>NW_023416357.1:1490000-1887500 GCF_014108235.1 Myotis myotis | reverse complement strand
TCTAGCACCAACTCCATTTCGCATCTTAGACTTTGCACCCCAAACCCCATACTTATCTCCCACCCTCCTAACCAGCACCCTCTCCCATAGGGGCATGGGGTTCGGCCCTAGAACAGCCGAGTGGAGAGGCCCCCGGGAGCCAGCCGGCCGGTGGCCGCGCCTCCTGCTCCCGCTTCCTCTTTCCCGCCCCGCCCCCCCGCCCGGGACACCTGCTTCCACAGGTCACGGCCCGGCCCCTCAATGACCGTCCTTTCCGTGACATCAGAAGGGACCCGTTTCCCCCGCTGAGGGCCCAGCCGTCTGCCCCCGACCTTCCGGGAGCACCAGCGGTGTGTCCGCGGCCGCCTTCCTGGAGGTGCTGCGCGAGCACAGGCTGTGTTGGTCCAAAGAGCAGCCCTAGGTGCTCGCGGCACATCCATCCTGCCCACTGCGGACCCCAGCGGACCCCACGCGGGGCTTCCCACCACCTCACTTCATGGCAACAATCCCAGGGGGAGGAAGTTTCCCCCCCTGCCCCCCTAGGGGACATTTGTCAATATCTAAAGACGTTGGTTTTCACAACTGGGGGTGCTACCAGCACTGTGGATGGAGGCCGTGGACGCTGCTAACCCTCCTGCAGCGCACAGCACAGCGCCCACGGGCATCCCAGCCTCCGTGGCAGCAGAGCAGAGGGGGCCATAGTGGAGGAGGGGCCATGGTTTAAGGGGACCTGCTGCCACCCTCCCCAGGCATTTCCCACTCCTCCAGGCGGCGGGTGACAGCTACCCGTCTCAGAACATGCAGTCGGCACCGACTGTGTGCAGCCATTGCACTGGCACTGCGGCCAGGCTGACATTAGAAACACAGGCTGTGGCCGGGCCGGCGTGGCTCCGTGGCTGGCGTCGACCTATGAACCAGGAGGTCACAGTTTGATTCCTGGTCGGGGCACAGGCCCTGGTTGTGGACTCGATCCCCAGTGGGGAGCTTGCAGGAGGCAGCCGATCAATGATCAATGATTCTCTCTCATTGATGTTTCTATCTCTCCCTCTTCCTTCCTCTCTGAAATCAATAAAAATATATTTTTTAAAAAAACACACAGACCGTGGTCCTGTGAGGTCCTGGATATGCCACATGCTGTTCCAGGCTGGGCAACGGGTGTCACACGCAGGAGCTTGTCACGCGCGGGAGGGTGTCACGCGCCCCCGGTTCCGGGCGGACAGCAGTCCTGGCCCCGGTGGGAGCCGTGGGGAGATGGATGCGGGTCGCCCGGAGCGGGCCTCTGAGAAAAGTTGTGCCGAGGCCGGCCGCGGGCTTCCCGGTGCTGGTGCTGGTACTGGTGGTGCTGGTGCTGGTGGTGCCGGTGCCGGTACTGCTGCTGGTGGTGCTGGTGGTGGTGCCCGTGCCGGTGCCGGTGCTGGTGCTGGTGGTGCCGGTGCCGGTGCCGACCCAGGCACAGGCGGCGGGGTCCACACTCAGGAGAGAGCCACTGCGGCGCCCCCCGCCAGGACCCTGGCCCGGTGCTGCCGCCGGCACAGGCGCCTCTAGCCGGTCGCTCGGCGTCCGCAGGCTCTTTAACTGGAAGCAGACGGCGGGTTTGGATTAAATCCTGGGAAGGGTCTTGGGTTGCGGCTGGTAGCAGAGCCGTGAGGCGTGTCCATGGCGTGTCCACTCCTGGGGAACCTCGGGGAGGGCTGAGCAGACAGCCACGCGTGGTGTGTGGTGAGCAACACGGGCTGAACCGGACGCCCCTGAGGCCTGGAGCGTGTGAGGAAAGGACCTGCCCAGCGGGAGGGTCGGGGGGACGCCCCCCACAGCCCCCCAGGTCCCGCACAGACACCCAGACCCAGTTCAGGAAGCTCGGGGCTCGGCCGCCGCTGTCCCACGTGGGAAACTGTTCCTGAGGGGCTTTCTGTCTCCTGGGCCCCACCAGCCGCCTCAGGGAGAAAGACCGGGCCTGGGCTTTGCTGCCCTCAGCCTCCCTGAGACCGGGACACCCCTCTACCCGGATCCCCACTGCCAGGACCCCCAAAGCCAGGACCCCGAGACCAGGACCCCCATGATCAGGACGCCAGCGACCAGGACCCGCCTAACCAGGACCCCCATGATCAGGACCCCAGCGACCAGGGTTCCCGAGACCAGGACCCGCCCACGACCAAGACCCCGCTCCATCTGACCGGGTCGTGGGGTTCCCTCCAAAGACGGCGGTCAGAGTTGCCTCTGCTTCAGCGTCTGTCTTGACAAAGTATTTGGGGAGGTAGGGGGGCAGGGCTGTCCCTGAGGGAACGGGTGCTGCAGGCGCCAGTCACCCACACGGAGCCTCCCTGCCAGCCCCCGGCAGGCCCCTCCAGCCAGGCTGCGCCCTAGACTGTGCCATGCCCGACACGCGGCACCTGGGTTGGGGTTCATTTTTTACAGGAAATAATGCCACTGGGACTTAAGTCTCACCACTTACGAGCTGTTGCCATCGTGTCCTGGGCCGCAGGTTACCAGTCCTGGCGCTCCCCCTCCCCCCGGGGTCCTACCCAGCACAGCCCAGGGGGCGGGACCCTCACGTCTCTGCACCGCCTGGCCCACAGTCCCGCCCGCCCCGGCTGCTTCCGGGCCTGGCTCACGGGGACTGAGCTTACAAAGAAAGCAGGCAGCCGGCCGCGTGGCTCAGCGGCTGAGCGTCGACCTAGGAACCAGGAGGTCAGGGTTCGATTCCCGGTCAGGCCACAGTCCCGGGTCGCGGACTCGATCCCCAGTGAGGGGCGTGCAGGAGGCAGCCGATCCATGATTCTCCCTCATCATCCATGTTCCTATCTCTCTGCCTCTCCCTTCCTCTCTGACGTCAGTAAAAACATTAAAAAAAGAAAGACCACCCCTTCTTCTGCCAGCCCAGCTCCACGGGGCGCTTGCTCTCGGGGAACCTGCACCTCCACTTTCCCCTGAAGAAAAGACTGGATACAAATGAGAGGAGCTTCGTAATCTTCCACAAAGACGCACAAACACAAGCGTCTCCGTGGACACGGGCCCACACTCGGCCTCCAGGGCCAGGGCCGCGGCTCCGAGCTCCAAGCAGCTTCAGTTGGGCAGGCAGAGGTCTCGTCACCAGCCGGGGGTCCTCGCCGTGTCATCTAAGAACATCCGGTACCAGCACCCCATCCAGTCCCTTCTCCTACCACCACCCGGCTCAGCTGTGTCCGTGGGGCCGTGCGTCGGAGTGACGGCTGTGTGTCCGCCCGCTCAGGTGTCTGCCATGGGGCTCACAGGAGCGGCCAATGGGCTCTGGCCATTGAGCAACACCGTCACTGTGACCCAGACACAGTGGGAGACACTGTCCTGGCATCGCGCTCCCTCGAGGAGCTTCTCTGTGTGGTTCTGGGGCCTTCGCAGCTGGTGGCATAAGCAAGCATCACGGACCCAAATGCGTAAAAGTCACGTTTAAAGATAGAACCGTGAGCTAAAAAAATAGTAGCAACTTTCAATATGCTGTGGATTTGCTCCTAGAGAGAGAATGTTATGCCATTTCCAATCTGTCTCCCACTCAGAAGACTGAGAAGCCACTGCCACACAACCCAGGTTCCTTCTGACCCGGCGCTGGGACAGGGGCCGCCTTTGCTTCCTCCCGGTCTGCCTCCCTCCTGCGGGGGCCCCGCGCATGGGAGCGCTGGCGTGTCGGTGGCGTTCTCTGAAACCTAGCGCCTGGCATCCCACCGACACAACGCCGCGGCTGATAAATGCTTGCTGGCTAGATCAAACAAATGACTAATTAAAAAATAAAAGTTTATAAAAACGGGCAAAAAATATGACCCCAAAAAGCATATATCCACTAAACACATTAAAAAAAAGAGTCGCGTCCACATTTTCGACCAGGGACGAGCAAACCAAAATAATGAAACCTTTTCCATCCATCCGATGGCCTTATTCAGGTAATTACTGAAATATGAGGTCTTGACACCAGGTAACAAGCACCCTGAAATGCGTATAAGTTGATTCAACTTGACAACATCTATCCAAGTGTAAAATGTGCTAATTCTTTCGAGCAATTCCACTCTGAGGACTCCACACGGGAGAAAAACTCCGTATGTGCACCAAATTAGGAGTTCAATGAAGCATGTCTTTTCCTGTTGAAAGTGGGGAGACCATTCTGATGTCCACTGCTGTCCGTCAATAGCGGAACGGTCAATGAACGCCAGTCCACCCCCAGGAAGCCCGCGGCCACACCAAACCGACGAGCAGGTGTCTTACTCGAGTGGCAAGACTCCCAAGCGTCGTTAGAAGCTAGTTACAGAGCGAGAAGAAAGGCGGGGGCCTGTTTGGGTTGGTTTGTTTTTCTTTTGGTTCTTTCTTGGGGTTTTATTTTGGTCTGGGCTGGGTTGGGGAGCTCTGGGGTTCGGGGGTGTTGCTGTATGTTTGTGAAGCAGACTTTATTGAACGGTGCCCAGCGCTGACACAGAGGAGGGGCGCGCGAGAGCAAACCTCACCGTCTGAGCTGAGCTGTCACGCCTCTCCCTCGCAGCCGGCCCCGCCCTGCCCTCGGGGCTCCCCCCTCCTCCATCTGTGCCAGCGAGGGGGTGGCGAGCACACGGAGCCAGGAGGCACGGCCCTGGGAAAGGCACCGCGACCTGGACGGTGGCCTCCTCTGGAGGGAACGGAAGCAGGCGGAAGAGTTTTCCATCCTTTATTCTTACTTTCTTAAACGTCTGGATGGCTTGAGTCTAAGACAAGAAGGTAGCCATGTATTTCTTGAGTAATAAAAGGAAACGATAATGGAGTGAGCGTGGTGGCTTCTGAATGGGGTTTTTGGCATGGTGTGCTGTGGGTGGTAGGAATTTACTTTCTTTTATACGTCTTCCTGAATTGTTCAAATAACTGCTTTTAAGATACTGGAAAGACTCAGTTTCCCTAAATATCCCTTCACATCCATTCCAGCAATAGGGATCTGTCACCTAATCAATAAATATTTTACCGAGGTTGTATTGAAACAACAACAAACTCTGGGCTAAATGTCACTTCTCTCTCTCTTAGTTCCTTATTAAAATGTACACCTCTCCCTCCCCGGCCCCTGCGGCTTAGATATAAAACCTACTTTCAACTAAGACCTTGGGAGATTCTGGTAGCGAAGAAAAAAGGGGGCAGGGTTGTTCATTTTATCCACTCATTCATTCATTCATTCATTCACTCACTCAACCATTACTGAGAATTCCCAGTCCCTATAACAAGCTGGCCTTTACTCTAATGAGCAAGGCAAGCAACAAATATGAAAGCCAATGAGGGAAAGGGGTGATAAATGTAATCAGGAAGGCAGGGAGGGAGGGAGGAGGGAGGGGGGACAGGCTATGTAAGTGCCATGGAAGAACGGTGCGGAGAGGTGCAGATGCTTGTAAGATTTCCACAGGAGGACGGCCCTAAGGAAGTGACTATGCGGAGATCCAAGGTTGGCACCCTGTTCCCGGGAGACGGATGTCGGGTCTGGGGCGATTTGACAAACTCGTAGCAACTGGAATTCACACTTACAAGGGACCGTGCAAAACGAGGGCTCCCCGTCACAGGGTCTCCCAGGACCCTCTTGGGAAGTCGGGTCTCGCTACCTTCATCCGGGCCTTTCACGTGTTTACCCACAACACTTCCTGGTGGGAAGGACTCAGGAGAGCGGGGTGGGACCTGAGGCTGAAGGGGGGGGGGGGGGGCAGAGGCGGGAGATTTGGGGAGAAGGGGGAGAGTGGCCAGCGAGGCGGCCAGTGGCCAGCGGCCAGGAAAAGCATGTGGTCGCGAGGAGTGGAGACGGGAAAGTAGACAAACGCGAGGCCCTTGGCCATAAGAGAGAGGATCTGGGGGAGTCGCGTGGGGAACACAGTGTCCAGGACGAAGCTGGTGGCAGGTTCGCAGAAGCACAGAGAGGGCGGCGACCCTCCCGGGCCGGGGAGGATGGGCTGGAGGCGGCAGCGGAGCTCCTGAGGCCTCCTGCCGGCCAGCCATCCCCACAGCAGCCGGCAGGACACACCGCGGAAGAGCCCAGAAAGGCAGCCCAGGCTGGAATGTCAGCGTGAGAGCCACTGGCACACAGGTGTTGGGGGGTGGGGGTGTCAGGGGGGACAGCGTGGCTGAATGAGAGAAATGAGTGGAGGCCGGAGCAAGGCGCACTGAGATGAGGGCCAATGCCCTCTGGTGGGGACCCAGCCACCATAGCAGCTGCGCCAGGAGCCACGGGCTGGCTGCCCGGGCTCTGGGCCTCCCGGCAGCTCTCGGGGCAAAGCACAGCACAGCCACCAGCCTCCCCCCACAGGCTCCCACCTGCCTCCCCCCACAGACTCCCACCTGCCTCCCCCCACTGGCTCCCACCTGCCTCCCCCCACAGACTCCCACCTGCCTCCCCCCACAGGCTCCCACCTGCCTCCCCCCACAGGCTCCCACCTGCCTCCCCCCACAGGCTCCCACCTCCCTCCCCCCACAGGCTCCCACCTGCCTCCCCCCCACAGCCTCCCCACCTGCCTCCCCCCACAAGCTCCCACCTGCCTCCCCCAACAGGCTCCCACTTCCCTCCCTGCCCAGGCTCCCACCTGCCTCCCATCATAGGCTCCCCACCTCCCTCCCCCCACAGGCTCCCACCTGCCTCCCCCCACAGGCTCCCACCTCCCTCCCCCCACAGGCTCCCACCTGCCTCCCCCCCACAGCCTCTCCACCTGCCTCCCCCCACAAGTTCCCACCTGCCTCCCCCCACAGGCTCCCACCTCCCTCCCCCCACAGGCTCCCCACCATTTTATTGTTTTCAGAGAGGAAGGGGGAGAGAGATAGAAACATCAATGATGAGAGAGAATCATGGATCGGCCGCCTCCTGCACGCCCCACACTGGGGATGGAGCCCACAACCCAGGCATATGCCCTGACCGGGAATCAAACCATGGCCTCCTGGTTCCTAGGTCAGTGCTCAACCATTGAGCCACGCCGGCCGGGCAAGAATGAGCATTTCCCACTAACATCACGCCAAGAGGGAAAACACCTCTGTGCTCCGCAAGGCCCCTCCTGACATGGAAAATCCAGGATCACCTCATTCCTGCCTCTTCCGATAGGTGCGCGGCCCAGGGCCAGGAACAAGTCAGGGCAGAAATATTGTCAAAATGTTTTATTTTATCTCATGTGCACGAAAAACAGATCCATTCAAAATGCAACATCCTCCCCCCTAAAGCAGCGCCTTACATTCATTTAGAACGGAGACTTTTACTTGATGTCCATTCATTCATTCAGCATATGCAGCTGAGCCCTGGGCAGTGCCGAGTCGGGGGCGCCGAGCCCACACAGCGGAAAGTCTAAGTATAACCTTTGACGCCGCCAGTTGACCACTGGCGGCCTCGTGTGGCCCGGGAGCCTTGCCGATAACAAAAACGGCCACTAACACGTATTTCCTATGATACATGTATTATATACAGCATTCCTACCATAAAGGAAGCTAGAGAGAAGCAAATGTCATGCTAAAGAAAATCATAAAGAAAATACGCAGACAGTATTTACTGGCAACATCTGCACGTCCATGGGCTCACCCAGCCTCCCCCACGCTGCTCCCGGGTCACCCGCAGCTACTGTGTGGCTACTAGGCACCAGGCCTTATCCTAGCTACGTGGACAGGACAGAGTCCTCCTAATTCAGGAGGAGGGCGGAGAAGCAGAGAAAATTATCCCCATTTCGCAGACGACAGAAATACAACTGAGGGAGAGTCTGTGCGTCAACAATAACAGTAAAAGGAGAACTTGCCTGCCGGCCCTCGGCCATCATTTCTGTCCAACATGGCGGCCCTCTACCTGCCCCCTGCCCGGCCCGCCGGAGGCCCAGGCCACCTCAGCGATGAGGCCTCGGGGCCTGGGGGGCAGGGAGGTGAGCCCAGCAGGAGAGGCTGGGCCAGAGCCCCCGAAGGAGGACGACACCGCAAAGGCCCAGAGACGCCGGAGAGGGGGGTTTGGGAAATGACCGTGACGCCCAAGCCAATCACGCCAGAATCCAAGTCTAGCTCCGTTTTAGGCCTCTTCCTGCGGGGGTGGGGGCACACTCCTTCCCGGGGCGGGGGGGGGGGGGGGGTGAAGGGTGCGTGTGGTGGCCGTGCTCAGGGCTGCCTCACAGGGAGCGTGTGACGAGGGTCTGCTCCTGAAACACGGGCAGGATCCCGAGAGCAGCGGGCCTGGCCTCACAGGGCCTTGCTCCTGCCGGGGCCTCGGCACTGGGGGAGGCCCCAGGGGGCCAGAGAGCCATTTCCACAGCCTCTGAGTTTCCCACAGACAGACAGGGCCACGGCAGGGGTCACCGGAGGCCACAGACACGTTGTGTGAAGTCTGGTCGCGCGTATGGTATAGGGGTGGCAGGAGCGAGAGGTGCTACAGTTCTGTAAGCTTTTGGCTCCCGAGGGGCTGAGACGGGCCAAAAGCGCTGGTAAACAAAATACCAGCTGTAAACTCCTCTGCAAGAATGCTCTGGAGCAGCGCACCTGGATTTGGGCTCCCGCCATCGCAAACAGGGCGCGTGGGCTCCCTGGCCCAGCAGCAAGAACACCCGTGGGAGAGAGGAGGGGCGGCGACCGCTCGGGCCCGATAATGGGCTGTGTTCTGCCTCTTATCTTCTGGCTCCGATTCAGCCCAGCTGGAACGTGACAACAAACGGCCACCTCGCCGTGGCCCCCCGGGGCAGATTCAATATATTTTATTGAATTTTTACAGAGAGGAAGGGAGAGGGATAGAGAGTTAGAAACTCTCCCCACCCCCGCCTCAGCCGGAAGGCCCAGAGAGAGCAACTCCGAGCAAATGTCTACCAGATCCTGCAAGCGCTCCAGGGGCCGTAAGAGAGAAGGATGATCGTAAGAGCAAGGAAAGAGAAAGCGGGGGGCATGGGGCCCCTCTTCTGACCGGGCGCGTAGCACCCGGCACGAGGCTATTTTTTATAAATATGTTTTTATTGATTTCAGAGCAGAAGGGAGAGAGAGAGGGAACATCAATGACGAGAGAGAATCACGGATTGGCTGCCTCCTACAGGCCCCACAGTGGGGATGGAACCCGCAACCTGGGCCTGTGCCCTTGACCGGAATTGGATGCAGGGCCCTTCAGTCCACAGGCCGACGCTCTATCCAGGGAGCCAAGCCAGCCAGGGCGGCACAGGCTGTCCTGGAGCGAAGCCGGCGGGGTCTCGAAGTGGAGTGTGGGGAGGTAGTGAGGGCAGGAGACAGTCAGTGACTAGATGACAATGCGGCCGGCAAAACCTCAGGGACTCTCAGGCAGAAGGGGTTGCGGCAGCTAAAGTGAAGTGAACTAACACCTAACACAGAGGTGCTCGGGCTGTCCTAACCGTCACAGTCATGCGAGCCATTGTCTTTCCGCGGGCGGAGGGTCTCACCTTCAGTTTGTAAAAAACGCACCTGTGCCCTGGCGCTGTGCTCCATGGTTAGACCATCAGCCTACCCACCAGAGGGTCGCTGGTTCAATTCCCTGTCAAGGGCACGTACCTGGGCTGCAAATCCGATCCCCCACCCCCCATTGAGGCACATGTGGGAGGCAACCAATCAATGTGTCTGTCACATCAATATTTCTCTCTCTCTCTCTCTCTCTCTCTCTCTCTCTCTCTCTCTCTCTCTCTCTCTTCCCCACCTCTCCTCTCTTCCATGCTTTCTAAAAAAAAACAAAACCAGAATCAATGGAAAAAATATCCTCACTCCCTGGTAAGTATATAAAAAACAAAACACATGCCCTGACCGGTTTGGCTCAGTGGGTAGAGCATCGGCCTGCGGACTGAAGGGTCCCAAGTTCGATCCCGGCCAAGGGCATGTACCTTGGCTGCGGGCACATCCCCAGTTAGGGGGTGTGCAGGAGGCAGCTGATCGCTGTTTCTCTCTCATCGATGTTTCTAACTCTCTATCCCTCTCCCTTCCTCTCTGTAAAAATTCAATAAAATATATTTTAAAAAAATACATAACCCCTGTGAGGCGCGACAAAGCAGCACACAACGAACAGCACACCTCACCTGAGTGTCTGAAGCCACTTCATCATCTGCCCCGTAAGCCTTCCTTCGTGGCCAGCTTTTGAGCGGCACTGTGCTCCCGGCCAGGGGCTCTCGGCCTCAGCGCCGCTGCTGCCTGCAGCTGGAGCGCTCTGGCTGCGTGTGCCCTGCTGAGCGGAGACCAGGGGCAGCGCCCACTGCTCCCCCAGTGGTGAGACCCAAAATGTCTTCAGAGGTTGCCGAATGTTCCGTGGGGCCAGCCGTCCTCAGACAAGGACCAGGCAGAGCAGTAGAGGGACCGGGCGCGGAGCCGGCAGCCCAGGGGTGGGTCTGACGCACGCCCGTCGGTGCCCTGGGCGGGTGCCTGACATTGAGCCTCACACCTTCCGAGGCCGCGCCTGCCCGCTGGGTACGGGGCAGGTTACGTCAATCTCGCCTGGCACCTGGCGGGTGTTCAACTGTCCGTCTCCTTTCCTCCTGGCTTCCAAAGGCCCTTTCGGCACAGGGGCCTTCCCGAGCCCCCACGCCCGCACTTCAGCACGATCCCTCCCTCTCTGCGCGGCACTGCGCTGAGCTGGAAGGGCTGGGGAGTCGGCCTTTGCACTCACTGGCTGGTGGCCGTGGACGCGCTATTTGCCGTCTCTTGGGTTCTCCGCTACCAGGCCGGTAGCAGCATCTTGGTCCCTGCACAGCTGCACCAGGGGCTGCGCTCCTGCTCGTGGCGGCCTGGCCCCCGCTGCCTGTGAGTCATGGAGAATGTGGACGGCGGCGCCCTTTACTCGGCCGAGCTCACGTCTTATCAGAGTGGTTCTCAAACATGTCCGTGCGTTGGGACATCTTGTGAAGATGTTCGAACAAAGCTCTGAGGCCGGAGGCACCGCCCCCAGAGTCTTATTTCACGGGTCCCAGGTGGGATGCCAGCAGCCAGCATGTTTTTAAACTTCTCAGGTGATGCTGACATGGGGCCAGGATGGAGCTTTACAGTCCTGGACGCAGACTCGCCAATCTCGTTAAGTGCACCTGCTTGCCACCCCGACGCATGACTCACCCCCGCCCGCCTCCACGCTGTGCACACACCGAGGCCCGCCCGATGGCTTCCCCGGGTTTCCCAGCCAGTCCCCGGCTTCCCTCTGTCCCGACGAGCTCCCTTTCGAAACACTCGCCGTTTGTCTCTTGAACTGGATTTGCTCGCCCAGGAACACCTTTAGCACAAACAGACGTAGTGTTTTGCGGTATTTTCAGAGGAGAGACCCCGGAGACGCGCCCACGGGGAGCAGTGCTCATCAGAACACTCGTCGGGCCCCTCCTTGCTCACGGCGGGCAGGCGGTCCGAGAGCCACACCAGAGGACAGCGCCTAGTCAGGTTACAGGCACTCAGCTCTTGGACTTCATCAACACACCGTGCTCTCCAGACTTGACTCAGAGTACCTCTCAGGGCTCTCTACATAGCAAAGCCACATGACAGGACGGGGTGTCATGCTGGGGACGTTGAAAAATCACGCGACAAGCCCTGGCTGCTGTGGCTCAGCTGGTGGAGACAGTCCCAAGCATCAGACGTCACTGGTTCCATTCCAGTCAGAGCACACGCCCGGGTTGTGGACTCGATTCCCAGTAGGGGGCGTGCAAGAGGTAGCTGATAGATGTTTCTCTCTCCCTTCCCCTCTCTCTAAAATCAATAAAAAGACACGTGTTTTTTTTTTAAAAAAAAAGATACCACAAGATCTGAAGACAATTTTTTAACAGCAGAGCGGCTGGAGTAAGAGTGTAGTCGCCACACTGGTGACTGAGATAGGAACACTCATTTGAATACATGAGTTATGATGTCTTTGTTTTGAAAAAAGTTGTCATTATCAATCAAAACATCTTATTGCTTTGAGCTTTGTCACTATTACTAGCCTGAAAGCTGTTTGCTTACAGTGGTGGCTCTCAACCAGGGGGCACTGGGCAATGTCTGCAGAGTTTTTTATTGTCACCGTGGGGGGTGGGGGGAGTGTTACTGGTCAGTAGTGGCATGGCTGAAAACACGGAATGAAATGTGTTCATGGCTGTGGCATATTTTCTTACGTATTTTGACCTGTTGGTTCTCTCTTCAGAAGAAATTTCATTACACCACTCAGTGCAGAGCTGTATGGCGAAGGCAACGGGGGAAATGCTATGTGACTGGCCAGTAGTTTGTCTGGAACCTGGCAATCCCCATGAATCAGGAGTCACTGTCCCAAGAAGGTGAGCTAGACAAGAGCACAGTGTCGTCACTGGGAGGGTGACTCCGGGTCAGCCTGCCTGGGTGTAAACCTCAGCTCTGTCTCTTACTAGTTCTGTGACTTTAGGCAATTTACTTAACCTCCCTGCGCCCAAACGCCTTCATCTTTAAAATGGGAATAATGCTATTTCTTAACTTTTGATTATTATTGTTTTTAATCCTCAGCCAAAGACATGCTTAGAGAGAAGAAGGGAGAAGAGGAGGGAGGGAGGGAGGGAAAGAAGGAGGGATGAAGAGAGAGAGAGACATCAATATGAGAGAGAAACACAATCGGTTGCCTTTTGTACGTGCTACAACCAGTACGTGCCCTGACCAGGAATCAAACCAGCACCCTTTCGGTGCGCAGGATAACGCTCAACCAACTGGGCCATTCTGGCTGGGCTCCCTTATTATTTTTGTGAAAGTAAAATCAATTGTAGAGTGTGTATTGCCTGGCATATAAGAAGTGCTCAATAACTGATGGTTATCATCATCATCATCATTTTAAGTAAACATCGTTGCAAAGGCTACAGCGCTCCTCCTTTGCAGAGAGTGCGAAGTCAAGCGCACTCATGCTTTGGGAATTGATGGGGACTTGAGTGGGAGCCCTCAACCTTGGCTGGGTACCAGAATCACCCAGGGAGCTTTTTATAAAACCCAGACTCCAGGCCATCCTGCAGACCAACTGAATCCGAATTCCCGGGGATAGGACCCCATTATCAGCACTTTCTTAAGCACACCGTGCTACCCCAACATGTAGCTAAGGTTTACGATCCCTACATTGAAATTGTGAGCAAAGTCTATCTCTCAGTGGGATGACAACAGGAGAGCATATTATAAAAAAGGAAATGAAGGCTGTGAAAGAAGGGTTGGGTGGGGATGAACCTGTGAGGCAATAAACACATTCAGGTCAGTAGAGACAGAGATAAGTACGCCACAGTGCCTGCCCTT
The DNA here is from genome assembly GCF_014108235.1 of Myotis myotis. NCBI lineage: Eukaryota > Metazoa > Chordata > Mammalia > Chiroptera > Vespertilionidae > Myotis > Myotis myotis. The sequence continues at coordinate 1,874,378 of NW_023416357.1, read as the reverse complement.
TGAAGAACTTACAATCCCTTCTCCAGTCAAATACACACGGTACCACGGGAGCGGGAAGGGAAAGCATGAGACACAGCCACGTGGGAAAGTGACTGTAACGCCACGGAGGGGAGCTGAGTGAGAAGGATGAGCTCTGCAGGCAGGTGGGGAAGTAAGAGCACCCCAGACGGAGAGGGCAGCCCTGGCGATGTGTCACCCACACCGGGGACAGTTCAGGAAGGAGTTCTGAGTAACCAAGGAAAAGCTATTTGCTGTTGACATTTTCTTCATGTTTCATTTCTCAGAGATAAGAGCCTATGTCCACATCCCAGCAAGCACAGCCGACCCACCGCACCACCTTAAACACGGGTCTGCCCCCCGGCCCTGGGCGTCACGGTACGGTGCCCGCCGTGTGCCGTGTGCCCCCAAGGAACCACCCACCCGTGGAGAAGCAGGCCACCGGGTTCCCACGCACGACCCAGTGAGTCCACTGGTGAGACCTACTCCCAGAGCCAAATGCAGCGGGTCACAGTTCGTGTTCAAACGACTTACCAACATTCCCCTTTTTAGTAGAATAACACCCCAAAACCAACAACAGAACCCCTGGGCTTTGGGCCTGGGTGTCGGTCTCTGGAAGCCCGGGTTTGGTTTTATTCTTGCACTGGCCTTCCGCTTTAACATCAAGTAAAACCCCGAGTGCCCTTCACTGGGTGAGCAGGACAGGGCGGTCCCCTAGTCAGTAGAACTGAAGAAGTGTTCACATTTGCCCGGCCGAGGCCCACTCAACACGTCAGCTCTAACCCTGGAAGTGACACCACCCACAGCCCCGGACCGGCACACCGCTCTGCGCCTCTACTGGGGGCTGTGTGATCAGCGAGACCAGCCCACGGCAGAGGGGGTGGGGCCGGAACAGCTGTGGGCGGTGCGCTGTGACCCTCTCCACGCCCCGGGAGCACAAGCAGGGTGACACCTGTGCAGGGCAGGTCGCCGCTGATCCCCTGGAAAGCCCTCTGTGTCCTGCCGGCCCAAACTGTGTTTGTTGTTCTTAAGCCAGTTCCCTGCCTCGGAATTTAGACAATCATCCAACTGCTGGGTTTCATGCCTCTGAGAATGCAGCCCCGAGAATTCCCGGGCGATATGTCGGCGCGTCGGTTCATTCCTGCCTCACCCAACCCCTCTCTGTGCGGCTCCCTGGGCAAGAGAACTTCCACGGGGATGAGAAAGGATATCCGTGGTCTGGGACACACGGGGCTGCTCGTGGAGGGCAAGCGGCCACAGCCCCGATGGCGTGGGGGGGGGGGGGGCAGGAGGCGGTCCCTCCGCTCCTGCAGGGCCCACGCCCCACGCGCCAGGCCCTCTCGCCAGCCCCGGAGGAAATGGCTCCCCCAACCCGGGCGATCACTCACACTGAACATTTCTGCGGTTTCTGCTTCACAGGCGTCAGCAGAACGCCGTTCCGGACAGACCTGAAAACGTGATTAGGACAACTCTGTAAGCACGCACATAACCAATGGACATAGACACTGGGGGGCAGGGGAGGCCAGGGGGCTGTCAAGGGTGGGGGCGGGGGGGAAAGGACACATATGTAATACCCTTTGTAATATTTTAAGCAATAAAACAATAAAAAATAAATAAAGTAAGAAAAGGAAAAAAAGAGAGAGAACTCTGCGGAGGCCGGCGAGGGGGACGGGACGTCCGAACGCAGCGCGGGGACGGCCTGTCTGCGGGAGCGAGAAGCGCCGTGCTCAGCAGTTATGCGAGCCCTCAGCCTTGGAATGCTCCCCGGGCCGATAGCCGGCGGAGTTTTATTATTATTATTAACAGCACGGCCGAGGAAGGCCTGCGCGGGGAGAGCGAGGAGACTGGCTCCGCCCCGTCTCCATCCCCCTGCGGACCCCGGCGGCTGCGTCCTCCGCACACTGTGCTGGGCGTCTTCTCTCGTCACTAAAATGCCTTCTTCATCCGGGATGAATTCCAAGTCAAGATGCCAGGCCTCTAAGGAGCCTCACTGGCCTCTGCGCGGAGGGGAGCGCGGAGCTCCCAGCGGGTTCTCGCTCTCCCGTCCCGCCGGCCTCGGGAGCGCACCCACCGGACAGCTCGCCGCTGCTGGCGTGACCGTGACCCGCCACACACGCATCTCCGAGACGCACACGCGGGCCCTGCTCCGCCCTCGCTGCTCAGTGCGGCCACGCAGCCGGAAACGGGTGAGGCGCTGAACACAAAAGCCGTGCAAGGCGGGCCCGCCCGCCAGTGGCTTCTGTGTTCCATCGGTGACCACCCTGCCGTGGCTGGCCATCCACGTGCCGGACGGCATGCGTGCGCTCCGCACTGTGCGGGGCCCTGCAGGGTCACCCCGAGGAGGGTGCGGGGAGTCGGGGACACAGGGGGGACTCGGGCCCGGAGACGCACGAGCACCCGGGGCCGGAGAGCTGTCCAGGAGGAGGTGCCTTTCGCTGGGCCTGGAAGGACGGGGGGTCTGGGTGGAAGGAAGGCGGGTAGGCAGGAGGCGAAGGTGAACAGACGTGGAGGCAGAAATGAGGACGGCAGGTCACACGGACTCGCAGGGGTGCCCCACCCTTTCCCTTCTGGTCTTATCCGGTCCATCTGATGGGACCTGCCTCCTCTGCCTGATTCCTGTGCCACGGAGCCACGAGGAAGGCTCTGGATGAGGAGCAGTGAGGGCTCCGTGGGTGGGAAATGTCTGCATCTGGAAAAATAAAAGGAGTCGGGAAGACTGACAGCACCACGCGGCCAGTGCTGCCGTGGGAACACACAGTCCTGGGGGAGCAAGGTCCCCTGGAAGACGTGACTCCTCCTTCCACTCATCCCGGTGACCACACACACACCCATCACACACACACCCATCACACACACACACACACACATCACACACACACATCACACATCACACACACACACCCATCACACACACACCCATCACACACACACACACACACACACACACACACACATCACACATCACACACACACACACCTATCACACACACACCCATCACACATACACCCATCACACACACACACACACACACACATCACACACACACCCATCACACACACACCCATCACACACACACCCATCACACACACACACACACACCCATCACACACACATACCCATCACACACACACACCCATCACACACACACATCACACACACACACACCCATCACACACACATACCCATCACACACACACACCCATCACACACACACATCACACACACACACACCCATCACACACACACCCATCACACACACACACCCATCACACACACACCCATCACACACACACACACATCACACACACATACCCATCACACACACACACATCACACACACACCCATCACACACACACCCATCACACACACACATCACATCACACACACACACATCACACACACACACACATCACACACACACACCCATCACACACACACGCACCCATCACACACACACGCACCCATCACACACACACACATCACACACACATCACACACACACACATCACACACACACACACATCACACACACACACCCATCACACACATGCACCCATCACACACACACGCACCCATCACACACACACCCATTGCACACACACATCACTCAAACACACACACACCCATCACACACACACATCACACACACACACACCCATCACACACACACACCCATCACACACACACCCATCACACACACACACACATCACACACACATACCCATCACACACACACATCACACACACACCCATCACACACACACACATCACACACACACATCACATCACACACACACACATCACACACACACACACATCACACACACACACCCATCACACACACACGCACCCATCACACACACACGCACCCATCACACACACACCCATCACACACACATCACACACACACACATCACACACACACACATCACACACACACACCCATCACACACATGCACCCATCACACACACATGCACCCATCACACACACACCCATTGCACACACACATCACTCAAACACACACACACACATCACACACAGACACTTGGCTGCCAATCAGAGGAGCTGTGAGAATCCAACGTCCAGGTGATGCCCACGTTTCCCAGCCTCCTCTCTGCCTTCATACGCTGCCATCCATGAGCCACCATGGCGCCACACGGAGCCACCTCTGGCCTTCACCAACAATCCACTCACGCTCAAGCATTCTTGAACTGACCGTGTTGATTGCAGATGCGGACAGGGGTGAAGAGGACTGAGTGTGGAGCACGTGACCTTCTGTCACGCGGGGGGGGCCACAGCACGCCCCCCCTCCCCAGAAGGAAGCTCTTCGCTTGTCTAGCTCCAAAGACCCCTCCACATCCTTAGGTCTCATCTGCACCCCAAGCACTTCCCCAGCAGGGCAGTGCCACCCAAGCTAATGCCAGTGAACGCAGTCTTCTCCATCTTACTCAACGGCCCCTAAAGGAAGGTGGGACCGGGAACCAGTGGCCGTTGACCAATGTCTCCCTTGATGGAAAAGGCAAGATGACAAAGCACGGTGATCACTTGGCACTGGGCTCCCTCCCGCCCTGACCCCCTCCACTCCATGGCCCTAACTGGGCGCCCCCTTCTCCTGTGGCCTTCGGGAACGCCCTTCTGGAATCCTCTCCTGGAGTGGCCGCTTCGTGTATGTGAGGGGTCCCGCCCCCTCCCCACGCTGCAGTGTTATGAATACAGTCAGCAGCGCTGGGCTTCGGGGAGCCCCAAGAAGGGGGTGAAACTCCCCATCTAAGCCTCGGGCCGCATTCCCTCCACCTCCGAGTCAGAGCCCACCTGGAAGAGATACTGTTCATGGGCACCCTGCCCCTGCAGCCCCTCGGGCCTCACCCCCACACCAGGAACGCGGGTGTTTATGTGAGCGCGCTCACTCGCCCGCCTCCCTGGGCTGGCTTCTTTCCCATTTCCTGGCCTTTGCTTCTGGAAAAGCAATGATTTTTCCTGCTGGTAGGAGTTTGCCACAAAAACGTCTCTTCTCTCCACTAACAATCCACATGGCCCGCCAGGACGCCCTCACCGTGCTCGCCTGCCTCCCGCGTGCAGTTACCACCCATCTCGCTTCACTGGGCGCACACCTGGCTTCCTGTGACACGGCCAACAGCACACAGCGCGTTTCCCCAAGCGCTCTGCAGTCGGTCTCAGCACAGTTTCCCCAACTTTACTCTCAATTTAAACGGGATTTTCAGAATCATCAAGACTTCCCGCCCATCCAGCACGTCCCTGACGTCCCTGCGCGACGCACCCCACAGCTGGAAATCAACCCAAGGCTGTCCTCCGGGTTCAGCTCCGCGTCTTCATGCAAACGATACTGGACAGGACCCCGAAATGCAACCCAGATGTCAGCCAGGAACTCGGGGGTGTGTTTAAACGTGGGCAAACCCACATCTACGGGCCCCTGCCTCTCCGCTCCCCCACCCAGCCTGTGCCCTGGTTCCTGCAAAACAATCCTTACACCCAAGCCGCCCTTTTAGTCCAGGGTCTTTAGGAGGCTTTAGGAACAGTTTCATGGGAAGGGTCACACCCCATTGTCCTCCGTCTTTCTCTCTCTTCCCTCCTTCTCCTCCTCCTTCCCTCCTCCCTCATCTTTCTCCTCTCTCCTCTCTCCTCTCTCTCCAGAAACAACAGGAGAAAGGGAAAAGCTTATAAAGGCAGAGAACCTGGGCCCTTGAAGAAGAAACAGGGGCATCTGGCAATTCAGTGAGGGGAGGACGAGTCCTCCAATGGAGGGTGGGGCGGGGGGAACAATTCTTGGTCCGTATATTTTTGGCGAAGGGAAGTAAATGGTGGGTGAATGAACTATTGGGTTGGCCCATGTGACGATACTAATATTCAGTGGTTCTCTCCTGGGGAAATAACGATGCCAAACCCAAGGATCCGGGCAATTCAATAGGTGATTTCTCAACCAGAGGACGACGGGGGGAGACAATGCTTTCATACAGGACTTGCTTCTTTATTTTTTGCCTCGTAGCTTTAAGGTGATGAAAACACAGCCAAGATTAGGGTTACCACTAAAATAGGACAAAGTCCACTGTTTGCATGGATTTCTTTACATCTTATGCATTATTTCTTTACATTTTATGCATCTATTCAAACGGGACGTTGTACTAAATGTGTGCGCACATTTCACTGTGAGAGCCGACGGGCGATAGGACAGCCATCGAACACCGAGCCAGGGGCACTGGGGGAGGCAGGGCATGTTTCATTGCCAGCCATGCTTCCGACAGCAGCTGCCAGGTCCACGGGAGGAGAGAGGCGAGATGTCACCACTGCCAGGCGGCCACCCAGGGATGAAAGGACCCTGAGTCCTGTCAGATCTTTTCCCTTTTCGCCGGAAAACGAAAACGGCGCCGCGGTGGGAGATGCTCAACTGGGGTGTCGGAAAACTGGGGACGGAGTCTGTGATCGGGAGGAAACACAGCTCTTCTCAGAGGCGAATGCTGCCCGGAGGCGGCGGCCCTGGTCCCAGCTCAGCGCCCGGGGCGGCCCGCGCCAGCCAGGAGGGCGGCGTTGAACCGCGTCTCACAGCTCTCCTTGCTCCAAGAAATGACAAATTGAAGTTTAACAAAGACAATAATTTTGGGCCTTGGCTCATTTCTTCTTAAAAGAACAAGAGCACAGGACTCCCAGCTGGGGGACGGGGCCTGCGGAGGTGGGTTTACTGCGAGCTGAGCTGGGCGTCTGGGGGCGCTGTCGGGGCCAATTCGCCCACCAGCATCAACCCTCCAGCAAAGCTCTTCCAGCTGCAGCTTTATGGCTCCAGGTTCTGTTTCAGAAAGCGGGGCCTGGGTCCCAGGGTCGGATCTCATCCCCCTCCCCCATCTCCTGCCGCACCGTCACCGTCACCGTCACCACCCTTCCCAGGACCATGGCAACGCCTGCCCCCACGCTCACTTGCCAGCCGGCTCACACCGATGGCGCCACGCCAGCCACGCTCTCGCCTATCCTCCCGAGGACCCCGCCGCGAAGCGGAGAGGCACGTTTACGACGTCTGCCGCTTCTCTCTGCCCCTCAGGACGCAGTGCTGGCTCCCACACACTTCACGTGATGTCCCGCTTCTTAAGATGTTGCTAATATGTGAAGGTATGCGATCTGCTGAAGCACATGTGCAGCTTTCTCCTGGCTCGTTCAAAGCACGTCCCCGCGCAGATATTGCACACGACACATGCTGCTCTGCGTCTGGGTCCCAGTTGCCTCTTTATGGGGCCAGAGCGAGCCGCGCAGTAAAGCGCCTCGGCAGCTGCTTTAACAAAGCAGGAAATCTGAGTGCGCCCTCCATCTCACCAACTTCAAATAAGAGTGATCCACTTCTGTAAAAATGTTTATTTCCCCTTAGATTTTTATGGTAAGGGAGAGGGGGAAAGTGTTTAACACATTCCAGATGACCCTATGGAAGAAGGATTATGAAAATCAATTTAACTACTGTTCCCCTGACTTTGCTTTGTTCTATTTATCAATTATAGGGGCACAGCACTTTATAACTAAAACAATATTTAAGCTACTTTATTATAGGGAGACTGGTGTTGGGCTGATATATGTTAATTTTTAAATATTTTTAAATATTTTATGAAAGTAAGCATTCCTTTCTCACAACAAAGAAATACAGAACTGAATCAATTTTAGTAACAAAAATACCTAGTCTGATAAAAAAAAAAAAAAAACAACAACAAAAAGACAGGCAACTAAAATCAATGACACCATCTTGTCTTCAAACATCTGCCATGATTAGTTCCATGTTGGTAATAATTTGCTTACTATTCCTAGAAAAAGCAAGACTGAAAAGCGGTCACATGGAAAAGCACTTACTCCCTTTCTAGTCCTGAACTGGAGAGAGAAAAGAGCAGAGGGGAAGGGGGAATGGCGCCTGTGATCCCAGAGCAGAGCCTGGGCTACAGGCAGGGCATCCAGAACCCATGAGCATCCAAACTAAAGGCGGCCCCGGCCAGGTGGCCCCACGGGCTCCGTTAGAGCACCGTCCCAACTCGCACCAAGGTTGTGGGTTCGATCCCTGGTCTGGGCACATGCAAGCGTCAGCCAATGAATGCCTAGATGAGTGGAACAGCAAATCAATGTTTCTCTCACCCTTCCTCTCTCTCGAAAACTAATCAATATATTAAAAAAAAAAAAAAAAACACTAAAGGTAATTGCTTGCTTCTTTCCATTACTGAACCATTACTGTGTGACGTAAGGATAGGAAAAATACGTTCAGTCTCTTAAGAATTTCATGCAGCACTATTAAAAGATAGGAAACCTTTGTTGCAATCACTGCCATCATCTGTGATTATTTTAATTCCCGGGCAAGTTAGTGAATAGGACAAAGAGGTAGCAAGTCATTTTTAAGTGAGTGTCTTAGGGGCTTTTGGCCAACATTAAATGTCATTCATTTTTCTTCCTATTAAATTTCCATACAGTCGAATACATGCTGATTTTACAAGAGATTATTAATATTTAAGTTTCCGTAATGTGAGATGCAGGTCACAACCACGTTAAGTCTCCAAGCTACGCTGGTGTTTTCATCGCTGTCGCCTGAAATGCCAGCCTGCAAGTGCACACAGGACCCCTCCTCCGTCCCCGGCCCAGACCCGCGCTGGCCCCCGGAGTCCTCCCGCACGCCTGCTCCGCTCCTGTCCTCGTCGCCTTCTAAATTACAGTGACAGGTTCTAAGGCACAGGAAACAACAGGCCCTGAGGGCCTTGCCTTTAGAGGGAAGGGTTAGACACGTGGCCTCGGAAAGACGAGAAGCCGCTGCCGAATTGGGAAGCCGTGCCTTCAGACCAGTGTGAGTCACCTGTTTGTTTACTTCTCGTCTCATCTGTGCCGACGGGTTGTTCCTGTCGGAAGGCTCCCTGCCCGCGGATCAGCGCGTCTCCGCAGCAGGGCCCAGGACGGGGGGACGAGGGACGTGCAGTGGCGGCTCCCTGGGGGGAACGGGGGTGGTCAGATGTGAAATACACGCTTCAACAATGTCCTTAGGACTCACGAGGGACTCATTCCTCGGGGCCCCGTCATTGACATGGTTCGTGTTGGTGTTAAGAGGAAAATGAGTGTGACTTGGGTTGTCCATTCCTGAATTTCACTTTGGTTGCCAATGGCAACCAAGTGGCCCGTTGCCTCTCCATGAGCAACCGTCCAGATCTTTGCAGAAATCGTCTCAGGACATTCCGAGAGGCGGAGTAAGGCTGTGTGAGCGGGAAGAGCCTCTGATGTGCGCATACCTTGGTTATCAGCTGCCTCGGAGCAGTACAGTCATCCCGAGAAGTCCCGGCTCTTCCCTGCCGGCTCCTCTGGCCTGGGGCTCCTGCCTCCGACCCAGGAGTTCTCCTGAACTGCGGGCAGCCTCCAGGGCCGACGCCTCGGGCCTCGGCCGGCTTTTGTAAGAAGCCGCCCGAGAGTGAAAGCCTCGTCTCTGCAGCCAGGCTTGGCCTACATTTTCCGGAAAATAATGCCACGATGCGTCCAAACCGCCTCTTCCCCTGACAGCCTGATCCTTCTCCAAATCCCATTGCACTTCTGTACCACCGTGACCTTCACCGACCAACTCGTACGCCCCTCTCTGTGTCCTTTTATTTTATTTTGTTATCCTCACCCGAGGGTATGTTCCCATTGATTTTCAGAGAGGATGGAAGAGAGAGGGAAAGACAGAGAGAAATATCAATGGGAGAGAAACACATCGACTGGTTGCCTCCTGCAGGCGCCCCAACCTGGGCCCGGGCCTGGGAGGAGCCTGCAACCAAGTACATGCCCTTGACCAGAATCGAACCCGGGACCTCTCGGTCCGCAGGCCAACGCTCTATCCACTGAGCCACATTGGCCAGGGCTTATTTTTCTTTAACTAACTTACCACCAACTACTATGCTACATGGTTTGCGTGTTTATACATTTAATTATCTGTTTCTCCCTTTCTTGAACGTAAGCTCCGTGAGGTTGAGGAGTTTTCGGTGTTTTTTGCTCACTGTGCCCCAGTACGGAGAACACAGTAGATCCTCAATAAGTATTTCCTGAAGGAGGAAAAAGATAAATGGAAAACTAAATGAATGAAGCCATGGTGTCCAAAACCTGTCGGCCAGGAATAAATTAGAATCCTCTCTGAATCTGGTCTCACATCTGCCCTGAACAGCTAACCAGTTACAGGCCCTACAACTCGTCCTGTCTACGTCTCTCCACCAGCCCAAACCCTGATGCCTCACACGTGGATTAAACAGAAAGTCTCCAGGCTCCCTCCCTGCCAATCATCTCCCCCAGGTGAGCCCTGTTAACACTCGAGCTCCCAGCACCCTACGGACCACAGCCGTGTCCTCGGTAAATTAGACACAGCCTCCTCGGGGTGGCCTCGCAGGCCTGCCAACAGCCGCCACGTGACTGACACATCCGATTCCCCACTGCTACCCACCACTCTTCCTCTCCCCGGAGGCTGGTCCCCTGGCTCACCCCTGAGAGGCAGTGCGCATTCCCACCTCATGCCTTTACTTGGCTAACATGTCTTCCTTATCTCCAGCTATTCAAATCCTCTATATCAGCGGTTCTCAACCTGTGGATCGCGACCCTTTGGGGGTCAAACGACCATTCCACAGGGGTCAACTAAGACCAACGGAAAACACATATATAATTACATATTGTTTTTGTGATTAATCACTATGCTTTAATTATGTTCAATTTGTAACAATGAAAATACATCCTGCATATCCGATATTTACATGACGACTCATAAAAGTAGCAACATGACAGTTGTGAAGAAGCAACGAAAGTAATGTTATGGTTGGGGGTCACCACCACATGAGGAACTGTATTAAAGGGTCGCGGCATCAGGAAGGTTGAGAACCGCTGCTCTATATCTTTTGAGATCGGACTCGCGGCTCTGCTCCATTAGGCTCCTCAGACCTTCACCAACCACCACAGCCCATACTGGTTCCTGCTTTGCCTCCGGAAACGCCTATGGCCTGCCCCTCGCCACCCGGCGCGCTGTGCGCCAGTGACTTCACGGCCCCTTCCTGGCTCTCCAGGAGGAGGGTAACGCAAAGCTGACTCCCTCTCATGGCCAGCCTTAGGTCAGTGCTGTATCCAACAGTAACCCAAGTCCAAAACCAAACACACTGAAAATACCTGAAATTTCTACTGAGATTTTTCAAACAGATAGTAAATAGCCTACAGACCCTCTTTTTCCTTATTATCTCAGAAGCCTTCATCATAGCTGCTCAGCAATTACCGCTCATTTGCATCCTCTACCCTTACGGCCCTAGTAGAGAGAGACTGCTGTTTACTTATCTCCATCTATGCTTCCTGGGAGCTCTCTGCCCTGTCTCTCGGACATCACCGTAGACTTCTGGGGCTCCCTCCAACCGTCTATCCAGAACAAAACCCCAGCCCCTGAGGACTCGAAGCCACGCAGACGCTTCCTCCTTCGAAGGTAGACAAAGAGGGAGAGGCTCCTGGTGCTGACCGGGTTAGGTTCTGTCCCAGTCATCCTCCCCCTGGTCAGAGCCTGGTGGGTGTCTAGAATGAAGGACTTCCTGCTTGTTCCCCCAGGGGCATTTCTCAGAAGATCCCCAACCTGACCTGTGTCCCTTCTTCTCCGAAGGGGTTGGAAGGTTTATCTCAATAGGAGACATTAGTATCCTGTGACAGCCACATGGTGGACTCTGTTGCCTGGAGTGCCAGCCACGTTCCCTCCCAGCAGTTCAGCCCCGATGTCCGTGGCTCCTGTCTTCCACCCACATGTTAGAGCAGCGGATGGGACCACCCACATGTTAGAGCCCAGCAGACGGGACCACCCACGTGTTACAGCAGCCGACAGGACCACCCACGTGTTAGAGCCCAGCAGACAGGACCACCCACGTGTTAGAACCCAGGAGACGGGACCACCCACGTGTTAGAGCCCAGCAGACGGGACCACCCACATGTTACAGCAGCCGACAGGACCACCCACGTGTTAGAGCCCAGCAGACAGGACCACCCATGTGTTAGAGCCCAGCAGACGGGACCACCCACGTGTTAGAGCCCAGCAGACGGAACCACCCACGTGTTAGAGCCCAGCAGACAGGACCACCCACATGTTACAGCAGCCGACAGGACCACCCACGTGTTAGAGCACCTGACAGGACCGCCCACGTGTTAGAGCCCAGCAGACGGGACCACCCACATGTTACAGCAGCCGACAGGACCACCCACATGTTAGAGCACAGCAGATGGGACCACCCACATGTTACAGCAGCCGACAGGACCTCCCACGTGTTAGAGCGCAGCAGACGGGACCACCCACATGTTACAGCCCAGCAGACGGGACCACCCATGTGTTTGAGTGCAACGGACGGAATCTATAGTTCAGCCCTACCCTCAGACGCCTTGTCCTCTCACAGCTCCAGGACCTGCTGCATCTGCAGGCCCTGATGTGACAGCACAGCAGCCCTTGCCACCAAGGACTGCTCAGCCCCACCCAACAGGCACGGGCCAGCGGACACGTCCCGGCAACAGACCAGACGAGCAAAACAATAGCAGACGCGGTGTGGCCCATGGAAGGGCAGGAACACGTGCAAAGGCTGCTTTCAGGGCAGGTTCCACGACCCCCGAGGCGGCTTGGGAAGAGCAGGTCTGATGACAGACACGGCTCAGCCTGGAGCTGGGAACACCGTGATACTGTTGACGGCATTCCTGTCTTCGGCCTGAGCTCCGGCTGGAAAACAGCATGCATGGAAAATGAGGCGAGCACGCCTTCCTCCCGGGCTTGGCAAGCCTTCCGAGGCGTGGAAAGTGTGCGCACAGGCCTGGCAACAGCGGGAGCACCATCACTGGCCCTCGCACCCCGCTGCCTCCAGCCCCGCAAGGACAGGCTGGTTTTTCCAAAAATGCATTTGCTCAGAAAACATCCCTCAAGCAGTTCTCAGGCTCTGAAACACACGTGACCAGGACCGAAATCACTGCAGCTCCGGGAAAGCTGGGCACAAAGCAGCTGCCGACGAATGTCTGCACGTCGACAAGACGGGCCCGGGCCCTGGCCCTGGCCCGGCGGCTGAGCTGGCTAGAGCAGCGGTCCCCAACCTTTCGGACCTCACAGACTGCCACTCATCCGCGGACCACCGGTTGGCGACTGCCGGGTTAGAGGGTCGTCCGGATACACCAAAGTTGCAGGTTCAATCCCGGGTCAGGGCACATACAAGAATCAACCAATGAATGCATCAATAGGTGAAACAGCACCTCTCTCTTTTCCTCTCTCTCTCTCTCGCTCTCTCTCCTTCCCCTTCTTTTCTTTCTAAAAATAAATAAATAAAAATAAAAAAGACAATCCCTGAAAGTCCCACCTCAAACAACCCCTGCCCTAGAGAGCTCTAGCCAGGGTCTGCTGTCATAGGAAGCAGCTAATGTTAAGTTTAAGTTTAATGATGACCAAGAGATAAAAATGAAAGTAGGTGTCCCGGGGGGAAGCGAGGCTGAGAGACCTGGTCGGGGAGGGAATTGCAGAGATGTCTCTGCGCACCAGCAGGAAGGAAGTCTGGTGAGTTCCGGAAGGGATTGTCGCGGCGTTTGCCTCACCAGCCCACGCCCAGCCCCTGCAAACCACAGCAGGGAAGGACCCAGTGACATTGTTTACTGCCGACATTGGTCAGAGCCGTGTACCTCATTCAAGGCAGACAACTGAATCCCCATCATTGATAAGGAACTTTAGAAGGGGTCAGTTTACACTTCGTTTCCAGTTAAACGAAGGATGTTGAATAAAATGGAGCCCTACATTTTAAAATCTATAACAAATTACTACCATAAATTATGATTTCTAAAGATCTTACTATCTGTTTGGCATAGAAGGACCAACTATATATGTATATCTTCTTGGGTCTCACATTCTAATAAAACATTTTCTCAGTCAACATATATCACCCACTTACCACGGAGCATGTGCCCTTCTAGTCTCTGGAAAGATGATGATGACTAAGACAAGTTCCATGTGGTGTGGGGCTCATAGATCGGTGTGGAGAAAGGTAAAGAAGTATAAACAGTGTAACCCGTGGTCTGAGAGGAGATGAACAAGGAAAGAAGAGGTCAGAGTGGCCCCCAAAAAGGGATCTTAAATTAAGTCATGAAAAATATAGGAGCTTATAAAGTCGATGTGGGTAGAAGTGAGGAGTAGATGGGGCGCCTTAGTCATGGCAAAGAAATGAGTGTGTGGCAGGTTCTGGGATCCACCAATAGTAGCTATGTATGGTTGTCGCAAGAGATGAATCTACTGTTGGACATTATTTTCAATAAGGGCCAAAAAAGTACTACCTTATTTGCCATAATATTTCCAATATCCCTCACATATAGTAGGTGTTCAATAACTATCTATTTATATAAAAGCCAAAGCGACCATTACGACCGGCTGACCGGTCGGTATGATGACACACTGACCACTAGGGGGCAGACACTCAACACAGGAGCTTCCCCCTGGTGGTCAGTGCACTCCCACAGCCAACCTCCCCGGTCTTTCCCCCAGCCGGCTGGTCCCGATATGCTCTGATCTGCCCTGATGGCCCTGATCGCCGGCCCGGCCAAGGGACCCCCCCCCCCACTTCCCGTGCACGAATTTATGCACCAGGCCTCTAGTTTATCTAATAGATAAGGTCTCAAAGAGTAGACAATCCCAAATGACGAAGGGTTCTAGATGCTACGCTAAGACTGGATCCGCTGTGGGCCACCCTAAAGAAGGTCATGGCTGGAGAATGATATGACCAGGTTTGGGTTTTAGAAATGTCCCCCAGCGGCTCGCAGAAGATGGACTGAAGTGGGGTGAGAAAGAAGACAGCGAGGCCAGGTTGGAAGGAACAACAAGAAATGATGAGACCTGACCCAGAGCAGGGGCAGGGGTTGGAGAGGAGGACCCACTGGAAGAGTCATTTGGGAACCAGAACTGTCATGCCACATGACTGTTTAGACATGGGGGGCGGGGGGGAGGGCAAAGAGAGAAGCGGAGAATAGCTCCCAGATGTCTGACGCCCACCACTTGGAGGAGAGGAAAGCAAACACGTCTGCCTCAATGGAGAACGCTGTGATGGTCCAACAACGTAAGAATGTGAACGAGCATCTTCTATGAAACTGTTGTTTAGAAACGTATCCACATGCATATGTCATAAAAATCCCGGACTAACGAAGTTTCTAGGGCCTAGTTTTCCTTGTTTCTAACCCAAAAGGCCAAGTGGTGCTGTCTTTGGAGATGGAGATAACCAAGTGCCAGTGGGGGGCATGGAAAGGAGAAAGGGGCCGCTCCCTGCCGCCCAGTGGTGGCCTCTCTCTCCTGAGCCTCCCCACCTTCTGCTCCTCCAGGGCCCACAGGCAGGGGAGCGGGGGAGCAGCAGGAAAGCCTGTGGGCAGGCTGGAAGGTACCGTGTCTACCTCCCAGAAACTTCTGGAATCCATCCTTCTCTTTCCATTGTCATCACCATCCCCCTCACTGTGGGGTAGGTTCAGATGCTTGATAACCAGCATGGCACAGTCCCTGACTCTCAGGATGTACAGAAACTAACCCAGTCAGCACCGGGAGCCTCTCCCTCTTTGTCTACCTTCGAAGGAGGAAGCTTCTGCGTGGCTTCGAGTCCTCAGGGGCTGGGGTTTTGTTCTGGATAGACGGTTGGAGGGAGCCCCAGAAGTCTACGGTGATGTCCGAGAGACAGGGCAGAGAGCTCCCAGGAAGCATAGATGGAGATAAGTAAACAGCAGTCTCTCTCTACTAGGGCCGTAAGGGTAGAGGATGCAAATGAGCGGAGAGAGAAGGGTAATTGCTGAGCAGCTATGATGAAGGCTTCTGAGATAATAAGGAAAAAGAGGGTCTGTAGGCTATTTACTATCTGTTTGAAAAATCTCAGTAGAAATTTCAGGTATTTTCAGTGTGTTTGGTTTTGGACTTGGGTTACTGTTGGATACAGCACTGACCTAAGGCTGGCCATGAGAGGGAGTCAGCTTTGCGTTACCCTCCTCCTGGAGAGCCAGGAAGAGGCCGTGAAGTCACTGGCGCACAGCGCGCCGGGTGGCGAGGGGCAGGCCATAGGCGTTTCCGGAGGCAAAGCAGGAATCAGTATGGGCTGTCTGACGCCCACCACTTGGAGGATAATAAAGTAAACACGTCTGCCTCAATGGAGAACGCTGTGATTGTCCAACAACGGAAGAAATGTGAGCGAGTATCTTCTATGAAACTGTTGTTTAGAAACATATTCACATGCACATGTCATAAAAATCCTGGACTAACGATGAAGATACGTGTTGGGAAAGGAGGGGTTGTGTCCTGATTTATTCATTCATTCAAAGACTGTCTAACGTGTTCCTGCTCTGTGTCCGCTGCTAGGTAGTCACTGGGGCAACAATTGTGGGGAAAACAAATGTAGTCCGTCGTCTCACTGTGCTGACAGCATGCTGTAGGCAACAGGCTATGGATCGTATTGAAAGGAGATAGGGGACGAGTTATGTGAGGCTGCAGAGCCACGCAGGCCTGTGGAAGGGTTTTAAGAAGTGAGGAGGGCTCTAACTGGTGTGGCTCAGTGGATAGAGCATCGGCCTGCGGACTCAAGGGTCCCAGGTTCGATTCCGGTCAAGGGCATGTACCTTGGTTGCGGGCACATCCCCAGTGGGGGGTGTGCAGGAGGCAGCTGGTCGATGTTTCTCTCTCATTGATGTTTCTAACTCTCTATCCCTCTCCCTTCCTCTCTGTAAAAAATCAATAAAATATATATTTTTTTAAAAAGAAGGGAGGAGAGGCAGGAGGCCAGATCAGATTCACCCTGCACATCACCCGGCTATTGTGCAGTGGGTTGCAGGGCACCGAAGGGTCCCCTCAGGAGGCCCTTACAGGGTCCAGGCCAGAGGCCCGCGGGCCTTAGATTCCCAAGAGCAGGGCTGACCAGGGTGACTCTTTTGGTTTCTTCTGAGAGTCGGGGCTGCGCCATCTAGTGATCAAGCATCTGAACCTACCCCACAGTGAGGGGGATGGTGGTGACGATGGAAAGAGAAGGATGGATTCCAGAAGTTTCTGGGAGGTAGACACGGTACCTTCCAGCCTGCCCACAGGCTTTCCTGCTGCTCCCCCGCTCCCCTGCCTGTGGGCCCTGGAGGAGCAGGAGGTGGGGAGGCTCAGGAGAGAGAGGCCACCACTGGGCGGCAGGGAGCGGCCCCTTTCTCCTTTCCATGCCCCCCGCTGGCACGTGGTTATCTCCGTCTCCAAAGACAGCACCGCTTGGCCTTTTGGGTTAGAAACAAGGGAACTGGGCCCTGGAAGGCGAGACGAGTTCTCATCGGTCGCGACACAAAGGGCAGGAGGCTTGCTTCCCCGCCTCGAGGTCACGCCCGGGTCGCTCGCCGAGGACGTGCTGAGCTGGTCCAGCTGCGACTGGGCGTGAGGAAGCCCGGCTTCCACGCGGCCCCTCCGGGGTGTGTCCAGAGGGCCCGACCCTGAGAGACGTGCGCCTGAGCAGCCGCGCACCGACGGCCTGCGGGGCACAGCGCTTCCTCCTTCCCGCTCACGTGTGTCTTTGCTCTTGGGCCGTGTGGTTAAGGGCCGTACATCCTCGTCTCCCATTTCCCGGGAACGCCAACCCCAGGAAAATCTCCATCAGCCCAGAGTAGAAGAAGCATGTGCGCTAGTCACGAGGAACGCTTCCACACACAAATAACGTGAGTCACACCAGCTACCAGGTAGTGAACATCTACTGCTACGGGTGTGTGCCTGTCACAGCTCTGTATCATCCAGGTAACCTTGCACAACTCTGCGACAGAATCACTGCTCTCAGCGCTACCAGTAACAGCCAAGAGTCCCATCTCAGCCTGAAACCCACCCTCTGGGCAGTGATGGCGAACCTTCTGAGCTCGGCGTGTCAGCATTTTGAAAAACCCTAACTTAACTCTGGTGCCATGTCACATATAGAAATTTTTTGGTATTTGCAACCATAGTAAAACAAAGACTTATATTTTTTATCTTTATTTTATATATTTAAATGCCATTTAACAAAGAAAAATCAACCAAAAAAATGAGTTCGCGTGTCACCTCTGACACACGGGTCATAGGTTCGCCACCACTGCTCCAGGAGCTCTCGGATTCAGCTCAGGCTGCTACTGAGGCCCTTGCTATGACCTGAAACAGAAAGAGAAGGAATGGCCAAGGTGACCAGGGGGCGAGCGCAAGGCAGGTCTAGACGAAGTGAAAACACAGAGGAGCTGAGGCTCCAAGGTCAACGGGCAGTTTCTGAGCTCCCACAGTACAGAGGGCAGGGCAGCGAGGGGACCACGTGGACGCCTGGGGGGCTTCAGGAAGACAGGGACGAGTGGGAATATCGTCAAGGGCGATAGGAACACAAAGAGGAGCTGGTGAGTGTCCCAGGGCCGGGTTCCAACATGACAGGCATACTTGGCTTGACAAACCGGAAAGTGCTTGAAAGAAGAAAGCCTGGATGGAGATGAAAGGAAAGCGCACACACCCACCTGCTGGAAAACAGAGAGGGACCTACAGCCACAGCAGCTGATGCCTGGCCTTCCAGCGGCTGAGCTCCCCCACAAAGGAGTGACAGATTGTCAGCAACTGTTTCCCAAAGAAGGCTGTGATCACAAGGCCCAGGACAGAGCTGATCCTCACCACATGTCCCCGGGGCCAGCACCAGCCAGAAGCCTGGCCCGGGGGCTCCGCTGAGCGAAGGGAGGGTGCCTCAGAGAATTCTTTGTTTTCCATGCATTCCTGTGGGCTGGCTCTGCCATTTCCGAGCGGTTGTCATGTCTCCGCTCTCCTGACCAGGAGATTAGTCATGGAACTGGTGGCCAGAGCAGCACCACCACGTCTAAGGCCTGGTCCGGGGCAAAACCATGAGGAGGCCAGAGCGCAGCTTCGCTGCCTCCCGTTCGCCCCATCTCTGCTCTCTCCTTCATCCACCAAATGCTCCCCTCTCCCTCCAATGCCCGCCCTGGACTCTGAAGCGTTTTCTTCTCGGAGGGCTCTCAGCTGACTCAGTGATTCTACCACTTCCCTGGGTGTGGGCGTCGCCTGGCTCAGCCATCTCCCCACCCAGAGATTCTGCTCAAACGGGTCTGGGGCAGGCTCCCGAAGTCAGTGTCTTTAACAGACCCTCCAGGGGATCGGGAGGTAGCCGGGGTATCAGTGGAGAGAGGCTGCATTAGGGTGTGCTGGTAATTAAAGTATCCTGGGTAATGTTTTAGGTTCTAACAAAGAACTGCTGGCTAGGAGTCTGTGGAGTTGAAGATACGCATCTCCCATGGTGGAATGTTGGCTGGAGAATGAATATTTAAAATGCAGATCATCTCTGGGGCTCCCTCATCCAACATCACTCATCTTGTCAACAGCATTCAAACCAAGCCCGTAGGAGACAGCTGTTCACCTACACACAAGGTGGGGATCTTTGAAGCTCCCCTCGCGGGGCGCCAGTACGTATCTCTGCCTTGATTGGCAGGCTCAATCCACAGAATCATCAGACTACCTCCCAGCTGTCCTCACGGGACCATCACAGTGCCGAAAACAGAATTTATGAAGTTGAAATGTAAAGATGTTGCCATTTTTCTCAGTCACAGTCAACACCACTCACCAGATAGAGACGACCGAGCCTGTGTTCTGCATAGGTTCCACCTTTTCATCAATTTTGTTTGGGGTTCTAGCGTGTTCTTTACACATTTGTAACTACTTTGAAAACACAGGCCTTACTGACACGAGCCGATAATCAGACAGAATGAAAGGAGAAACGTATATTCTGTAGCTCACATTTGACCTCTCCTCTGGCCACCTGAAACTGCCATTTGCATCACTGTTTCGCAGAAATTTGAGAAACAATGTGGAATGTCATCCAGCCCTTGACCCTCAGACCGAGCTGTACTGGAACCCTCCAGGCCTACATTTCAATAAACCCCAGGAAAGGGCAGTCCTCCAGGCGCCTGAAGGTCAGATGTAATCCGCCAGGACTATTTCCAATTGGCCAGCTTTCCTTTTTTTAAACATATCCTCTCACTGGGGGAAGGGGCCCTACTTCCAAAGGACGTCTTTTCAGTCCGACCTGAAAAATGGCCCCCCCCAAGCCACTAAAGATCAAGGATCGAACATGTGTCACAGTCTTCTCTGAAGCAGAACGCACTTCCAAAAAAAGTCATTACTTTATAAAACCAACCATGAATCACTTAATGGTTGCCCCATGTGAACCTGGTTCATTAATACAAGGTACAGCTGCTAATTATCATTTTAAAATAATTTGTCAATAGAGTTCATGTCAAATGAATAAACTTGATATTGGAAGGTCACTGTAGACCTTTACTTTTTAGAAAAGTTGTAAACATTGATAGAATATTCTGAGAATGCTTTCTACAAATTCAGACACCAGGCGCTCTGCTCTGTTTGTGGAAGCTGGCGGGAGGAGCAAAGGGCAAAGACTGAACTTCTCTGCTCCTCTTTGCAGACCCCAGGGAGACTGAACAGGTACAAGCCTTTTTCCATTCGAGAAGGAAAACTCTGTGTCGTCTCCACCACCAACAGTATCACCAAGAAATCTTTAACATCTTTTCAAATTGAATTAGGTTCATTCATTCACCATTTCAACAAATATTTATTCATTCCTTTTTAGGTGCCAGGATGGTGTAAAAGAATCAACAACTCATTAATCAAACAAAATTGACCTCGTCCTCATCTTCAATTGGCTGGGGAAGAGTTTGGAAAGTTGATGAAGCTAATGCTGAGACTAGATGTTCACAGGTTTAAAAACATTATATCTTAAAACTGCTTTGTCCTCTTGCAAGTAAAGTGAAATCCTATAACATGGCTCTGCTTAGACCAGTGATGGCGAACCTTTTGAGCTCGGCATGTCAGCGTTTTGAAAAACCCTCACTTAACTCTGGTGCCGTGTCACATATAGAAATTTTTTGATATTTGCAACCATAGTAAAACAAAGAGTTATATTTTTGATATTTATTTTATATATTTAAATGCCATTTAACAAAGAAAAATCAACCAAGAAAATGAGTTCGCGTGTCACCTCTGACACGTGTGTCATAGGTTCGCCATCACTGGCTTAGACCTTGAAAGTTCATTAAACCATGACCCAAAACTTCTTGTCCTCAAGCCATTGGCTGGAGGGCAAAGCCATCACCTGTCCCCGGAGATGTTATCAGAATGAAGCTGTGCATGGATTGTAACATGTGTGAAGAGAACTATAAAGTATTGTACACTTATTCCTCCAAATTCTCAGGGCACAGCTCACAGTTACCGCTCACTGTTGAAATCTGACACAAATGTCACAAGCAGCCTATAAGCCGGACATGAGCTTCCCCTTTGGGGACCCTGCAGCCCCCGCCACGTGCTGCTCCTGGTCCTGGTCCAGGTGCGCAGCTGGGCACTCGCTTACCTTTCACTGAGGACCCC
Source organism: Myotis myotis (assembly GCF_014108235.1). Taxonomy (NCBI): domain Eukaryota; kingdom Metazoa; phylum Chordata; class Mammalia; order Chiroptera; family Vespertilionidae; genus Myotis; species Myotis myotis. Next base: position 1,852,990 of record NW_023416357.1, on the reverse strand, counting down.
ACATCTTGGAAGCAGCGCTGTGAGGGGGGCGCTGGCCCAGACTTCCAGAGTTGATGTCCACTTCTGCGTGGCCTGGGCCTCCATCTTCTCATCCATTAAAAAAAAAAAAAGACAACAGTCTTATCACATGGAATTCCTGTGATGATTTAAGAACGCTACTACCAATGGTCACAGCCGGGAGGAGCCCAAGGAAATGTGACGACGAAAGGCGGTATGGTATCCCGGGCAGGTTCTGGAACAGAAACAAGAAACGGGGTAAAGACAAAGAACATTCCAAACAAAACCATATTGAGATGGCAAAGGAAGGATGGAAGGAAGGAAGGAAGGAAGGAAGGAAGGAAGGAAGGAAGGAAGGGAGGGAGGGAGGGAGGGAGGGAGGGAGGGAGGGAGGGAGGGAGGGAAGGAAGGAAGGAAGGGGGGAAAGAGGGAGGGAGGGAGGGAGGAAGGGAGGGAGGGAGGGAGGAAGGGAGGAAGGAGGGAGGGAGGAGGAAGGAAGGGGGAGGGAAGGAAGGAAGGAAGGAAGGGAGGAAGGAAGGAAGGAAGGAAGGAAGGAAGGGAGGAAAGGAGGGAGGGAGGGAGGGAAGGGAAGAAAGAAGGGAGGGAGGGAACCAGTATTGGAGAGGATGTGGAGAAGCTGGACCCTTGAGCACTGTTGGTGGGAATGCAAAATGGTACAACCACCTGGAACACAGTATAGAAGTTCCTCGAAACATTAAAACTAGAACTGCCATCGGGCCTAACCATCCCACTCCTAGGTGTTTGCCCCTCGAACTGAAACCAGGATCTCAGAGAGGCGAGCACTTGCACGTTCACAGCGCACTGTCCACAGGAGCCAATGCATGGAAACGGCCTAATGCCCACCAGACAGGTGAACAGATGAGGAACCTGGGTTTCCATGCAGAAAAAGACGCGTCAGCCTTTAAAGAAAGGAAATGCTGCTGGATGCAACGACGCAGGTGAGCTCTGAGGACATGATCATAAGCCAGTCACAGGAAGACAAATTCTACAGGATTCTGCTTCAGTGAGGGCTCGGAAATAGTCAAAATCGTAGATTCAAAGAGCGGAATGCTGGCTGGCAGGGCTGAGGTGGGAGGGAGGGGGAGTTACAAATCCACAGGCATAAAGTTTAGTCCAGCAAGAGGAGTGCCCTCAGAGACCTGCGGTTTACCAGCGGACCGTGGCCAGCAACTTGCTGTGAGGAGGGTAAGCCTCATGCTAAGCATGCTTTCCAGAATTTAAAAAAAAATTGTTTAAGTTCTAAAAACCCCCCACAATATACTAGTATGGCTGGCAGCAGGCCCGCAGTGAAAAGTAGCAAGTGTTCGTATCAGTAGTAACAGTAGGAAACCAACAAAAGCTTTTCAGGCAAATGGTGAATTTCTTGCTCTTCGTGCTTTTTGATTCTATTTTGTTGGGGGTCTTCTTTTTGGTATGACATTCAGCAAAAAGCGGTAACTGTAAACAAAAGCATTATTTAATGTTTGATTTTATTGTTTCAACCCTGTGTAGGAAAGGGTTTCCTGTGCCAGCACCTGCCTCCCTCCTGGTGCCTGTGGGCCCTACGCGCGTGAAGATCAGGCAGGCACGCCTGAAATGTCACAGCACCTGTCTCGGAAGCCAGGAGCCTCTTTCACGGCTTTCCACCAGAACTGTCGGGGATTTCTTGTTTTCATTGTATGATTCCGTTTCTATGAAATGTCCAGAACAGGCAAATCCATGGAGAGAAAACAGATGAGTTGTTGCCAAGGCGAGGGAGAGGAGGGACTAGCAAGTGACTGCTGAAAGGACTGGCTGGGTTTCCTTCTGGGGTGAGAGCAACGTTCTGGGCCTGGCCAGCATGGTTCTGTGGTTGAGCATCAACCTCTGACCCAGGAGGTCACGATTTGATTCCTCGTCAGGGCACAGGCCCGGGTTTCGGCCTCGAACCCCAGTGTGGGGTGTGCAGGAGGCAGCTAGTCAGTGCTTCTCTCTCATCATTGATGTTTCTACCTCTCTCTCCCTCTCCCTTCCTCTCTGAAATCAATAAAAATATATATATTTTAAGAAATAGAGGAAACCAAGATGGCGGCATAGGTAAACACCGGAAATTGCTGCCTCCCACAACAAATTCAAAAATACAACTAAAAGACAAAACGGACATCATCCAGAACCACAGGAAGGCTGACTGAGTGGAAATTCCACAACTAGAAGGAAAGAGAAAAGCACACTGAGACTCAGAGGAGGTGCGGAAGTGCAGACTTACAGAGGCGCATGTGGCAAGGGCTGGTGATGAGGACGCGGCTGTATTTTTTAATCGGGAGGGAGTCACAAGCCCCCAACTGCTCTGAACTCCAGTTCCAGGTGAGTCTCTGGGGACCCAGACTCATACAGGGAGAGACTGGACTGTCTGGCAGCAGGCAGAACTCGGAACTTGAAGGTGGCTTTCTCTCAGGGGGGCGGGGAGAGGGTGCTTGCAGCAATTAGCGGGACACTGAGATGCGGGGCCCCTTAGGGCAGGGCTGAGGATCAGCCATAGCTGCTTGCTCCACCCTGTTGATTCTCTGAGACTCCGCCCCACCCAGGCTGCGGCAGAGGCTTTTGCATATGAATGCCCTGGCCCTTTGCAATCTGAAAATTAGCTAACAAACTACAGCTGGGCCAGACAGACCCAGAACTTCCAAGAGAAGGCCCAAGGCCCCACAGCAGCTTGCATTGCTTCACAGCTGGGCCTCATTTGGTCACCTCCAAACCCCAAACAAGGAAGGGGAATCTGCAGATCTCTTCGTAGCTCCTGCTGGGTAGCCTCAGGCAGAGGCTAAAGTAGCACCTCCTTAGATCCAAGAGCCAGTGTACCCAGTGGTCAGAGTGGGACTATCCAATTACAACTCCTCAGATCCATAAGGGACACACTCAGGGGGCAGACTCAGTGAGTACCAAAGCTCCACTGAAGCAAGTCTTGCCTCATAAGGGTGTCTTCAGCACAGAAGTTCTCCCACCAGAGACACAGCTGATTCTCACAGCCAATTGGCCTGGAGGTCAATTCCTCCCAGTGATACCTACAACAATCAAGGCTTAACTACAACAAGACTACAACAAGACTGTGCACAAAGCCCACAAAGGGGTGCACCAAGAGTGTCCACCTCAGGTAACAGGGGAGGCTGAGCCACTGGGCCCTATAGGACACCTAGCACACAAAGCCACTCTACCAACACAGGGAAGCATAAAAAATGTGGAGACAAAGGAACAGGTCACAAATGACAGAAATGGAGGAAAGCAAATGACTGGATATAGAGTTCAAAACCACACTTTTAAGGTTTTTCAAGAACTTTCTAGAAACTGCCAATAAATTTAGTAAGACCCTCAAAAAGACGGGTAAGACCGCCGATAAATGTAGTGAGATCCTTAAGAAATCTAGTGAGACCCTCGAGGTTATGAAAAAGGACGAACTAGAAATTAAGCATACACTGACTGAAATAAAGGATGTTATGCAGAGTTCCAACAGCAGACCAGAGGATCGCAAGAATCAAGTCAAAGATTTGAAATACGAAGAAGCAAAAAACACCCAACCGGAAAAGCAAAATGAAAAAAGAATCCAAAAATACGAAGAGAATGTAAGGAGCCTCTGGGACAACTTCAAGGGTACCAACATCCGAATTATAGGGGTGCCAGAAGATGAGAGAGACCAAGATATTGAAAACCTATTTGAAGAAATAATGACAGAAAACTTCCCCTACCTGGTGAAAGAAATGGACTTACAGGTCCAGGAAGTGCAGAGAACCCCAAACAAAAGGAATCCAAACAGGACCACACCAAGACACATCATAATTAAAATGCCAAGAGCAAAAGACAAAGAGAGAATCTTAAAAGCAGCAAGAGAAAGACAGTCAGTTACCTATAAGGGAATACCCATACGACTGTTAGCTGATTTCTCAACAGAAACTTTGCAGGCCAGAAGGAAGTGGCAAGAAATATTCAAAGTGATGAATGCCAAGAACCTACAACCAAGATTACTTCATCCAGCAAAGCTATCATTCAGAATTGAAGGTCAGATAAAGAGCTTCACAGATAAGGAAAAGCTAAAGGAGTTCATCACCACCAAACCAGTATTATATGAAACGCTGAAAGGTATCCTTTAAGAAGAGGAAGAAGAAGAAAAAGGTAAAGATACAAATTATGAACAACAAATATGCATCTATCAACAAGTGAATCTAAGAATCAAGTGAATAAATAATCTGATGAACAGAATAAACTGGTGATTATAATAGAATCAGGGGCATAGAAAGGGAGTGGACTGACTATTCTTGGGGGGGAAAGGGGTGTGGGGGATGCGGGAAGAGACTGGACAAAAATCGTGCACCTATGGATGAGGACAGTGGGGGGGTGAGGGCGAAGGATGGGGTGGGAACCGGGTGGAGGGGAGCTATGGGAGGAAAAAAGAGGAACAACTGTAATAATCTGAACAATAAAGATTTAATTAAAAAAAAAAAAGCAATGTCCTGAAGCCCTAACAGGTGTGGCTCAGTGGATAGAGCGTCGGCCTGCGGACTCAAGGGTCCCAGGTTCGATTCCGGTCAAGGGCATGTACCTTGGTTGCAGGCACATCCCCAGTAGGGAGTGTGCAGGAGGCAGCTGATCCATGTTTCTCTCTCATTGATGTTTCTAACTCTCTATCCCTCTCCCTTCCTCTCTGTAAAAAAAACCAATAAAATACATATTTAAAAAAAAAATCCTGGAATTGGGTAGTGATGATGGTCGCACACTGTGAATATATTAAAACCCATTGAATTATACACATTAAAATGATGGCTTGTGTTGTATAAATGTTGCCTCAATTTAAAAAACAAAATCGCAAAAAGAGATGCACAGAGCACTTAGAACGAGGCCTGGCCTACATACGCGCTCCAGCGATCCCAGGTGTGAGTAGCAGGAACCCTTCCAGCACCGTTACTGTTTTCTTTGTGGTGATAAAGTGTCTGGCTCCTTTTTCTGATGTCTGGGTCCCTGACAGCTTCTAGGCCCAGCCCTCCGCCTGCCCCTCCTGCCCACACGCGGCAAGCTGATAAGAGAGCCTGGAGGTTCCCTCTTTGGTGCCAGTGGGAGATTCAAACCACCTGAGGCCCTGGCCCCGGTGCAGAGCCTCCCCTCGCCCCTCCCTACCCCCCCAAAACCACAACAAAGGTGCCGGCTTGAGCTCCTGGCCTGGTTCTCTTCTCTCGGGGCACTGCAGACCTGCTTCCCCAGAGCCCTCAAAGATGCAAACAGTAAACCTTCATAGCGCCTTGGCTGTGTGTGTGTGTGTGTGTGTGTGTGTGTGTGTGTGTGAGGGAGAGAGAGAGAGAGAGAGAGAGAGAGAGAGAAATCACCATTCTTTCCATCCACAGGGAACTTGGGCTGGTAGGCAGGCCCCGACCCCTGCAGGTGGCTACAACCACCAGCTTCGGCCGGCCTCCGCAGGCTCAGTGCCTGCTCTCCTGGGCCCACAGGAGGCGGGGGGAGGAGGACCTGCCTGCTCCTTGGCCACAGTCCCCGCCACCCCCTATCACCTTGCTCCCCGCTGGCACCGCCATTCACTCTGCCCGCCCAGGCCTGCAGGTGGGGAGCCTGACAGCCCCGCGCCCCGGAGTCCACGCGACAGTGCCATCGGGCACACAGCCCCTCCGCCTCTCAGGACGGGTCCCCTCCGCTGCCCTGGCTCCGGGCTGGCCGCCAGCCCCAGGGGAGGCCCAGCACCGTGTGGCTGCGGGGGGGGGGGGGGGGGGGGCGGGGGGACGCGGGACAGGGGGCAGGTGGCCTGCCATGTACAGACGAGGGACAAGGGAGAGGGGACAAAGCTGGACCATCTCAATTCCCTGGAAAACGCTTTGCAAGCGGCGGTGGCCAGCCCTCCCTGCCCTCAGGGCCCACGGCCTCGCTGCGGGGGCAGAGGGCCCGCAGGCACCGCTGCCTCCACACACCCACCAGGGTCCCCCCCACCCCCGAGGGAGACCTCACCTCACGGCCGACCTGGGTGCTGACGGCGGGAGGCCCAGGTGAACGCGTCCTGGGCGCCAGGTGCGAGCCCAGGCCCCCTCGAACCCGGAGGCCGCCCGCGCCCGCGCCGACGGGCCAGGGTTTGAGACGGTGAACCGCGTTTTCGCCTGTATTTCCTGCAACAGCTGCGGGCCCAGCTGTGTCTCACGCCCGAGCAGCCCAGTCGCTGCAGAAGCGGGGCCGACCTCTCCGCGCCCGCGCACCGGGCGTTCGTGCTGGTCCCTCCTCCCCGCAGGAGCTGGCGCCCATCTTCCCAGGGTCCCCACTCCTCCGACTCCTCAGAGCTCGCTGTTGCTTCCGCCTTCCTCCCACGGTGTCTCTGGGTAAAGATGATAGAAATCATACTCTTCTGAATAACGCTAAGTGCGATTCGCTTGTCTTTATACGTGTTGCTTGAATTGAATTTGTTGATGCCAAGCGATCCTTTCTTGGAAACAGGTTAGCAGATCAACGTGGACTCCTTTCCTCCCTCGGATTCCTTTAGAAATGTCAGCCCCGGGGGCCACACTGTCGCCCGCTGGCTTCAGGCGGCCCTGGGATTAGGCCATTGCTGTTCAGGGCGTCACTCTCCACCTTGGTGAGGCCATCTGAAAAGATGAGAGCACGGCCGTCTTCTGTTGTGGCTCAAAAGCGCCGGGCGAGGCAGCTGTATGTGATCAAGCCAATAGCTGCGTATCTATGGCCGTGGCGGCCTCAGTCTCTATTCAAACACTTTAACTCTTTTTTAAAAATATTTTTTATTGATTTTTTACAGAGAGGAAGGGAGAGGGATAGAGAGTTAGAAACATCGATGAGAGAGAAACATTGATCAGCTGCCTCCTGCACACCCGCTACTGGGGATGTGCCCACAACCAAGGTACATGCCCTTGACCAGAATCGAACCTGGGACCCTTCAGCCTGCAGGCTGACGCTCTATCCACTGAGCCAAACTGGTTAGGGCTAAACACTTTAACTCTTACTGTTCATTCTCTTCGATTGTACCTCTGAGGATTGCCGAGCCCACACTCAGGGCGCTCTCCTCTGGCCACGGGTCTGCCTGAATTTATCTCTCACCCTTAGGTACCTGAGCAACCATGAAAAATGCCGATTCACTTTCTAAGGAGCTGGGGTCTCCTGAGAGATGGCCGAGATAGACCCATCGACATGTGTATGCTTTCCTTTGTTAATCCATTGACTACAAAGATTCAAATAACACCTAACCGTAGCCAGGCCAGTCCCTCCTTAATCCCCCAATATGGCCATTTGTTTCATCACGTCTCAGACATGTCATTTCTGTAGACACTGTGCCATGTATTAAGTGCATACTTTCTCCAACTTTTACACCCATGAGGCCTAGGATGCCAACCGCTCCACTGGATCTACAGGAGGACTGTTTCTGTATGGGGGCTCCATCTCTTGTGTTTTCCTTTCACCAGGCCACATACACTTACTTGGAAAGGAGTGGCTTGGCTAAGAAGGAGAAGGTGGAACATGTGGGGAAAGCAGGCACCCAGATATCACCTTTTCCCTCCATGGGGCGAAAAAGCCTGCTTCTGTGGCATCAGAGAAAATCGTCAGAAAAAGCACAGAATTTCATTCTTCAAATTAAACGTCATCCCGGCCCTTTATTTTCACATCTTTTGTCCTGTCGGGTCAATGTATGCTGTTGGCTAACTCGGACTCTAACACCAGACTGAACAAGGAGGCGTCTTGATGAGAAAAATGTCCCTAAATTCAGAAAATGAGGCGGAGCCCCGCAGGCTGGGTTTGGTGGCAGACTTGCCTGGAGCTCTGGAATCTGCTCTCGGCCACTGGCTGCCTGTGGGAACAGATGTCTGTGCCAGCGCTGGACAAAACCTGCTGCAGCCAGGAGCAGCCAGGGCCCGGCCTCGGCGAAGGGCGCCGCACAGACGTCGCTGTGCGCACCGTCGGAGCAGCCCCGGGGCCATGTGCACGTGCATCGACCACACCTTTAAACCGCCACTCGAGGGGATACGTGTGACTCCGTGGAACTCTCCTGGGCGAGGCCAAGTCGTACCCGTGCAGAGATGTCCCCCAAAGCCCGAGCTAGTGTTGCCATGCTCACAGAAGAAACTTCCAGAAACCCACTGGGGAGAACTAAGTGCAAATCCCACCTCTTGAGCCCCTTGTTGTTCAGAGCTGCCTGGGCGGCCAAAAGCAAACAACAAAACAGGGCCCCTGTTCACAAAAGGCCCCTCATGGCGGGCGTCACCCCAAAAGCACTCACCCACGGCACCGAGCAGCCCCGGAGCGAACCTGTGCGCCGGGCCTCTCTCCGAAGTGCTGGGAGCCGCACCTGCTCCCTCCGGCGCCGCCCGCATCGCCCGCCCGCCCGTGGCCATAATTAACCTCAGTGGAAACACACGATGCCAGAGCAAAGGCCGGAGCGAGTCACTCCATGAGCATCTCAGCTCTGCTCATGGTCCTGCCCCTGGACACGTGCGCTCAACCGCAGCAGCTGCAGCCGGAGCCAACGCGCCGGCCCAGAAGCCGGTCAGCCACAGAGGGGCGAGCGGGAGAACGGTGCATGGAGCCAGCCAGCAGGGTGTCCCCTGAACCCCGGGACGTAGGGGACATAGCCATCCGCAGCCCAGCCTGCTCGCTGCCTACCAGGAGGGGCCGTCTGACCTGGGATTTCAGAGCCCAGAGACGAAGAGGGAGGCCATGGCCACAGCTGGACCAGCTGGGGCTGTGCGTGTCGTGTCCATAGGCGCTGCGAGCCGCGCTCACACACGAATGGGAATGCCGTCGGCGGCAGCATCTCCTCGAACTGGGGACGAAAGCAAATACTCAGCATGAACGAGGGACACGCCACGTGGGCCTCCGCTGGGTGTGGAAGCCCCTCCAGGACTGAGGATGGTGGAGGCGCTGGTGCTGCGGCTCGTGGGCCTGTTTCCGCATCCCCATCACTTTTCCAGGACACACGTCCGGGCCCTCGGCTACCGCGGCCTTCGAAATGCTGTTCCCCCCGAAAGCCTCGCTGGCCTCGCTGGCCTGGTCTCGGCGGTGAGCTCCCGGCGGCCATGTGGCCTGGAGGCTCCATTGTTCGCTACCTGAGCGGGGCTTCTTGCCCGCCCCCCACCCCCCCCCATAGACTGTGCTAGTCTGTGGAGATGCAAACAGCAGATGACACTCAGAATAGAGTCCTGGGAGGTGCACACAGGGGCCTCTGTAGCACGATCCGCACTTGTCCCTGGCGGAGTGGCGATCCGACGGGCAGATAGGAGATCCAGACTGTGATGCGAGGCCAGACTGACTGCTGGCCCTTCACGTGGGCCTAAGAACACTTATCTCCTCCTCCCCAGCTCCTTCTCGGGTTGCAGCGAGACCTGGGGAGACGTAAATATGTAAGGAAAACCCAAGGCCATACTCACAGGTTATCCTTTCAAAAGGCCAGCGCTGCTCAGCAGCCTGATCACGGGCTGATTCAACGTTTTATTCATAAAGAAAAGGCCGATAGCCAGAAAAGGCAGCTCCCTGTGCCTGGAGATGGCGGGAGGCACCGCATAGACTGATCTTTTTGTTCTGATTCGCAGTGTGTGGGCTTGGGCTGTGTGCAGGGCTCCTCGGGCTCTCGCTCCCAGCCCCCAGGCCAGCCCTAACCCAGATTCCTGCTGAAGAAGCCCTTTCTGGGGCGGGCGTGACATAGGAAACCTCAACAATGGCTGCTGGTGTTTAATGTGCATTCAACACCCACGACCAGACCAGGCTCTCTACAGACGTCCAGCTGGCATCTTACTAGAACTTTCTGGGGGAAACACTGGCCGAACGCTCAATGCTTTCAGCTCTTGTGAGAATAACAAGCACACACATTCCTCACGTGTCTCCAATTGCTTCCCGGAAGGCAGTGCAATGTTCTGCTTCTTCCATTAAAAGCAGTCATCAGCCCTGACCGGTTTGGCTCAGTGGATAGAGCATCAGCCTGCGGACTGAAGGGTCCCAGGTTCAATTCCGGTCAAGGGCATGTACCTTGGTTTCGGGCTCGATCCCCAGTAGGGGGTGTGCAGGAGGCAGCTGATCAATGTTTCCCTCTCATGGATGTTTCTAACTCTCTATCCCTCTCCCTTCCGCTCTGTAAAAAATCAATAAGATACAATTTTTTTTTTAGTCATCAACATAAGACACCCTGAAACACATGATTTATGGAACTTCTTTAAACATTCGACTAAGCCACTAGTAGATTGAGCCTGGGGAGGAGAGAGAGTCACCGTATTAAAATATATTTTTGTGTTGTTGTTTTTTGTTTGTGTGTTTCAGAAAATGTGTAGTATCATTAGAAATAAGACTCACTTTCAAACTGTACAATGTTAGTCCTGGTTTGGGTTGTCTTTCTCTTCCTCAGGACTCAAGGTTGGAGCCTCTGACGGGGGAAGCCAAGCCGCCCCGTCTCCTGCCGTGGTCCCACCAGGAAAAGGAGGAACGCAGGGCTACAAGCCTACCATTCGGCCAGAGCGCGGCTGAAGGCGCGCGACCCGGACCCGGGGCCCTGCCTCCTGTCCCTCCCCGCTCCTGGCAACCAGATCTGCAGCCCAGCTCAGAGCCCAGTCAGAGGCTGGCCCTGGTACTCCCCACCATGGACGTACACCAAAGCATTAATAACCATTATCTCTGGGTGGTGAGGAAACACATGATTTCAATTTTCTCTCCTCTCTTTCCCAAGTGTTCTGCAGGAACACATACGACTTCTGTGCTCAGGGAAGGACAAAGGTTTGGGGTTTTGCCTAAAGCCCCTGCGACATACCGTTACCATCCCCCTAGTTCTGCTGCAGTAAGTTCTCCCTTCTCTTTTCCAGGTCGAGGCTGGTGAAAAGGAGCTCTCCACCACGAAGCAGGCCCAGCTCTAAAGAACAAATTCTAAGAGACATTTTTTAAAAGGTTTAAAAATCTTGTGTGACATTAAAAAAAAAGAAGCTAGATTTTGAAACCCGATCCTTTATAACAGAAAGAGGAAGAGAAGTGGCTTATTAATGATGCAAAGCATCCCAATTCTCATCGCACCACGAATTGGAAAATAGAAATCGAAGCCACAAAGAGGGGAAGGCAGGCCACGAGAAATTAGGCCCTAGCCCAGTGGTTCTCAACCTTCTGGCCCTTTAAATACAGCTCCTCATGTTGTGACCCAACCGTAAAATTATTTTCGTTGCTACTGTTATGAATTGTAATATAAATACCTGATATGCAGGATGGTCTTAGGCGACCCCTGTGAAAGGGTCCTTCAACCTCCAAAGGGGTCGCGACCACAGGTTGAGAACCGCTCCCCTAGCCCAAAACGAAATGACCTTCAGCTTGGAAGTCACCCTTCCCCCCTCCCCCCTCCCCCCTCCCCCACTCCAGGGCTTTCTGTAATTGGTGGGGAACTGCTTCCTGGAGTCACAGTGTTCACTCTCCCGGGAAACGTGTTCCCCTCTGAGATGGGCCATGTCTGGTGTGAGCAGGCTGTGAGCTGCTCTCCTTGCCACACCCACAAGACCGACGCCACTGCGCGCCCTGGAACTTCTGTACAGGAAGCGTGCAGGCTGCTGTCATCTGTTCCCTCCTTACAGAATCTCTTTGTAGAACTTTAGCTTCAAGTAGAATTTATTGCTTAAAAAAATAACACAAGATACCACTTCACACCCATGAAGATAGCTGTAATCAAAAAAGAGAGTATCGAGTTTTGACAAGAATGGGGAGAAGTGGGAACACCCATAGATTGCTGGTGGAATATGAAATGAAGTAAACAGTTTCCAAAATACTGTTCGGATAGCAATTTGGTAGCATCTCAAAAAGTTAAACATATACATATCATATGTTCCAGGAAGTCTGCTCCTCGGTGTAAAGACTCAAGATAAATGAAAGCATCTGCCACACAAAAACTTGTGTGCGTGTGTTCAAAGCTGTTATTCATAATAGCTAAAAAAATGGGAGCAACCCACATACCCATCAGCTGATGCTAGGTAAGTGCAATGTGGCCTATCCATACAACTACATACCACTTAGCCATAATAAAGGAATGGAGTGCCAATACATGCTGCAGCATGGACGAGCCTTGAAAACATTGTTCTAAGTAAAAGAATCCAGATACAGGAGGCTGTACGTTGTGTGATTGCTTTTACGTGAAATGTCCAGAATGGCCAAATCCATAGGCAGTAGGATAATGGTTGCCAAGGGCGAAGGAAAAGGAGGCATGGGAGTGGCTGCTGATGGGTCCAGAGCGTGTATATGTATATAATTGATGTCAGAGAGGGAGGGAGAGGGAGAGGGAGATAGAAACACCAATGATGAGAGAGGATCATGGATCGGCTGCCTCCTGCACGCCCCACACTGGTGATCGAGCCCACAACCCAGGCATGTGCCCTGACTGGGTATCGAATCGTGACCTCCTGGTTCTTAGGTCAACACTCAACCACTGAGCCAAGCTGGCCGGACACAGGGCTCCTTTTTACAGTAATAAAAACATTCTGGAATTAGATCCTGGTGATATTTGCACAATTCTGTGAATATTCTACAAACCACTAAATTGTACCCTTTCGAAGAGAGAATTTTATGATATGTGAATTTTACACCAATAAAGCTATATTTTAAAACTGAATTTGGAAGTTATTATTATTCTTAATGGTTATTTTCTAGTTCTGTTTGTTAAAATCCAGAGAGTTTCCACTGTCACTCCTCTAGCAATGAGCACCCTCCGCACCCAGACTTTAACCTCTAACACCATTCCCAATTGCTTAGAAAACAGACAGGGCCCTTGGAGAAAGGCTGGTTCTATGCCTGGCAGCACAGGTACAGGGTCAGGCTGTGCCAGGAAGCAAACCAACCCCCAGGATGAGCAGGATCGTGGGAAGAAGAAGCAGGCCCCTTGAAGGGACTCCCACCGGTCAAAATTGTGCAGATGCAGAAATCCCTGACTCTATGAGTACCCGTGAGTGCATAATGGTATTCTATGAGAACCGGTCTTTGAGAAAGAAAACAAAGCAAAAAATAAAAACATTTTTGTCAACATCACTTGAAATAGCCATTCAACCAACACCTTCCTTAGAAAAATACGTAAAAGGGGAAAAATAAACATGTATTCTGCCATCAGTATAAGGTTTCAGAGTAATCAATAGCCCAACTTATAAATACATATATATATATATATATCTTTATCACATATTTTTATTATATATGATCTATCTTATATAAACTATATATATTACAATTACATGTGATTAATTATAAAATATTTGAGCAGAGACATGAAGAGGGAGGAAGCCAAGGACATATCTCAAGTGAAAGGGTTTTTTTTCTCTGTTTAATACATTTTATCTTTAAAATTACAGTTGACATATAATATTATATTAGTTTCAAGTGTACAACCCCGTAATTAGACATTTCTGTAACTTACAAAGAAAAGCATGGGAACATAGTCGATAATATCGTAATCAGATGGGTGCTAGATATATCGGGGTGATCACTTCGTAAGTTATATAAAGTACAAGCTTTTCAGGTTGAAAGAGCAAAAAGGCAGCATGTGAGGCAGGAATGCGTTTGGAGACCCGTGAGGCCGCAGAGAAAGGGATGGGAATCACAGGCGAGAAGGTCCAGGCGGACTTGAGGGAAACGCCTCCAGCACGCCCCAGGCCCATGCACACGATTCTGTCCACGTCACCTGCACACAAGGCCCTTCCCCCGATTAGTGAATGCAATTACCTCCCATCACCCTCATCGCCTTCATCTCTCCATGCAGGGTGAAAAGCGGGGGTGGATGACAGCTCCGTCTGCTACCCAGAACAGACATTGCTAATTATTCACAGCCTTACCGTCCTTTTCTCCTCTCCCTACATCAAATTTACCTGGTTTTCATTCCCACCCTATAATCATAGGAAGCACAGCACAGCTGTGTCATCTTTGTCCTAAAAAGAAAGTCTTTGTTGTCTAGAAGAGACTAGAGAACCTAGGGCAGGGGTTCTCAACCTGTGGGTCGCGACCCCTCTGTCGGTCGAACGACCCTTTCACAGGGGTCACCTAAGACCATCCTGCATATCAGATATTTACATTACGGTTCATAACAGTAGCAACATGACAGTTATGAAGTAGCAACGAAAATAATTTTATGGTTGGGTCACAACATGAGGAACCGTATTAAAGGGCCAGAAGGTGGAGAACCACGGATAGGGCCTTGCGGGTTCCTGGAAGCGTGAGCAGTCTTCACTTCCTCTGGACCTCAGTGGAGGTCCCCCAGAACGCCAACCCCGGGAGCAGGAAGGCTGAAGTCCGTGCTCTGCTGGAGAGTGTGCCTCGGGGGCCTGTAGAGGGAGCGAGGCCAGAGCAGAAGGAAAGGAGCCCCCAGACGAAGCTGCATGATAGAGCGGGCACCGCTGCTGTGACTGAGTGTTCCGTCGCACAGGATGATTTGGTATTTGTTTCACGAGCACCCATCAGGGGAAGAAAGGGGAGTGTTCATCCACAGACAGCTGCTGAGGGCAGGCCATGGTTCTGTAGCCGGTGCTCCCGCCTGGATTTCTCTGATTGTTTCCTGGGGCATAGTTCTTCCAACTCCTGAATTTCCTGTAAATGAGAAGTTAGGTTAACATCTTGGTTATATTCCATTTATATCTTTTCGCTGGAATTCATCATGGGTGATATTATTCCTTTGCATTCCATTACATCAGGCCGCACCCGTAGCCGGTTGCCCACCGTAGTGATACAAAGATTAGCCTCTGGATTGGGGTGAGGGCAGCCTGGTCCCTCCATTGTGCTGTGGAGTTCACCTGAAACTAGAAAGTCATCTAGTTCCTTTGGCACCACATAAATGTCAATTTCCCCATCATTTATCTAATGTTGTTACTATCAATGGGCACTCAATTGTACTCCACCAGTTCTGTGCACCCAAGAAATACTATTTAACATACAGAGAAATGTCAGAAGTAGCTGGAAATGGACTTCTCATCTCTTCTCTCCATGCCCAATTAGGAGATGGGTTTACCCAAGACAAAGATGCCTCACAGTGTATACGAGTATCTTAATAGAGTATGTGGGCCCTTTTATCCTATCCCCATTTGAGCTTTTTTTAAAAAAATATGTTTTTATTGATTTTTAGAGAGAGAGGAAAGGAGAGGGAGAGAAAGATAGAAACATCAATGATGAGAGAGAATCATTGATCAGCGGCCTCCTGCACGCCCCCTACTGGGGATCAAGCCCACAATCCAGGCATGTGCCCTTGACTGGAATCAAACCTGGGACTCTTCAGTCTGCAGGTCAATGCTCTATCCACTGAGCCACACCAGCTAGGGCAGTCACCTCTTGATTTATCTCTCTTTAAGCCAAGTGCCAGACCTGATAGAGTTCTGCTCCTGGGATGGCACCCCAGAAGGCAGCCTTTCCCCAGGGCTGTGCCTTCCCCGTCTATCTTAAGCACACAGAATGCTTCCAAGTAAAAAATGGCTCCTGCCACCCTCTACCTGAAGTATTCCCATGGATTTCCTCTGGGAAGCCAATGAGCCTACGGTTTTTACAAGAGCTCATAGAACCTGCGCCATCAGCTTCTCCCATGTCCTTCCCTTCCACTCTTCTTCGCAAAGAGGTGCTTTGGTCATTACCAGACTTCTTTCGGTTCCTCGAGTGGTTCCTCTCTTGTCTCCCAGACTTCTGAAATCCTCTTGCACCTTTCCCAGTCACCACCTTCTCCGGGCTAACCCCTCCTCGAACGCAAGGTCTCAGCTAAATGTCACGGCGGTGGGAAGATCTTCCCTGGTCATCTCCACCACAATGCAGTGTAAGCACCTGTTTGATATCTGCCTTCTCTGTGATCCCAAAACGTCCAAGAAAGCTGCAGCAGGATTTGTCTTGTTTGCTTCTCTATCCCCATCACAGAGTCTGCAGAACGTAATAAACGTTGACTAAATATCTGTAGAAATTATGTTGATAACTAAGCCATGGATAGACTATGGGCTATTTGTGCTGGGATAGTCTGTGTGCCTCTCCTGCAGATTTTGTGAATAAACAGTAGAAAAACATTATCTGTGGAAGTATGTTGTTTAGAATAAAGTAGTAACTGCAGAGCTGTTTCTTTTATTAATCCTAAAGTACAATCCCTTCCCAAATACTGGGCTAGATAGTGTTCCTGGCTCAGCTTTGCCCTAAGTTTTGTAGAGTTAGTATCTAGAAAATGGTGATGATAATACCTATCTAGAAAGGTAGTTAAGAAAATAGAGGTGATATATTTCATGTCCCTGGTATAGAATAGGTACTCAATGCATGGCAGCTATTGTTAAATAACAAAATAATAGATAAATGCATATTAGGGTGTGTGTGTGTGTGTGTGTGTGTGTGTATACTCTTTCAAGGCAATTGCTGTAATGGTGACACTGATTAACTTGGTAAGACACTCTAGGACAGGGGTGGGCAACCTTTTTGTGAGTGCGTGCCAAAACTAGCAAAATCTCTGACTCAAAATTCTTCTGCGTGACAACCCTAATTTTTTGAGAACATGTTACGCCTACTTCATATCTCTTAAGGTGTACGTATGTGAAGAACCTTGAAGAAATAATAAAATTCATTAGAGCGACAAAAACACAGTCTATGATGATGAAAATACATTTATTTTTTAATGTATACATGTACACTGATAGTCCGACAGAAAACTTTATGACTCCGTTTGGTATGACCAGTGGGACTTTTGCTGCTGCCTCACTGATGACGGAGATTTTACATCAGGTTTCTATTTCGTGACCTTCAGAGAGATGCACGCGCTACTACTTTCATCCATCAGGCTACTCCTGTTACGAGACTTAACAAAATTCATCCCTGAGAACAAAGACTCACAAGCGTGTGTGGATGAAACCAAAACACTGGTTGAATCTAGGAAGGCAGGGAGAGCTAAGGCAGAGGCATAGAAATTGCTCTTCCCCTCTCTCGTCAATCCATGTCTATGGTCTTTAAGATAACTTGTTATGTAAAATTACTTATTTATCTAAGATGCACCTACACTGAATTTATCTGAAAAATAAAAAAGTCGATATTAAGAAAAAAATTGTAAATGGAAGATTATTAAGAGCAGGTTTCACGTGCCAGCAGAAGTTACTGGCGTGCCATGTTTGGCACGCGTGCCAGGGGTTGCCCACCCCTGCTCTAGGCTACAGAATTATTCCAGGGGGGATTCTCTGGATGAGGTCCAAAAGGTTCTTGAAAAGCAGGTAGGCTGACTGTGGTGCATGGGCAGAATCATCATCTACCTGGCAGTTGGATATTTCAAAATCAGGAGTCTTCATACGGGTCCACGGAACTCTGGAGTGTTTCGAAATGGCTATGATTTCCTTGAAACTGAATGAAAAATTTTGAGTGGGTGTGTATGTGTTTGTGTCTGTGCACTATTCTAGAGAAATGGTTCCTAGTTTTCAATAGCTTCACAGAGGAACTGCAAATAAGAAAAAGCTAGGGATCACTGCCGCAGCCTTCTTCGAGAAATCTGGTGCTCTGGCAAAAAGAAAACGTTGGCAGCGTGCTGGCTGTGTCATCTGGCTGGCCAAAGTAATGCTTTCTGCTAAAGCAAAGATGAGAAACTTGGGGCCAAAATGATCTCAACTAAATGGTTCCTCTCCACCATGCTTCCAGCTGCCCAGCATGTGGGCTGCTCACACGTGGTTGCTGCTGATTATTCTCATATCTTTACTTGCAAGGAAATTGCAGTGAAACCAGCTCAGAAAGGAATTGTTTAGCTAATGTATTGGATAACAAATAGACGAGCCCCTATATACACCAACAATTTTATATTGCTCAAGAGTGACTGCGTATGGAATATTGAGCACACATTGAACAAGGCTGCGTCTAAGTCATTCATCTGCTAGTATTCATAATGTATATATATATTCTTATCCTAATCCAAAAGCTAGCCAGGCTCGCCATGTGTTGAAACAATTTATTTCAACACTTAATGCATCATCTCTCCTGTATTTCCACATGTTGTGTCATCACCAATTGACCTCAACCCATTGTTAAATATTTAATAGCACTGTTGGATAAACAATACAAAGTAGAGTTTACTTTTGAATGTAGCATTTACATGAAAAAAAGAAAATAACCCAGAACATGCTGCAGAAGGTACAATGTGAAGGTTGGCATACTGATCCTTCTGGTGGACAGAAGAGGAGCTACCTCAGGAAAGGAAACTGGAGAGGATGACTACATCAGGGAGCGCAATGACTAATGGAAAGACGCAGGAACTCTCCCGTAGAGAGCAAAGGCAGAAAGCAGCTGCCACCCAAACGTCGGCGCAATGGACCCTC
Organism: Myotis myotis; assembly: GCF_014108235.1. Taxonomy (NCBI): domain Eukaryota; kingdom Metazoa; phylum Chordata; class Mammalia; order Chiroptera; family Vespertilionidae; genus Myotis; species Myotis myotis. Next base: position 1,834,736 of record NW_023416357.1, on the reverse strand, counting down.
CATGTTCCCACCTCTGAGAACGTAAGCAGGATGATCAACTGCGTTGAGTGGGATTCTAGTCACATGAAAATGATGAAATAATATTCAGTGAAACACTGATCAGCAGAGGATGGTTTTTAACATTCACTACATGTAAATCTCATAGTGACAGAAGTCCTTCGTCAGAGGAGTGACTATGGTCTAAGAGAAACACCCACAGAATGCACACGGGAGACTCTGATGAGTTAGCACTCTGCTCCTGGGAGGTGTGCTCAGTACATTCTTTTTGACTGACCATAGACAACCGCCCTTGGGACACATCGGGACGAGCAGAAGCCTGCACCAGGAAATCTTTATGACCCACAGAGTTCCTTTGAGATAAAAAGCTGAAAACTGCATTTATGATCCCACTTCTACATGTTTTCCAGTGTCACTCAAAATGTAAAATGGGTCCACAAGCCATAGTTAGAAGGAATTTAAGAAAATCTAAGTAAATGGAAAGATATACCATGTTCATGGTTTTGAAAGCTTAATGCTGTTAAAATTTCAGTTCTCCCCAAATTGATCTCTCCCTGCTATAATCTCATAAAGTTATTTGTTTTTTAGAATTCAACAAATGGATTCTAATATATATATATAAATACAACCAGAATACCCAAAGCACACTTGAAAAAGAACAAAGTGGAGAAATTACATTACTTGAACTCATGACTTACTGAAAAGTCACAGAAATGAAGATAATGTGGTACTGGAATTGAATCAACAAACAGATCAATGGAACAGAATGGGGAAACCAGAAGCAGATCCACACTTAAGAGGCCTTTTGATTCCTGACGTGGGGCCAAAGGCAAAATGCGAACTGGATTTGGAATGAATTCCCCTTTGAGGAAAGATGACTAAAAGTCAATCAGAAGATGCAATGCAGCATGTCTAACTGCCTTGGGACCTTTGGGCCTACGCAAACCTAACATTTCATCTGGGGGGCAAAACAGACAAAAGACATGAGATAGGATTTTGTCAAACGAGGAAATACAGATGAAAACATGGATGATCAGACAGCCATGGTATCAGCTACTGATGGCAATACTGAATAAGGCAAGCACTTAGCAAAGAACTAATTATTACTTGTGCAAACCACTGCTACTCTATGAAAGCTAAAGTGAGGTAACAAAAGCGGAAGTGTGAAAAAGCAACTACAGCATACCAACTCACCCTCCGCCAGGACTGGCCCAGGGAGGCGGCTCTGACGTTGTTGGCCGACACGTCATTTCAGTCATGAAGTAGTGGAACACAACAGCCAATACGGATGGGCTGTGTCACCCTTTCACTGCAGTAGACAGTGGAACTGGAACTGGGGTTAAACGGGCTCAAGGTCACACCCTGATAGTTATAACCAAATAGATGAATCATTTGGATTGTCAAAGTGACCTAAAATATAGTAAACCATTTAGATGTTACCATGGACTCATGATAACATTCCTATCCCGGGGCATACTTTGAATTCCTTACTTTATGTGAATGAATGATGCTAAGCTTGAATATGCTGATACAGGTTTATGTGGATGAATGATGTTAAGCTTGAATATGCTGATACAGCTAGTGTGACATATCACAGAGGACTCCTGGAAACCCAAAGTATTTCCAAGCTTGGAGGGGAAAGTAAGGCAATAGAAGTGTCACACAGAAACAAGTAGTATCAGAAAGAAAGTTCTGTTCCTGATTGACTGACTGGGTAACATCAGGGCAACCCTGACAACAGAAGCATTCCAGTAATCCATTCATTTTTCTCAGCGCTGTACAGAAAACATATATTCTCGTGGCTTTTTAAAAACACTTCATCCCCGGGTGGTTTGGACAAAATAGATAAACATTGCTTTTACGCACTCACATTTCTTAACGTTTTTGTTCTGCAACAATTCAGCCAGGACAGACGCTCCCGCCACCCCTCCTCACATCCTCAGTCTCGCCTGTGCAGTTGCACAATGCCAATGGCCGTGACGCATTCAGTCGCTGTTTTTGTACCTAGAAGGACAAAATCTGATTTTTAAAAATGCCAGCCTACTTCTCAAGTGCTTAAATCCTGCTGTTTAATCAAGATTGAGTATTTGCATTTGAAAGTTTAATATTCACCTTGCAAAACACCTGACTTCAAAAAAGTTTGACATTCAATTTTTAAGGCAAAAAAATATAAGCTACTCAGTTCATGGCTTTCCAATTTTCCGTGTGTAACTTTTTCAGGACTGAAATTTAACCGGGTCAGTTCTGGTCTCAAGCAACCACTTTGTACGATCTCACACGTCTTTCTTGGGAGCTAGATCCCATCGTTGGCTAAACTCTAATATTTTAAATTTATAAACTTCAGAAGGAAGATCGCTTTTGAAGCTGACACACACACACAAGCACCAACCCTAGAACAGCAGCTTTTTGTGTGCTGCCCAGAAAATCAGTTACAAAGTGGTCTTATTGTGTTCCCATCATTTACATTTACTTTTTTGGCAGAGCAGAAAGGAAAAGAAGAAGTCAAGCTCGGAGGCATACAACAGAAATGAAAGAAGGCATTTTTATGTTAAAATGTGCCCTTGACATTTAGACATCGACCAACCCAATATTGAGCATCGACAGGAGATGAAACAGCCCCAGAGACTGCAGCTGTTTTCTGTGACGTCGCTGAGCAGGTGCCATGCCGCCTCAGCCACGGAAACGGGGTGGGTCTCTTGCTGATGCCCACGGAGGCCCACATGGGGCCAACGCTGACCTGCGTCTCAGTTCCTCAGATTGGCCCCGAAATACCCCCGCGCCAACAAGAGTCCTGATGACTGACCTGTGCCAATTCACAGCAGACATTCTCCCAAACAGATCAATACTATCCAAGGGGCAGCTGGAAAACAGGATGAGCCTGTCTCACTGAACAAACAGCAGGCTGCTTATTCGCAAGGGCAAGAGCCGCACCGCACTGCGTTTTCCACAGTGTGTTTGCTGGAGACTCGGCCCTGACCCGCAGAGCCGCCCTCCGGGTGAGGAGTAACCCAGCGGTGGGCCTGCTCTGATCCTGGCGCTCGCTCAGCGTGGGGGCATTTTTTTTTACATGCTTGCCTTACTTACACTGTCTTCATACTTTTTTATTCTTCTTTTTGCTCTTCTTTTTTATATCTTTATTAATTTCAGAGAGCAAAGGAGAGGAGGAGGAGGAGGAGGGGGGAGAGAGAGAGAGAGAAACATCAATGATGAGAGAGAATCATTGATTCGGCACTTTTTACAATGAGAGCCACTATGTCCGCGCGGGCCTCGCCTAGACAATCCCACGATGCCAGAGCAACTAGTCAGTGCTGTGGCTTCCGTCCAATGGCAGGCCTGAGTGTTTGGCATTGTGTAGATAAAACAGAAACAGTATTTTACTTTCTACTCATCATACTGGAATTGTGTGGACACACCTTGGATGAAATTAATTCAGAAAAAATGTTAGGACACTAGTTGTTTCTATATATAAAAACTGAAATAATTATGTGGATGAACCAAATATATTTGCTCAAACATCCAGATAGGTATTTTTTATTAACTCCCCCCCCAAATTTGCCTCTTTTCTATTTTTTATTTAATCGCATAGATACTCTCCCCCCCCCCCAAAATAAGGAGGTCATATTGTACATATCTGTGTGCTCTTTTTATATTTATATATTTATATTTGTATATGTGGACATGTAAATGAACAAGAGTTAAATCTAATAAAAACATGAAAGTTGCATCACTATTATCATTGCTACAAGGTTACAAAATATGAGGAAATTATAGTCTTTACAACAATCTTCCCAAAAGTGCTGAGAAAATAAAACTATGGAATACAATGTGACCCTACATTCCTCGAGGCACGATGACTTCATATATGACCCAGCATGAGTAAAATTTTAATGCTTCGAATGGTACTAGGGCCAAAAGCCTAACTAGAATTAGATTTTCCCGGCTTCCAGAGGCTACAGCAGATTCGGGACCAATAAATCCATTTAAACAGGGCAAACATATTCCAGTCGGAGCGGCTCAGCACTTGAGTGTGGACCTATGAACCAGGAGGTCATGGTTGGATTCTGGGGTCCGGACACAGGCCCTGGTTGTGGGCTCGAGCCCCAGTGGGGAGCGTGCAGGAGGCAGCCGGTCCATGATTCTCTCTCATCATTGATGTTTCTCTCTCTCCCTCTCCCTTCTTCTCTGAAATCAATAATACACACACACACACACACACACACACACACACACACACAGGGGGCAGATACATAATCATATTATCACGCTTGGGTCTTAGAAGTTTTTAATGGCCATTGGTGGCACCGCTATACATCTACCATCTAAGATCTTTTCAGGATGCAGACATTTTCACTTATTTTCTGTCCGCTAGCTAAAGCAGAAGCTGTGCCTCTGGCTGCTCTTAACAGACAAATTTGTATGGAAAAAAAAAAGTCAAGTGACAATGCTTCTTAGCCTTCCCCTTTTCTTCAAGAAGCTTTCCCTGGGGGGCGGGGGGGGGGGGCTTGAAGGGGGGAAACAAGGCTCCCTCCAGCCTGTGGCTATCGGGGCTCTCAGTCCCTGCCCCGGGTGAAGAAGCGCATCCCACGGGGAGCCGTGCCCGGAGCGCGCTCGGCCTGCAGGACAGGGGCCTGAGCGTCCGCCGTTAGAGGGCACTCACCCACTCCGCTGGAGCCGCCTCCGCGGAGGGAGAGAAAGGAAGGCGGCGGAGGACCGGGCGGCGGGGGGCGGGGGGCGAGGGAGGGAGGGAGGGGGAGCCGCGGCGGCGGGGTGGGTGGACGGGAGGGGAAGAGCCAGGAGGGAAGAGAGAAGGAGTCCGTCTGCAAAGATTAAGGAGGATATGGAGTCCCCGAACCGTCTGAAGTGAGCGCCCGCCCGGCCCCGCCCGCCCCGCCCGCCCGCGGGGCCTCAGGACCGCAATGCGATGGCACGGCGACCAGCCGCGGCGAGGTCACCGTCTCCACGGCCTCCGCACCGGGAGCGCGCGGTGCAGGTGCGGCGGCCGCGGGCTTTGTGCTCCCTGCCCACGTTCCGAGGGGGTCGGCGCGCCGGGGAGGCACCCACACAACTGTCCTCTAATATTAGCACGGCTGTGTTTCGGGCCTATTATAGTCCGTCCAGACAGATCCATTGTAATGGGATCTTTTATTAAAAGATTAGCACTATCTCCTGCAGTTGGTGGAAAAAAATCTGTTATCGCTGAGTTATTTGCAGTTGTGGACGGGGTGGGCGGTGGGGGGAGGGCGGGAGGAGCGGTGGGGCGGTCTGGCGGGGTGGGGGGAGGGGGTGTGCATGGGGGGGGAGGGGGGGAAAGGGCAGATTCGAAATCCGCGGGAGAAAATGCCGGGGACCTGCGAACGTCCGAGAATTTTGTCTGCATACTTCGCTGTCTGTTGTCCTCCGGGCCCCAGAAGCGCGAAGAACAGGCATTTTTCAAAGGCGGCTTTTGGGGTAAACAATATAGCATTTTCCGTGAAGTAATCGTTTTATATAAAAGGAAATATCGCCTCCTCGGTTTCATTCAGCGGTGCCAGCAATGTTATAAATGAGAGGCCCGCCAACTGGCCGCGAAGAATGCCAGGCCCTGTCTTAATAAACTGAGGCTACAGAAGTTCATTATCGATGTTGCAATCTTTTTATTCCGCGAACCGAGAAAGACGGTGGGGGGGGGGGGGGAGAGAGAGAGAGAGAGAGAGAGAGAGAGAGAGAGACTGACTCAAGGCAGAAACTGGGGAGCTCGGGGCGGGGGAGGGGCAGACCGCCTACGTCGGCGCCCGGCTCCGCGGGGCGACTCCAGACGCGGCGAAGTGAAAGGGGAGGAAAGAAAGGGAGAGGGCGACGCGGCGACGGGGGGGGGGGGGGGGGGGGGGGTCCTGAACATTCTTGTTCGCTCCTGACTCGTGGAGACCAAGGGCCGCGTCCGGGCCCTGCTCCGCCGGGATGCCAGGGGCCGCGCCCGGGGCTCTTGGCCACCGGTCTGGGCTGGGGGTGGCCGCCGAGCGAGGCGCGCACAGACCCAGACACAAAACCCCGCCGGCCCCGCGACCAGGCTGCGGGAGCCTGACCCCGCGCGCCCCGACCCGAGCGCCGGCGGGTGGTGCGGCCGCGCGGGGCTCTCGGGCGCCTGCAAAGTCTCCCCGGAGCGGAGCGGAGCGGCGGTGCGCGCACCAACTCGGGTCCCCCCAGCGCCCCCGCCGCGCGCGCGCAGACACCACCGCGCGCACACACACACTCACACACACACACACACACACACACACACACACACACTCACACACACACTCTCTCTCACCCGCCGCCCTGCGCGCCGGCGCTGCCTGGGAGCGGCGTGCAGCCTGGAAGTGGGTGTTCTTCCCGCTCCCCACCCCCGACGCGTCCCCCACCCCCGCCCCGGTCGCCGCCCCCCTCCCTCGCGCTCCTACGCAATAAGAACTCGGCGATTCCCCTCCTGCCGCCGGGATCGCGGGCACCTCCAGCCGATCGCTGGGAAGGGTTTCCAGAAGGTGGGAAATGTCACCTGATTCACACTGAACTTTTAAAAGCTCCCCGCCCCCCAGGAGCCGCGCACACCGCGCGCGGCCGCCCGCCCGCTGCCCCACACCCCGGGAGACCGCCCACCGCACGCCCGGAGACCCCGGCCGCATTTAAGCGCGGCGGCGCCCGGCTCCCGACGTCCATTGAAGCGCGCGGCGGCCGGCGGCGAGCGCGGGGCTGCGCCAGGATCGCTGCGCCCTCCGCCGCCCGCCTCTGCGCCCGCCCGGGCCCCCGCCGCTGCTCGCCCCGCGCCTCCCCCGAGATGGGCCGCTCCCGGCACCCGCCCGGCGGGCTCTGCCTGCTGCTGCTGCTGCTCTGCCAGTTCCTGGAGGACCGCAGCGCCCAGGGTAAGCGGCGCGGGGGGCGCGGGGGGCTGCGGCTCGCACTTCGCCGCCGTCCCCACGAGTCTGCTCGGAGCGATGCTGCTCTCGGATCCTCGGACCCACCTAGCGACTCGGGCATGGAGAGCGTGTGGACCGGAGGAGGGACAGGGCAGCCGAGCGGGGAGCGCGGTGACCCTTGAAAAGGAAGGGAGCGCCCGGGTGCCGCTCGGGTTGGGGTTAGATGCTCCGATTCTGGGCAGAACGAGCGCGGAGGTTTTCCGCGGGGCTGGGCTGGGGAAGGGCAGCATCAGCCGCCTGCGGAGTCCGGCCCGACCCCGTGCAGGTTACCTCTCCCCCACATCCCAGTGGGAAATGACGGGGGGGGGGGGGGTGGTACTGAAATGTCTTCGGTGGCGGGGACGCGGTTTCAGAAACTTTGCCCAAACTTGGAAATGTGGGCGCTGGGCACTGTGGAGGGAAGTCACTTTCCTGCTCGGTGAATTTCTTCCAACCCCGTCCCCCGAACCCTAAAAACACCCGACCCCAATCCTGACTCGGGAGCGCTGTGCGCGGCTCACCGTCCCCCGCGGACCCTCCTCCGCCGGTTAACTTCCCGGAGAGCAGGCGGAGCCGCCGCCGACTTCCATTCAGATGCGCTGAGCGCGAGCCTCTCACGTTGGTTTTAAAAAAAAATCGGTTTGTTTCAGTTAGTCCTCGAGCAGACTTGTAAGGAAATCCTCGCAGCAGCGCGCGGCCCGGTGACTGTTAACGGTGTCCGGATGGCTCGGGAGAAGTCCGCGGACCCGAGTCCCGACGCTAAGGGGGGGGGGGGGGGGGCTCGCCGAGGTTTCGGTCGGGATGGGACGGCGTGCGCTCCCGGGATGGCGCCCCCCCACCCCGGTCCCCGCACTTCCCTGAGCCCGAGGCGCGCCGGGCCCTGCTCTCCGCCACCGCGGAGGTGCCCTGGCCCCCGCCGCGCGCCGCTCTTCGTGCCGCCTTCGGGGCGAGGCGCTGCCGGGCGCCGGGGACGGGCCGTGGGCGCCGCGGAGAGCAGCCCGGGCCGATTTCGAAAGACCGCGGTGGCCGCGGGCGTCCCCTGGGCCCGGTGATTGCAACACGGCCCGTCGGGCGGGCTGCGCCCCGAGGCCGGGCCGGCACGGCCGCCTGTTTGCTTTCATTTTCCTGCGCCGGTGGCTGCGCTCGCCCCCGCGCCCTGCCGCCGCGCCCTCGCCCCTCCGCCTGCCCCGGTCCCCCCGCTTAACCGTCACCCCACCCCGCTCCCCCGCGAGCGCCGGCGGGCGGCCACCTCCGTCCGTCCTGTTTTTGCCAAGTTCCCGAGTCGCTGCCCGTTCGGAACCGGGACGAGCGAAAGCAGACAGTCCCAGGCGGTCCGGCGAAAGGCCGCGCGGCTGCACGTGCCGTGTCTGGGTCCCCGGGAGCTGACCCGGGCCGGCTCGGGGGGCCCGGGCGCCGGGGGCCCGGCTTCTGGCTCGCGCCCTCCCCTCGCCCCCCGCCCACCTCTCCGGTCCGGGCTTCCCCTCGGCTTCCCCGCCCTCCACCGCCTTCCAAGTGCTTCCCGCGGGCCCCCGGCTCCTGGCCCCTCCGCCCCGCGCCCTCCGCGCCCCTCGGGTCGGCCCCGCGGCCCCCGCCCCTCCGCGCCGCGCCCATCGCCTCCCGGTCTGTTCCCCGCAGCCGGGAACTGCTGGCTGCGCCAGGCCCGGAACGGCCGCTGCCAGGTGCTGTACAAGACGGAGCTGAGCAAGGAGGAGTGCTGCGGCACCGGCCGCCTCAGCACCTCGTGGACCGAGGAGGACGTCAACGACAACACGCTCTTCAAGTGGATGATTTTCAACGGGGGCGCCCCCAACTGCATCCCCTGCAAAGGTGGGCCTCCCCCGCCACCCCACCCCCGCTGCAGGCAGGCCTTGACCCAGCCCTGGGCCCGGTCCCCTTCCCGTCCCCCGGCCCCGGGAACCTGGGTGGAGTCTTGCCTGTTACACACTTTACGCAAAACAAGGTCGGCGGAGGCTCCGGGGCTGCCTGGCCAAGTGTGGCGGTGGAGGCCAGCCACCCGGGCTCTTGGAGAGAGATCTGGGTCTGGGGCGAGGCCCACTGGCCTTCCCTTCCCCCTCCACCCTCCCCAACTCCTGGGAGGGAGCCTGGGCCCCTGGGGCGCCGCGGGCACCATTGCGCAAGGCCTCCCCGGGCAGAGGTCCTGCTGACCTGCCTCCGGCCTGGCCCCGCTCAATCCCTGCCTCTTTCCAACTGGTAGAAACGTGCGAGAACGTGGACTGTGGGCCCGGGAAGAAATGCCGCATGAACAAGAAGAACAAACCCCGCTGCGTCTGCGCCCCGGACTGCTCCAACGTCACCTGGAAAGGCCCGGTCTGCGGCCTGGATGGCAAAACCTACCGCAACGAGTGTGCGCTCCTCAAGGCCAGGTGCAAAGAGCAGCCCGAGCTGGAGGTCCAGTACCAGGGCAAATGCAAAAGTAAGTGACCCAGCTGGTGCCGGGCATGGGCGGTCCCCAGGAGGGGCCTAGTAATGGTCATGAAGGGCCCAACTAAAGGAACACTTTCCAACGTCCAAAGACTCCTTCGGAACACAGAGGGCCCCTGCATAGCTCAGTGGCCGAGCATGGACCTATGACCCACGAGGTCACGGTTCCATTCCCCGTCAGGGCCCATGCCCAGGTTGCAGGCTTGATCCCTGTGTGGGCTGTGCAGGAGGCAGCCGGTGAATGATTCTCTCTCATCATTGAAGTTTCTCTCTCCCTCCCTCTCCTTTCCTCTCTGAAATCAGTAAAAATATATTTTAAAAGGAAAATACCACAGAAAGGACCATACCGAGAGTCGCAGGTTTGCTCTTGAATCCCTCAGGGCCCCCAGCTGCCTTTGGTCGGGGATTTCCTAGATCACATCGGATCCTCCCTTCCGATGCCCGGACGCTGCCTGCTAACGTGTCTCCCTCACTGTTGCAGAGACCTGCCGGGATGTCTTCTGTCCAGGAAGCTCCACGTGTGTGGTAGACCAGACCAATAACGCCTACTGTGTGACCTGTAACCGGGTCTGCCCAGAGCCCCCCTCCTCGGAACAGTACCTGTGTGGCAACGACGGGGTGACCTACTCCAGCGCCTGTCACCTGCGGAAGGCAACCTGCCTCCTGGGCAGGTCCATCGGACTGGCGTACGAGGGAAAGTGTATCAGTAGGTATTCCGGATTGAGAAACAAAAAGAGAAAGTAGGAAGGAGACGGCCAGGTCTGGCGTTAAAACCGTGGTGTTAACCAGTGAAGAAGCCAGCGCCTCCCAGTTGCAGTTTCGCCAAAGAGAGAAATCCTCCCTGTGGCCCCATGCTCCCCAGGGAAGCTGTTGTCTTCCCGAAGCGCTGGCATCTATTCTGAAACAGGAAACAGTTTTCTGTCTTAGAAAACGTAGAACTCACTCGATTTGGCACATTCTTTCTAAGTGCTAGACTGGCTGGGAGCAAGAAGTAATTACTTACCAGTTCTTCACAGCTGTCATTAGGTTCTGATAACGGATGGAACGCTTTCTTTTTTTTTTTTAAGATCCCACTGTGGGGAAGCATCAATGCATATTTAGCTCCAGGACACTGGAATCCTGTTCCAGAAATACTATTTTCATGCACACATATAGTATGTAGGAAACGGGGGGGATTTGTGTATAATTCAGTTTTATTATCAAGCATTTTGCATCATATATCTTCATTACCCCCATTAGCGAGCAATAAAATGTAAGCTGTGCGTTTAGCCTTAGCCAGTTTGGTTCAGTTTGGTTCAGTGGGCCTGTGGACCGAAGGGTCCTGGGTTCTATTCTGGTCAAGGGCACGTACCTTGGTTGCAGGCTCCTCCCTGGCCCGGGCCCTGGTCAAGGCTCCTGCAGGAGGCAACCAATCCATGTGTTTCTCTCACATCAATGTCTCTCTCTGTCTTCCCCTCTCTTCCACTCTCCCTAAAAATCAATGGAAAAATATCCTCAGGTGAGGATTAACAAAACAAAACAGAAAAAGGTGTACGTTATATATTTATCTTTCTTGATAGAGAAGTAGGGGAAGGGAGCGAAGGGGGACAGAGGGAGTCCACGTACTCATCACAGGTCCATTATATCCTAGAAGCAAAGTCCTGTGAGGACATCCCCTGCAGTGGTGGGAAGAAGTGTCTATGGGACTTCAAGGTTGGCCGAGGCCGGTGCTCCCTGTGCGACGAGCTGTGCCCGGAGAGCAAGTCCGAGGAGCCCGTCTGTGCCAGCGACAATGCCACCTACGCCAGCGAGTGCGCCATGAAGGAGGCCGCCTGCTCCGCGGGCGTGCTGCTGGAAGTGAAGCACTCCGGACCTTGCAACTGTAAGTGCTGTTTTCAACTTGCTCCAACCTAAGGCTGCCCAGCCACGCCCGAGGGAGCGGAGATGCACACCCGTTACCAGCGCATTGCCCTTGAAGCTAGGTAGCTGCTCAGCCCGCAGGGGCGGTCCCTGGGACGTGTCCCATGACCATCCAGCGGGGCTGCCTCTAAAAGCCTCTTCCGATCCTGTGCCCCTAATTCCTTTGCCGTAGTCCTGTGCTTGGCTGTGGGCTTCATTAACCCTCGAACCTAAACTAACTGCTTCAGAAGTTGTTGTTTTCTTTCTCAAAGGCAGCTTTCTGTTATCACGCGCGCGGCTGCTTCGCGCAGTCGCCTCCACTAACTCTGAAATAAGGACCCAAAGCAGTTGTACCTAGAACACAAGAACGCTTTTTATCTGATTTCAGGATCTGCCCGTAAAACCTGAGCCATTGATTCTTCAGAACTTTCTGCAGTTGTTGACTTCATAGATTATGGTGGTGTTTTTTTGTTTTTGTTTTTGGTGGTTTTTTTTTTTAAGTATTTAAAAAAAAAACGTGTTGCAGAAGAGCAGGTGCCAAAAATAAAATATTAAAATAAAATAAAGCATCTCCCTGCGAGTCACGTACAAGTCACCGCTGTAAAGTGGCTGGCAGAGGGCTTGGCCACGTACCCTGAGCTGCTCTGCGCTGGTGTTGTCCGCATTAAACAGCAGCTCCCTGTGTTCCCCCATCTAGCCATTTCGGAAGACACCGAGGAAGAGGAGGAAGACGAAGATCAGGACTACAGCTTCCCCATATCTTCCATTCTAGAGTGGTAAAGCCGCCAGCAGTGTTCAGTGTTGGCCTAGCCTCTGGGCAGAAAACAAAAAGGAAAGAAAGAAAGAATATATATTGTCCATACTGTACATAAGTGTATGCTTATTTATTTGGGGGGAAAGTATCCATAGAGGACCTTGGTCCTCCAGCTCTCTCCCAGGCCACCTGTCACTCCTCGGACCCAGAGGGGCCGCCTTGTGAGGTCTGCTGGATGAGGCCCGTCGTCGAGACGTGTAGACATTTATTTATACTGTGTCATGTTTTATAATTTATACATAAAATGTCTGGTTGACTGTACACCTTGTTTTTGAAGAAATTTATTCGTGAAAGGAAGAGCAGTTGTTATTTATTGTGAGGTCTCTTGCTTGTAAAGTGAAAGCTTTGTTTGCCTTGTAAACCATGAAACCATTCCTTCCCGGTCACGCACTCCCCCGCCCGCCCCCTCCGTCGCGCCGTCCGCAGGCCCCGCTCCACTTGAACGCACTTGCATGTCGGTGTGTCCTGTTTATTTATTGGATTCTCTGCTGCCTGTTCTGTACGTACACGATCCCTCGGGTTTTGTTTACAAGGAATCTTGACTGACCAAACGGCATTGTAACTGGCTCCGACCGGAGGTACAGGGGCGCCAGCTTTGAGGAAACTCCTGCTTCAGTTCTCCGGTTGCGACGGAGACGGTTGCGAGACTGAGGTGATGGCGACCTGAGACTTCCAATAATCAGTACTTTTAAGATGTTCCAGATCCAAAGAAATGGAGTGATGGGTGTCGGGGGGCTGCCCGAGGGGGTGTTGCACACTCGACTTTTGTTGGGTGCTTCCTGGAAGCTGGGCTCCTGTACCTTTAAATTCGTTCTTTTTCAACCAGTGTGTCACTACACGTTATGGCAGAGCTTTCTCAGTTCAAGTTTCTTGCTTTTCATAATACTTTTTTTCTGATGCAATTTTATATTTTCAAACATGGCAAGTTAAATAAAAATTCATTTAAATATATAGTTTTGTACTTTTCTACCATGTAAATGTGCAATGTATATAAAAGTTATAATGTGTATTTGTAAATAAATGATGAGTGAAAAAATAAAAAAATTTTAAAAAGCCAAATGGTCTCAGTCGCTGATGATGTCAAAGAAGTCCTTTGGGCTTTGGCGTGAAAAGGTATGGAATGCATTTGCTGAGAAATAGAGAGGTCGCCAGAAGTGAGCGGCCGGGGCAAAGTGAATGACAAGCCCCCCCCCCGTCCCTCGCCCCCCGCGAGTGTGAAATGGAAAGGGGATCTGAGGCCGGGCAGCCCCTGTGTGAGAGCAGACGGGGTTGTCCCTCTGAAGCACCCTGAGCCTAAGCCTCCTCCTGAAACACGCCCTCCTGGCTGCTCGCAGTACAGCCGCGCCCGGGGGGGGGGGGGGGGGGGGGGGGGGGGTTAAGGGCAGATGGGCCACGGGCCTGGCGGTGCTGGCGTGATGGGGACGCCGCGAGGTGAGGGTGGGATGATGGGTGATGTCTGTGTTTGATGGGGAGGGAATGATGCCGGGTGAGAGGATGCAGCATGTCACAGTCAACCTTAGAGGTCACGCCGAGAACCGCAGGTTGGCCTGGGGGCCTCAGGCCCCTGTAACGCATGATGCTACGTAGTAATAAGGTCATCAGCATGCGTTTCTGATTCATCGGGTGTTAATTCCTTTTTTAAAATATATATATATATTTTTATTGATTTCAGAGAGGAAGAGAGAGGGGGAGAGAGAGAGAAATATCAATGATGGAGAGAGAATCATGGATCGGCTGCCTCCTGCACACCCCACACTGGGGATCGAGCCCACAACCCGGGTCTGTGCCCTGACCACAGAATCAAACCGTGACCTCCTGGGTCATAGGTCAGTGCTCAACCACTGAGCCCTGCTGGCCGGGCAGGTGTTGATTCCTTGACTAAGGATATTAACAATATCAAAAGTGCAAGATGCAAGACGGGACTGGGAGGGAAGGCAAAGAACAGTCAACAGTGCCCACATTGCTCAACAATAACTATTAAAAGTGACTAGGTTTGATTCCCAAAAAATACGTTTTTTCTTTCCTAAAAATAAATAAATGCATCGATGATGATGCTGGTACAAGACTGTTGGCTCTCAGCTGTGGTCACCAAATGAGAACTGTGGACACCGGGGGGCCTCAGGGGAGGCGGAGACTGTACAATGGTTCCCAGCCTGAGGGTTTTGTTAGCCTCCGGCGGGATCCCACACAGAAGCGGCGGCCAGGAGAGAGACAGGCTGCCGTTAACCTAGAAGACGCATCAGGACCATGCCTGGAGCTCCGCTGCCACTGGGAACATCTCCCGGGAACGGGAATGGGAACAGGAACGGAAAGACAGCTGGCAGCCACGGTTTCACGGCCCTCCCTGGAGTGGGTTTCTGACTGCCCTGGGATGCTACAGACACTGGAAAGCTCAGCATTGCCACTGACCGTGAGGGTAAAGCTGTCACTTTTAACAGGCACCCCTGTGTGTCTTGGCAGGAGAGAGTGATAAAATCAGCAGCTTGCCTGTAAAACAGCACTCAGATTATTTAAGAATTTTCTTTCATATTCGTCAGCATCAATCATGCCTCTCAAGCAAAAAAAAAGTAAAAATCTAATTTTCTTCCTTGGAGTTTCCTATTTTTCCAGTAATCCTTCATTATGCTAGTGAGTATCAAGAAATAGAAGTCTCCTTCAAAATTAAAGTAATATCATTAAGCTATTGTTAAAATTTCAGCTGTGGCCCAGAAAAGTAATTCACTTAGGCATATAATGTAATTAATAGAAACCATCCTAGTAACTAGTTTTCATAGGAATGTGTACAGCTTAATGATCAGGAATTGCAAAATATCAGGCAATAATGAAAAGTATCAGAAGTCTAATTTTCATGTCCCCTTGAGATTGTTCTAGGTTAGGTGGGTATGTTGCCTGGAGTGTGGCAAAAGTAAAATCGGACATAATTAGAATCATTCTCAATGCGGTGGCGGCCTTAGGCGGATTCTGCGCCCGGGACGGAATGCCACATGCGGACAGAACAGGGCCCGTGCTTAGATCAAACCCCTGCACCGATGTGAAATGTACTGAGAGTGATTGCTGTAGTGTGGTCACGTGAGAGAATATCCCTACACTTAGGAAATACACGCTGAAGTCTGTATGTAGGGAAAATGGCCAAAATGGATATAACTTACTCTGAGATGATTCAGAAAGAAAAAATGCAGCTTTATATAGTCCCCCCCCCCATATACTCAAAGGGAGTCACACAAAGTCACTACAAGAAGTAGAGTGAAATATAACAATAAGTGAATTTGAACAAAAGGTATATGGGTATTTTGTTTTGTTTGTGTTTTTTACTCCTCACCCGACGATATTTTCCCATTGATTTTTAGGGAGAGTGAAAGACAGAAACACTGATGAGAGAGAGACACATGGATTGGTTGCCTCCTGTAGCCTCCTGCACACACCCCGACCAGGGCCCGGCCGGAGAGGAGCCTGCAACCGGGATACGTGCCCTTGACCAGAAGCAAACCCTTTAGTCCTGAGGCCGACGCTCTATCCATTGAGCCACACCGGCCAGGGTGCATATGGGTATTTTTAATACTATACTGTTGCAACTTTTCTGTTAGTTTGAAATTATATCCAAATAAAGAGTTTGAAATTTTAAAAGTCAGTCTCATCAAGGAGGGGTGCGCAGCGGATGGCTCCCCATTCTCTAGGAAGGCAAGGGCAATAGCTGTCCTTTAACAAATCCTCTTGAATGAGCAAGGGCTCCAGAGAACAGTTCCGGTGGCTTCACCAAGCGACTGACAATAAAAACTGGCCAGGAGACTCGCTGCCACCCGCGCCACGCCCGCCTCAGAAGTCGCCTTTTCTTTTCTGTAATCAGCTTAAAATGCAGAGTGGTGGCGAGCTTTATTAAAACACTCCAAACACCCAAACCCCGCTGCTCCCCCTGCTCGCTATCTGCTACGCGGACAGGTCATTGCGCCTCTCCGCGCCGTTTCCCACGTGGTCATCAGAATCGTGCAAGTGTCTGCTTCGTAACAGTGTCGTGGAGATTGAAAGACAGGAGATGTGCAAGCCCTGAGGCCAGGGCTTGGCACCGACAATGGTCGGCAAGTAAGTGTCTCCTAGGATCATAAGCATTGTTATTAATTAAAGACAAAAAGGTCGGAACTGGGGCTCCTCAACCAACCCCTGCCTTGCAAATGCGACGAGTGAGGCATCCAGGCCGGAGGCTCGCACATACACACGGTGGGTGCTGGGAGACGAGCGTAACTGAAAGGCGCGCTCGCCGGGTTAACATTTAACACGTTTCCGGAGGTGCTGGGAGCTGGAGCAAACGTGCACAGTTCAAAACAACAGGTCTAGACACATTATTCCCCGCAGAGATCTGGAAAAAGCTCTCTCGCCCACCAACGTTTCCAAAGCCACACGCGTGCCCTTTGCCCATGCAGTCACACACCCAGCACAACCCCTGGCAGTCAGCTGCACGACGTCAATCTTCTTTCGTTCTCACACGACTTCCTACATGAGGACTACAGATCCCTAAAGAGTAATAAACTATTTCCAAACTATCAGAAACCCTAATGTAAATGATACAAGTGCCAGGTATTTAAAAAAAAAATTGACATGTTATTTAATGAATAAACATGTTTATCAAAAGGCATTTTTCAAAACCTGGGTCCTCATGTGCCCCCACTCACGTGCCGCTTTCCATTCAGACCAGCACACCGCCCTCCCCCGCCACGGCTGCCGTGTAAATAGCCTGCCCCGGGCTCGGCGGACCTGCCCGGACACGTCCCAGCCCCAGCTCCGAGTCGCTGGAATCCCCCCCGTGAGGACGGATGGTCCTGGGCTTGGCCCTCCTTGGCCCTCAGATGTCTTGGCTGGTGCCCTCGGGATTCCTGTGGCTGAGTCCTTCAGACACTTCAAAACATATTCTCTGGATTACACCAAATGCAGCCCTGGCAGAGCTGCACTTGGTCATTTTTCTATTTTAAGAATATGGCCCTGGAACCAACTGGTACTGTTGGGAGCCAGACACATCCCCACCCAAAGGCTCTTGTAGCCATTCGCCAAGGACTTGGGTCTCTGGCTAAAGAACCAGCGTAAGTTTTTCTCAAGAATTTGGGGCCAGCAAGAAATTGGGAACAAAGGTGCAATGCTGGTGAGTTCAAGTTCCAAGAAGGGATCTTGGTACATCTCTGCCTTTTCAGCACCCAAAATAAATTGGGGGGGATGATTTTTATGGTCAGGATGCGTCCCGTAAACAGTGGTGTCAGTGAAAGAAGGCCAGGCGCTATGGTTTCTGGAGATTGCTGTGGGCTGATGGCCCAATGGCAACATGGAGCCAAGGGATGGGATTACGAAAAGGCCAGCAATACTTGGAACCCCTACGGTAGTCTTTTGTGGGATCCGTGCCCCAAAGCTATCAACATGGACTGAGGGCAATTTATTCACTGGGTCTGTGGGACCAGGACCCAGTCAATAAAATTCCCCGATATAAACGTTCTTCGTCAAGGTGGAGAGCCCGGCCAGCAGCAGCAGCAGCCTTACCCGGGAGCGTGTTAGAAACACAAGTTCAAGCACAACCCCGGACCCCGGAACCAAATTCACTGAGGGCAGGGTCCCAAAGCCTGTTTCCCCAAGCACTCTAGGTAATTCTCGCGAATGCTGAAGTTTGAGACCTCCTGTCCTAGAGGCATCGCAAGCTCTGAGGGAGGCGTGGCCACCTGAACACCTATGGGTGGGGCTGTGGGGCTCTGGGAGAGCTCCCTGTGCCCCGTGCCCCACCTGGCCAGGATCCCCACACATAATCTGACCGGGGCCGCAGGGCTGTACTCGTGGTGGCAAAGGCATTCGGCCACAGACATCACCAAGCACATGTTTCCCGAGAATGTTCTCACCCTCTGTTATCTTCAGGGAGATCTTCCCAGCGAGACTTAAGCCGCGCTGCCTGGGAGTGTGGACTTGCCTCCCACCCCTCCCAGCCATAGGCACGGAGCGGTGAGCTTCTCAAGAAGAGACTTGACTGCTGGATGGAGCGAAGTGGCGTTCCAGCCCTGGCCCTCTCCTGGGTTGACATTTGGTTCACTTCTCTTCCCCGAACGTGCCTGCAACTTCTTCCAGGAAAGCTGCACTGTCTTCCTAGAGGAGCACCTCGGCTCCGGCCATGGGGCAGGGAGCCAACCGCTCCTACTCGGCTGACCTTCGTCCAAGGACAGGGAGAGCTAAACAACCGCATGCAACAGACACGCAGGCTCGAAGCCACTGCGCCGGAGGGACGTGGTATCCTCCACGGACGCGCCCAGGAGCAGCAGTGTCTCCGGCCCACGGCCTGAACGGAGGCTGAGAGCGCCATCCTACCCTCCTGGCCTCATAGCATTTCCTACCTCAAGCTCCTCAAGATTCTCTCACCAGGCCCTGCTGGTTTGGCTCAGTGGATAGAGCGTTGGCCTGCAGACTGAAGGGTCCCAAGTTCGATTCCGGTCAAGGGCATGTACCTTGGTTGCGGGTATATCCCCAGTGGGTGGCGGGGGTGGGGGGGGGGCGGTGTGCAGGAGGCAGCTGATCGATGTTTCTCTCTCATCAATGTTTCTAACTCTCTATCCCTCTCCCTTCCTCTCTGTAAAAAATCAATAAAATATATTAAAAAAACAAAAAGATTCTCTCACCAGATCTGTGGTTCTGTAAATTACCATCTATTGATCTCCCCACACCCTCTGGCCAAAATTCTAACTTTGGCTCAGTGCAATCCGCCTTCTCCACACCTACACCGAGGCTGCCGAGCAAGAAGGAAACCCTCCAAACATACCAGCCGGCGCCCCTGCACAGGTGCGAGACGTGATCTCAGCCGGCTTCTCCAACCTCCGGAGCAGTATTCCACATCCAGCTCTTCCCCAGTCCCCTCTGGCCTGTCCTCGCCCTCACCACCTCCCCAAGCAGCAGACCTACGCCCACTCTCCTCACTTCAGGGAACTTGAGCTCATCTGCTTACCTGAAAAGCTGCTCACATCAGGAAAGAATGACCTCAGCTTTCTCCTGCCAGCATTCACCATGTCTGCCCAGGTCCCTTCCATTTCTAATTACCTTCCCTCCGATCACAGAGAATCTGGTTTGCATATCTGTGCTTTTTACCACGCCCCTTCCATCCCCTCCAGAAAGCCACTCAATCAGCAGCTTCACTCCGTCATTTTTAATTCCTCCCTCTGTGATGGTTTTAACTTGAGCCTTAAAAAAACACTTCTTTCAAAGTTTTTAAATAAGGTTATCTAACATTGAAATAATATCATTAATAAAACTTTCCTAACTCAAAGACACACACACACACTCAACACACACATGCTTCAGCCTTGCCTAGTGGCCCCGTGGTCAGCAAACTGTGGCTCGCGAGCTACATGCGACTCTTTGGCCCCTTGAGTGTGGCTCTTCCTAAGCCTTAGGAGTCCCCTAATTAAGTTAATAACAATGTACCTACCTATATAGTTTAAGTTTAAAAAATTTGGCTCTCAAAAGAAATTTCAATCATTGTACTGTTGATATTTGGCTCTGTTGACTAATGAGTTTGCCGACCACTGGCCTAGCCCATACATTTTTTTTTAAAAGCCTTGTGACTCGTTCCAGACACAACTTGTGGAGTAATCTCCACTCTGTCTACTGCCTCACCTCACCCTCATTCCTCAACCCCCTGCAATTTGGACTCATCTCCTATTAGTCATCGGAAGAGGCTTAACAAAGGTTATCAATGACTTTTAAGCTCCCAATACAACAGACATTATCCAGTCCTTATCTGGTGGACCTCTCTTTGATTGATACCCTGTGGACCAGACTCTGGGACTCCCTCCAGGCATGTTCACCCCCACTCCTCCTATCTCACATTCTTATGTGGCTTCTTGATGACTCGTGTCTTCTTACCAGTGAAGCAGGGATCAAAATCTGCCAATCCACACACTGTGTCTGACTTAGATTTTATTTGATCACACAAACCTATGAAATAATTTTGAATTAGTTGACACTAATTAAATGTTCCTACATTTAAAATGTAGGAAATTCCAACAACAACAAAATCTACTTTCTCTTGAAAAATCAGAAAACCAGGTATCCCTGGGTCTTTGAGTCCCATAGGCACAATCACCAGAAACAGAGCAGACAGCAAGCAGCTCCCTCATTGGGCGGGGCGAGCCTCCCTGGTTCACAGCGTCTAGCCGCCCTCCTTCACTTGCTTCAGTCCACTCACCTGCCTCCCCTGACTGCCCTGGGCACAGTCGCCCATGTAAGTCACAGAATTCCAGTATCACCACATTTTCACGGCCGTCCATTGCTAGAGGCTGCAGACCTCTGCGACCAGCCCTGACACACTATGAAGCTTGGGTCAGAGCTCCTCCCTGTGATGGAGAAATCTCCTCACCTGCTTGTTTCCGGACACAGATTCCTCCCACATCAGAATCTGGTAGGAGAACATCTGATTGGTGAAGCCAAGTCCCGAGCCAGGGAAGCTGGGAAGTGCAGGGTTCAGTTCTGCGTTGGGAACTGGAATGCAGCATAACGAGGAATGAAATTTAGAGAAGGTGTCCTAAAGGGCGTGGCAGCCACAGTGACAGGTGGAGACACTAGAAAATCTAGACAAAGCTCGGTATAAAGTTGTTACAACAGGATCTGCACGTGGCTGCGGCCAGAGGGACGGTATAGGCTTCCTCACCTGCAAGCTTCAAGAGTATGTTCTCAGAAGCACTCAGCAACCCAGGAGTCGTCCACATCTACTACCCGCCCGATGCTCCATGCAATGTGACGGCAGCTTAACACTCGGCTTTGTCCCAACACAACTGCGAGGACCATGGCAAGGGCAGAGAAACGGAGCCGAGAACAGCAAGCGAAGCAAACGCAGAGAAAGGCAATTTCCCAAATAATGAGTGAACGGCTGTTCGCAGTTGGCAGCATGTTTTTAAGAGAAAGTCCTTGACCTCCAGCGGCTGGTGGGCCATACAGGAGCCTGTGGAGGCAAATACTGACCGAGGAGAGGAGCTGAGCCCTCGGGCAAAGGCCGGTGGACAATCAGTAATTCTCTGACAGCACTGAAGGCCCTTCAGTGGGAGTCAGATGCCCGGGGCTAATGACGGGGCCAGAGATCCAGGTGACCAAGAAGGACCCGATCAAGGTAAACCATATCCTATCCAGGGGCAGCAGGAATGAATGGAGGCTGATGGAACATTGGGAAAGTTGTTTTGTCTGATTGATTGATTGATTGATTGAATGATTGTTCATCTGTTTAAAATGCTCCTGAAGCGGTTTGCTCTGTGCCCCAGACATTGAGCCCTAAGGCAGGGTCTCCGGCCCCCATGGGGGCTGGTTTCCCTCTAGGGTTGGCCAGGCCCCAGGAAGGGAGCAGAGGATGGGAGGAGAGAGAGGGGAGGTACATACCCCCTGCTCCCTCCCTGTCTCTGCCTCAGCTGCTTCTTCCCTCCGGACCACCCAAAAGAAGCGGGGCAGCCCTGCGGATCCACTTCCGGCCCCCTCTGAGCTCCAGAAACTCGGTTTCCTCCCCCTGGTCCTTCCTCCCATAGGGACAGTCAGGGCTTCCTCCCGACTGTGCTGACCCAGGTGCCTGCCCTCACCTTCTTCCTCCCCCGCCTGCCCACCCTGCGGCGGAGGCCTGGCCCGAAGGTAGTTCCCACAATTGTCTGGGCTGAATTCTCTCTGTCTGCCAAGAACCCTGACTGACAGGGGCCTCCAGACTTCCTGCTCAGACCTGATTTAGGGTCGATCTCGTTAGGAAACGAGAAAACACCCAGGACAGAGTAGTTCTCGACCTCAGCTAATAGGACCGCTCCTGTGTGATCAGCCTGGTTTTGTACCATTAAAAACACCGCGACTGCCCTAGCGTTTTGGCCCAGTGGATAGAGTAGCGGCCTGTGCACTGAAGGGTCCTGGGTTCGATTCCGATCAAGGGCATGTACCTCACTTGCAGGTTCCCCGGTCCTGGTTGGGGTGCGTGCAGGAGGCAATCAATCTATGGGTCTCTCTCACATCGATGTTTCTCTCTGTCCCTTCCACTCTCTCTAAAAATCAATGAAAAAACATTCTCATTTGAGGATTAAACAAAAACAAACAAACAAAAACACCGCTGTTGCCAACCCAGCTCCTAAACTTTGGATCCTTACCCAACACACCTGAATGCACGCCTTAATTTTTGTGCCTAATTTAGTGAACATGGCCCTTTAATGCACTCACTAGGCAGCAAAGACGGGCAGCTTCCACTGAAAGCCTGGACTGAGCAGGCCATCTAGTCTACCATGCTCTGCTGAGACTTGTCTCCAAGGACCGTGGTGCCCATGGGTCTGAAAGCACGCTTTCCCCTGTGCGCTTGACAATGGGTGTGCTACAAGCACTCTTTTCTTCCCTTGCACACTGAGGAGAAGAGTCTCACCTCAGAACCTGCTACATGTGTGAATGAACAAGGGAGCTTATTCTATTCATACAACGGAGAGGACCATTATAAGACCTGAAAGATCCTAGCCAATGGGTTCACTACCACACGGAAGCCAATAAATTCAACTTCTGAAGACAATGTATTTATGGCTTCAAGTGAGTAAATGTAGTTTCATATAACAAATATTGAAGTGCATCATTTCTTCTGGTAAGCATACTTAAACACGCTTTAAGATTACATGGCCTTAAGACACTAGGTTACAACTGTTAACCAAAAGACCTTTAGGTTTAGAAGCTGCATATCATAGAAGACTTTTATACATAATTATGTGTAAAGGAGACAAAATTTGTACAAATTTAAAGTGGAAACCCGGCCAGCATTGCTCAGTGGTTGAGCATTGACCTATGAACCAGGAGGTAACGGTTCAATTCCCAGTCAGGGCACATACCCGGATTGCGGGCTCCATACCCAGTGTGGGCATGCAGGAGGCAGCCAATCCATGACTCTCTTTCATCATTGATTTTCTATCTCTCTCCTCCTCCCCCTTCCTCTCTGAAATTAATCAACCAATCAACCAATATACATTTGTATATATATACTAAAGTCCCAGTGCATGAAATTCATGCATGGGGGGAGGGGTCCCCTCAGCCCAGCCTGCACCCTCTCCAATCCAGGACCCCTTGGGAGATTCCCAATCCCTAGGATCAGGCCTAAAACGGCAGTCAGACATCCCTCTCACAATCCTGGACCACTGGCTCCTAATGGCTCACCTGCCTGCCTGCCTGGTCGCCCCCAGCTGTCCCCTCCCTGCCGGTCTGGTCGCCCCATGCAGCCTGCTCTTCAGCGGTTTGGTCGTCCCTCATTAACCCCCCTGCCGGCCCAGTCATAGGGTTAATTTGCATATTACCTCTTTATTATATAGGGTGACTTTACTAAACAAATAAATAAATAAATAAACAAATAAAGTGGGAGAGCTTTGCTCCCCCTCCCTCGGCTGTGAGGTGTTTATGTGCCCTGTTCTTAAACGTTCCTGAGAAAGGCGTGTTTGCTTGGCTCAGATGGGAAATGCCTGCACGTCTATAAAATGCAAAGAGAACAAAAGGGCATCCACAGAAGAAAATGCTTACCCACCATCCTGCCCTCGTCACCAGCTCCCTTCTCTGAAGTCACCAATGTGATTCGTTTCCTGTGTATTTCTCAGAAATACTTGGTGCATACGCAAGCAGGTACCTGTATTTTTATTTTGTTTTGTTTTTTGCAAAAATGGTGCCATGCCAGAGTAGAAATTCCATTGTGTGGTTTGCTTCGTCCGTCTGTTATATCTTATCAATTGCTCCACGTCGCTATGGCGCGGGCTCACTGTTTTAAAGTGTTAAACGGCATAGATGGAACACAGCGTGGTCTGTTTTATAAGACCTTCCTTGCTGTGGGGCCCTGGGCTAGCTACTCATCAACCGTTCATCTCTCCCTTACCTTTCAGTCATTGTGTACCTTTTGTTCATTTGTTCTCATGTATATAGCAGGGAAGATAAAAACCAATGTGATGGTGATGATAATGATGATGAAGGGGAGAGGAGGTGTAGAAGGAGGGGGAGGAGGAAGGGAAGGAGGGGGAGGAGGAGGGGGAGAAGAGGAGGAGGAGAAAGAGGAGGAGGAGAAGAAGGGGAAGGAGTAGGGGGAGGACGGGGAGGAGGGGGAGGAGGGGAGGGAGGAGGGGAGGAGGAGGAGCAGGAGGAGGAGGGGGATAGAAGGATAGAAGGCTATGTGAGTGTGAGGAGACAACTTGCTCCCGCTGAGGGTTTCCCAGCAGTGCACTGGGAAGTGCGATTCGGAGACCAGCTCTCCAGGGAGGAGGTTGGGGGCATTTGCTGATCATGGTCATAGTCAACTTCAAGTTTCCAATGTGAGGTCCCTGAGCCTGCAGCCGGGATGGCCGCGCCCCATTCTATGGTGTGTGCACTGAACAGACACAGACTGAACCTGGTCCTCACAGAAAACCATGAAACAATGAGGTAGGGGGTTGTTTAAAAAGTGCACTATTTTTGTTTTAGTGTAATTCATTTCATACACTTTGTGCATTTTTTTTCATCATTTTCTATTTTTAAAATTTTTCAGTTACAGCTGACAAGCAATGTTAAATTAGTTTCAGATGCACAGCACGATGATTCAACTTTATTCATTTTTATAGCTTATCTTTTCACCGACAGTTTGTTAATTTTTAACCACTGGCTCACAAAATTCCTGCAAACGTAACGGCCGGCGTTTGAGAACTGGTGTGAGCCAGCTCTCGCCCACCTGTGCTTACCTCCTTGAAGAAGTACCCGCATTCGCACACGCCTACAGGCATCGTCTCTTGACGATAATCATCTCCAATTTAATGGGTCCAACACCACACTCCTGGTCACCCCATCCCGAAACCCTCCTTAACGGTCTTCTGTGTCCTAGCAAACAGCAGCTCTGCCCTCCCGATTGCTCCCACGGAGGCCCTCAGGTCACCCTTCACTCTCTTCTTATGCACTCCACGTGGACTCTGTCCATGAGCCCTGCTGTCCCTGCGTTCAAACATATGCAGATCCAGCCCCTTCCCTGCACCGCCACTGCCACCAGCCTGGTGCCCGCTGTGTGCCCAGCACAGAACGTGCCTCGCACAGAGCAGAGACTGACAAAGGTCTGACGGCGAGGCAGGGTGTTGTGAAAAAGTCTTAATCTTATTTTTATAGGGTTTAACTTTCCTATGACTTTACCCAACCGAACACCTGCAGTGAGTCCTTATTTCCTAGAAAGGAGTTTGCAGTTTGTAAGTTAGAGAGTCTTCAAAGGGCCCACAAATCCACGTACATGCCAGACATTGTAATATGTCTGGTCACATGTGAATGTCCATTTTCTTCTATGTTTGTAGATGCTTTGGTGATAAATACAACACAAACTTATTTTAAAATATCATTGACTGTATAGTAGCTTTTTGTCATTATACATTTTTTCAAGGAAGGCATCATGATTACAATGGAGTGCCTCTACTGGAAAGAAAAAATGGGGGGAAAAAACTAACCTAGGGAAACAAGCCCAAACTCAGTTGCATTTAATTTTAAAACTCACTAATTAAACTTGTGCTGGTTGATACCTATAATACAAAGGTGTGTACTTGGCTTTGTGAGGAATAACGTGAATAGGACACGGTCTTCGTCCTTCAAGAATTCTAACCTACTTGGGAGGTAGGCACGACTCTCAATAATTCTCCCAGGAGTTCTATTGTGAAACGAGTGAGATGTGGGTGAAGTGCACGGTGGGTCCAGAGAACCACAATAGGATGGGTTTTATGGCTAAAGCACTGAGTATCTGGCTGGAAGGGTGGAGTGGCAGGAGACGCTAGAAAGGCATGTCGCAGTCAAATTGTTGTAGGTGAGGCTGGTGAGTTGGTCTTTGTTCTGGAAGCAAAAAGCAGCCTTTGACGTTCTTCAGTTGCATTCAGCAAATACCAATGACACCTACGATGTGAGCAGCAGGGAACCAGGTGTGAGAGATGCCATGGTCACCAAGAGAGAGGAGATGCCGCTGGTCCTCCTCTGCAAGCAGGGGGATGACGTCTCTGATCGCTGGTTTGGGAGGTCAGACTTCTTGTAGAAAAGATGGACTATCTTCTTAATTCTTGATCACTTGTAAGGGGAAATTATCTTGGACACATAACATGTTGTTGTTATGAATAATTGCCCTCACCCAGAATTCTCTCCAACCCCTTCCATAGGGAAGATAGAGTCTAAAGAAAGAGTCTCTTCTTTCTGAAGAAGGATGAGAAGCAGGAAGATTGTTAGGGGTAGAATCATGTCCTCTGAAAATTAACACATTTGAAGTCCTACTCCCAATACTTCAAAATATGACCTTACAGAATTATTCATTCATATATATATATATATTCATATATATATATTCATATATATATTCATATATATTCATATATATATTCATATATATATATATATGTATATTACATGAGGCCATTCAGGTGGGACCCTAATCCACTATGACTGGTGTCCCTCTAAAAGGGGGAGATGTTATAACATCGCCGGGTGGCCTTTGCTGGAGCCTAGGACCCACTAGGAATAGGTAAATAAACCTCATGTGATTGCATACTAATTCTGTCTTGTGTATTCATGTGTTCTGGTTCGGCTCAGCTGTCTAGACATTGAAGTACCAGGGGATAGGCTGTTATTGCTGATTCCTGGTCACCTGTGTTTGTCCCACTAAGTCTAGACAGATAATTAGTTAATTGGGGCATAATTGGGACAGGAGACCTGGATGTGGTTGCACACACAGGGAGAACACCATGAGGAAATGAAATTTGACATCATGGAGATGGTCTATCCACCAAGGAATGCCAGCGACCGCCAGCCCACCACCAGAAGCTAGACGAGAGGCATGGGCAGATTCTCCCTCGCCCCTCTGGGAAGGACCCAGTCCTGCCAACACCCTGATCTTGGAGTTGTGGCTCTACAACTGTGGGACAACACCTTTCTATTCTAGAACCACTCCATTTGCAGAACTTCGTTATGGCGGTTCTAGGAGGCTGGTAGGAAGATAAAAGCTAAAATACTCTACACTTAGAAAGAATAGAGAGAGACCCTCGTTGGTGCAGTGAAATCAGCCTGATGAAGGCTAAGAGTCTGTGAAGCCGATAGGTTGTTTGGAAGGTCAAGGGGAAGACAGGAAGTTAAAAAGGAACTCTAAGGGGGAGAACAGAAATGTCTAATAGGAATTTTCAATTAAGCTTTACTGTGTGGTGTGTGATATCATTCTCCAGATCCCCCAAAGTATTCAATGAACTACATCAGTGGTTCCCAACCTTTTTCTGGCCATGCCCCACCTAAGCATCTTTAAAATCCTGATGCCCCGCCTGCGACATGTAATTCTTATTATTCAAAGAGTGAGCTCCTGCTCACGTGGAGGAAGCCTAAAAGGCCATTAACTTGGTCTAAACAAGCTTCCAAAGAACATGGCACCCACCAAAGAGAAAAACAAAAGAACGAAAGGACAGTGGAAGTCCTGAGAAAGAAATCACTAAGAAATTGTTTTAAAAACCTGACCGGTTTGGCCCTGTGGATAGAGCATCGGCCTGCGGACTCAAGGGTCCCAGGTTTGATTCCGGTCAAGGGCATGGACCTTGGTTGCAGGCACGTACCCAGTAGGGAGTGTGCAGGAGGCAGCTGATCGATGTTTCTCTCTCATCGATGTTTCTAACTCTCTATCCCTCTCCCTTCCTCTCTGTAAAAAAATCAATAAAATATATTTAAAAAATAATAATGATATGAAGTGATATGAAAAAAATAGCAAATAAAGTTTCAAACATATAATAGAGAACTGAAATGCATAAATATGTCACAATATATATTTTTATACTGTATATGAGGTCCCTGGAACCATAAGACATGCAAACAAATTCACTGTTAATAACTCATTCTCGAATTGCCCCCCTTAAAAATCAAATTGCCCCCCTGTTGGCGTGTGCCCCGCGTCGGGAACCACTGCTCTACCTCACTTGCTTCCTTAGGTGATTGAGACTTGAAGTTTTTGGATGAAACAGGAAGCCGAGTCCTGGTTCAAGGCACACATGGAGGCAAAACCAGGCTCCCACGGAGCCCTATGCCATCTGTGTTACCCTCTTACCCAGCCCATGGGCATCCGGCCAGCACCAGTTGTGTCAGGCACATGTCTGGTGTGTAGGGCTACGTAATACACTGGACGGACATAATCCCTGCCCTCCTGGAGCGTCAAGTCTAGTGAGAAAGACAGACAACAAATACGCATCTATTTAAATCACACTTCTATGTAAATGGCTATTGGGGTGAGTAACTTTACTTATGCAAGTAATATGTGTAAAGGCTAAGAATAGAATGCTGTCGCTGTGTCACCTGACTGGAGGGCCTCTCAAGTTGAGTCCCAGAGGTTGAGGGAGGCTAGCCGATGGCCATGGCCTCGCGTTGGGACGGGTGGTGGTGAAGGTTTTCCCAGAGAGACAGGCAGCTGGTGTTAACACTCTGAGGGATCACAGAGCTTGGCTCCTTTGGGAAACAGCCAGGAGGCCATCGAGCACGCAGTAAGGGAGGCAGAGAAAGGCAGACCGTGACGTTGGAGAGGGGGGCAAGGTCCAGAGCGCGCAGAAAATGAGCAAAAGATGCGATCTTAAAAATAGCATGCACTTTCCCTAAGCCGCATTGAGACAGTTTTGTAAAAAATCTATTACAAAATATTACTAGTATTTAAACTGACCAAAAAGACCCCCCAAAAAACCCCAAACAGAACGTCCAGCCGTCACTCTGCTCTTGAAACACCTCCATCAGCCACACCCTGGAGCTTTATGCTTCCTTTGCTGTGACACGAAATATTCTGGGCTGTGATACACCGGACCCAAACCTGGGCATCGCTACCAGGAGATGAGAAAGGCAACGACGCCAGCGCCTTGCTCGCTGTCACTCTCAGAGGCATCGCGTGCACCAGCAGGCTCCTAGTCGCCCGAGGTGAGAGTAAGAATCCGTTCAGCTCACCCATGCTGTTACCAGTGTTCCTATCAGCTGGACTCTAAGCTCCCAAGTCCAAGAGCAGCATCTGTCTAGTTCATGGCAGCTCACCCATCACCCAAGACAGTGCCTGACATGGAGTAAACCCTCGATAGATGTTTGCAGAGTGAATCGCTGCACTCGGTTTTAACATAATCCATCATTACGTAGATTTGTGTCTATAATTCTTCACTGCAGAGAATTCCAGGCAGCTGCCTAATCTACTAGCCCATGTTCTCCCCCTCACTGGGCCCACAGAAGGAAATTCCTTAGCTCACCTCTCTCCTTGCACCTCTGAGAAGCCCTACATACATCTGTGGGTCTGTGGAATTCAGTCATGAGACTGACTGTTTCTCTGACCAGTTACAATGCCCTTTGAACTGAAGTCCTCAACCAAAGTATAGAAGCCTTTCTGGTTAAAGAATTCTTATTTCAGCGCACACACCACGACAAAGAGCATAAAAACAATGTCAATGATAGCATATCATAATCAAAATTCTCTAGATAGACAAGAGAAAGAGCCACGTGCCTGACACATGTTTAAGGGCTCTGATTAAAAACAAATGATCAGCTCAAGGTTTTGCAAAGTCATCCAAAATCGAAACTGGGGCCCTAGCCTCACTGAGATATCTTTGTTATCTCACAACGTGCCAGAGAGCTGCACGCGTCCCCGGAGGCCGCCAGCACACTCCTCGGAGCCCCGCCTCGAGCAGCCCTGACCTGTGGCAGCGCTGTTGTTGCTGGAGAGTTTCGCGTTGGAGCTGTGTGTGTGTGCGTGCAGGGAAGCACATGGGGCACTGCTTGGTTAGGCATTTTTCTCCCGATGAGTCAATTAGCAGCAATACATCATCACACACAGACTGACTTCGCCTCCACGTGAGGCCAATCTGTCGCTTTCCTTGCACGTGGGAAAAGTAAAGGCAAGAGAAGCGGGAGAGAGCCTGGCGGCCTGTCGTGGTGAATGGTGTCAGCCCCTGGTCACTGGTGGAAGGTGAAGGGGCTTTAACAGGGCCCAGCCCCAGAACCGCTTTGGGTGGGAAACGCAGATGGTAAGTAGCGGAGCCGTGTCGAGGGGCTGACCGGCCTCTGTGCTTCCTGAACCCGAGATGCCATGACCAGCAGTTGAATGAACAAGTGGCTGGAAGAACAGACAGTCAGGAGCATTTCTCAGCTCAGGATACTGGAAGAGGATAGAATCAAAATGGTCAGTATAGCCCAGTCGGTGTGGCTCAGTGGTTGAGTATCGACCTTTGGACCAGGAGGTCATGGTTCCATTCTCAGTCAGGGCACATGCCCGGGTTGCAGGCTCGATCCCCAATAGGGGGCGTGCAGGAGGCAGCCAACCAATAATTCTCTCTCATCATTGATGTTTCTCTCCCTCTCCCTCTCCCTTCCTCTCTGAAATCAATAAAAAAAATATTTTGAAAAGTTGTCAATATAATTGACACTCCCCTCTCTGTAAATGCATCCTTGTGCTAATAGAGAATTAGTACATTAAAATGATTATATTTGACAACTTTAATTTTCAAAATGAATCATCACAG
Organism: Myotis myotis; assembly: GCF_014108235.1. NCBI lineage: Eukaryota > Metazoa > Chordata > Mammalia > Chiroptera > Vespertilionidae > Myotis > Myotis myotis. Next base: position 1,804,215 of record NW_023416357.1, on the reverse strand, counting down.
ACTACATATGTAGTTGATTCAATTCAAGCAGCAGTCTTTTGTGAGGCTTACCCGCAAGCCCAGACTCTGCGGAATGCATCAGGTTTATAAATGAAATACAAGTTTCTTTCCATGAACCAGAGCACAAATTCACTGGTGAGATAAGGAACTCGCAAAGAACACAACTGGAAATAATACAAAAGAGTATATAATTAGAATAACAAGAAAGGCCCAGAGTAAGTAGAAGGAAGGAAATAATAAAAATCAGAGCAAAAATAAATGACATTTAAAAAAACAGACACAATACAAAAGACCAATAAAACCAAGAGCTGGTTTTTTGAAAAGATAAGCAAGATTCATGAACCTTTAGCCAGACTCGTCAAAGAAACAAAGAGGACTCAAATAAGTAAAATCGGAAAGGAAAGTGGTGACGTAACAACTGACACCACAGAAATACAAAGGATTGTAAGAAAGCCCTATGAGCCACTATATGCCAACAAAATGGACAACCCGGATGAAATAGACATCTTTCTAGAAAAATTCAATCTTCCGAAACTCAGGAAGAATCAGAAAACCTAAATAGGCTGATAACAGCTAATGAGATTGAAGTAGTCATCAAAAAACTTCCAGCAAACAAAAGCCTGGCCCAGATGGCTTCACAGGGGAGTTTTACCAAACATTCAAAGAAGAACTAACACCCATCCTCCTCAACCAATTCCAAAAAACTCAAGAGGAAGGAACACTTACAACCTCTTTTTACAAGGCCAGCATTACCTAATTCCAAAACCAGGTAAAGACACTACAAAAAAGGAGAATTACAGGGCCACTATCCCTGATGAGCACAGATGCTAAAATCCTCAACAAAATATTCGTAAATCGGATCCAGCAATATATTTAAAAGGTCACACACCATGACCAAGTGGGGTTTATTCCAGGGATGCAAGGCTGGTACGATATCCGCAAATCAGTAAATGTGATACCTCACAGAAGCCAGAAGAAGGATAAAAGTCAGAGGAGCGTATCCATGGGGGGGAGGGGCCAGGAGGAAACTAACCAAAGAACGTACAAGCATGTAAGTCTGGGTGGGGCGGGGCCAGCGTAGAGAAGGGTAATGGGGCGAAAATGGGGGACATATGTAAAACTCTCAACAATAAAGATAGACTTTTTAAAAAAGAAAAAGAAAAGGGGGGGGGGAATAGTATATAATTAGGAGCTGAGCCGTTTAATGTGAACCACACAATCAATTCTATTTATTTATTTTTAATTTTTAGTGTTTTTAAAACTTTTATTGAGAGACAGAGAGAAACGTTGATTTGCTGTTCCGCTTATGGATGCATTCTCTGGCTGATTCTCGTATGTGCCCTGACTGGGGATCCAACCCACAACCTTGGCGTGTCTGGGTGATGCTCTAACAAACGGAGTCACCGGCCGGGGCACTATCGATTCTATGTAAATTGAACAAGTGCAGGCCCAGTTCATAGCCAGCCTCGGACTAATGCTGCTCTGTGAAGTGTGGATAGAACGGGTATCAGAAGGGAGGATGAATGTGTTCTCCATAGAGGAACATCAAAAGTCAAAGCCGAGCCCGGCCGGCGTGGCTCCGTGGTTGAACGTCGGCCTAGGAACCAGGAGGTCAAGGTTCGATTCCCGGGCAGGGCACATGCCCGGTTGTGGGCTCGATCCCCAGTGTGGGGTGTGCAGGAGGCCCCAATCCACGATTCTCTCTCATCACTTATGTTTCTATCTCTCTCTCCCTCTCCATTCCCCTCTGAAATCAATAAAAAAAATAGATATATATTTTTAAAAGTCAAAGCCAAGAAGTGAGAGCCAGCCTGGCGGTACCACACAGCAATGAGAGCAGCTTGGGGGGGGGCGGGGGGGGGCGGTCCTACAGCCCTGCCTTGGTGCTGACATCAGGGTGGAAACCACACCAGTTATGGAGCTCTTTACCCCAAGGTACCCCGTTCCCAATGATGGCGACCTGTCGGCACCCTGTGGTCTCGGCTTTGGGCTACCGGCACCTGCAGGGGTCAGGCAGTTCCGCAGCAACGTGCCCCCGCGCAGCGAGATGAGCAGTGACCTACTTTATCTCTGTGCTCCGTGATTGCTCGCTCCCTCAGTCAAAACAACCCGCCACGCTCCGTAACACGGGCTGAAATGTACCCGCTCTCACTGGGCTATGCAAAACATTAGCCCTATTTGTTTTAAATAGTCTGCTCCCGTCCTTGACTCCGCACCGCCGCGGACAACCGAAGGAGAGCAGGGCTCGCTAAAATTAACCGCCCCCCGCTTAAAAGCCTCTTCCTCAATCCATCACGCCAGCTCTTTCTCTCTCTGCTAGCCCTTCCTCGCTGCTGGGAGGGTCTCCTCCCCTCCTGTGCGTGTGGGTGGGGGGGAGAGGGGCCTTCGGTCGATCTGCTCTTCTCTCCGTGTGTGGGGTCCAGCGCAGTCTCACCGGCCACAAGGACTCTGCGCCCCCGAAATGTGGCCGAGCCCAATGGAGACATGCTGAAAATATGAAATACACACTGGCTTTCCACAGTTTAGTAAAATACATATAATTAATATGTTCTATTGATTACAAGCGGAAATGAAAATACTTTGAATACATTGGGTGAAATAAAATATGTTCACTATTAAAATTAATTTCACCTTTTAATTTTTTACCCTTTTTAAAGGGGCTACTAGAACATTTTGTTTTTTAAAAATATATTTTTATTCATTTCAGAGATGAAGGGAGAGGGAGAGAGATAGAAACATCAATGATGAGAGAGAATCATGGATCGACTGCCTCCTGCACGCCCCCCACTGGGAATCAAGCCCGAAACCTAGGCATGTGCCCTGACCGGGAATCGAACCGTGACCTCCTGGTTCATAGGTAGATGCTCAACCACTGAGCCACGCCGGCCGGGCAACTAGAACATTTCAAAAGACCTGTGTAGCTCGCATTGTAGTTTCATGGGGCAGCACTGCTCTGGGCCCTGTCTCCCGTGAGGCGAAGCGGATCTGCCCGCCACTGTGGGCACTGCGGGTGCTGGGCAGCGTCTGGTCCTGCGCGATGGCGCCCTGACGGCACCCTGATGGCGCCCTGATGACGACAGTCCCCAATGTGGCCCCCACTGTAAATTCTCCATCAATGGCAGCTTCCTTTCCCAACCTCAGCCACTTCCACACATCCGTCTGTGACACGGTGATTTGTAAGACATATATACAGTGTTTGGTCTTCCTGTTTCCAGCCCAGAGCTCCTAAAAACCTTGGAATTTCCTGTGATGTTGCAGATAAAGGTTTCTCTTGTTGTGTGGAAGGGTGACCCTGGGAACACACCTAAGAGTGGGGGTTGGTTGCCAAGAGAACCAACCAGGGATTAGAGCAGTGGTTCTCAACCTTCCTAATGCCCGACCCTTTAATACGGTTCCTCATGTTGTGGTGACCCCCAACCATAAAATTATTTCCGTTGCTACTTCATAACTGTAATTTTGCTACTGTTAAGGATCGTCATGTAAATACCTGATATGCAGGATGTATTTTCATTGTTACAAATTGAACATAATTAAAGCATAGTGATGAATCACAAAAACAATATGTAATGATATATTCAATGTGTGTTTTCCGATGGTCTTAGGCGACCCCTGTGAAAGGTTGTTCGACCCCCAAAGGGGTCTCGACCCACAGGTTGAGAACCGCTGGATTAGAGAATTGGAATTTTCTGTCCGACACTTTGACCTCCAATGGGCTGGGCCTGGAAGCTGAATCGATGAGCAGTGGTCAAGGATTTAATCAGTCACGTGTGCCAAGGTGATGAGGCCCATAAAACCCCAAGAGAACAGGGTCAGAGAGCTTCCGGTGGACACGGGGGGATTTGGGAGCGTGGCATGCTCGGAGAGGGCATTGCGGCTTCGAACCCGCCCTTGAGCCACCCACGCCCGGCTCCCCCCCACCCCCCCACCCGTCTCCTCCATCCGGCTGTTCCTGAGTCGCATCCTTTTACAATAAACTAGTGACCGAGTGAGTAACAGGGTCCTCTGGGCTCCATGAGCCACTCTAGCAAATTCCCTGACCCCAAGGTGGGGGTCATGGACGCCCTGATTCACCGCCAGAGGGTCACAGCACAGGGAACAACCTAGACTTGTGATTGGCATCCGAAGTGGATGGGGGAGGGGACAGTCTCACAGGACTAAACCCTGAACCTGACGTCATGGGAGAGAGGGGCAGACTTCAGTAAATTGTGGGACCCCCAGCGGCCTCTCAGACTTGCAGCCTGTAGCCTGGGAACGCCCCCACCTCGCCCCACACGGGACCGGGGTCTCACCCTCTGCTTCCCACCACCAAGCAGCATCAGGAGCTCAGTCCAGGCCGTTGCTCCAATCCTCCCTGCCGGCGGCTGGCCGATCCAGGGCTGCGGCCGATAAAGCAGGAGGAGGCCAGCGGGAGCTCTCAGAGGCCCCTGCACCATGGGGGCCACTGTCCTCTGGCTACACCCTCCTTTGCCCAAGGCCCGGAGTGACGGTGTACCGGTGTACCGAGTCCTGTTCTGGAATTCAGTTCTGCTTATCTGGCCTCCATGCATTCCTGCCTAATCTGGCTCCTTCGCTTGCTTCCCTCATAGAAAGCTTTCTCTTCCCTGTTCCTCCAGGGGATTGCGTCCCCTCCATCACCTTCTCCCTGCTCTCCGAGGAGGGTGACACTCTAGGACAAGGGTGGGCAACCTTTTTGTGAGTGCGTGCCAAAACCTAATTTTTTGAGAACATGTTATGCCTACTTGATATCTCTTAAGGTGTACGTATGTGAAGAACCTTGAAGAAATAATAAAATTCATTCGAACGACAAAAACATAGTCTATGATGATGAAAAATACATTTATTTTTTAATGTATACATGTACACTGATAGTCCGACAGAAAACTTTATGACTCCGTGTGACACTATCAGTGGGACTTTTGCTGCTGCCTCACTGATGACGGAGATTTGACATCAGGTTTCTATTTCGTGACCTTCAGAGATAGGCACCAGCTACTGCTTCCATCCGTCAGGCTACTCCTGTTACGAGACTTAACAAAATTCATCACTGAGAACAAAGACTCACAAGCGTGTGCGGATGAAACCAAAACACTGGTCGGATCTAGGAAGGCAGGGAGAGTTAAGGCAGAGGCATAGAAATTGCTCTTCCCCTCTCTCGTCAATCCATGGCTATGGTCTTTAAGATAACTTGTTATGTAAAATTACTTATTTATCTAAGATGCACCTACACTGAATTTGTCTGAAAAATAAAAAAGTCGATATTAAGAAAAAAAATTGTAAATGGAAGGTTATAAGAGAGGGTTTCGCATGCCAGCAAAAGTTACTGGCATGCCATGTTTGGCACGCGTGCCAGGGGTTGCCCACCCCTGCTCTAGGATCTGGGTCATGAGACCGGGTCTTGATATTGGCAAGAGAGCGTGGAAGGTCGCCTCCAGAGCCATCCAGCTCCACCGGAGAAGACAGTAGCATCGCAACGCCAGTGACACGGATGCACCACTTCCACCTTCAGCTGGGCCCTCGGATCTGCTGAAACCCGGCCCTTCTCTACAGAACAACCACTCGGTCCCCACTGAACTGTTCCACTCCTTCCTCAGACACGTGGTAGATAACAGATGCATATTCATGTTTTAAAATGGAAAAAGGACAAAAAAGGCCAAACAGGAAGACCCTGTGTCAGAGGCGGGCGGGGCGAACATGCGGGGCTTCTGGGGAAACAGCGGCTGTGAAGCAGGAAAGTGGGAAGAAGGGGAGCAGGGCTTGCCACCCCCAAGCACGCCTGCCTGGGATAGGAGGGTTTCAAGCTGGTGATTCTTCAGCAGCGAGAGCCTCGGGGGAACCTTTGATCTTCCCCAGAATCGCCTAAAAGACTCCAGATCGCGGCCGGGCTCCAGGGAGCTATCATCGCAGATAAGTGCCGCTGAATGCGAGCGCGTGTCACAGGCCGGGGAGCGCGCCAGGCCTGCGATCAAAGCGCTCGCTGTCCCGCCGCCACAGATGGCCCGTGGGCCTCTGTTTACCAAACACGTGCCTTTCCAAGTCCCCCGGAAAGTCCCCTTCTCCTCCGCTCGGCTCGGGGTGGCACGGAGCCCCTCTTCTCGGGGATCCCCACAGGCACATGCCAGTACAGCTGGTGTCCTCTCCGCTCTCTCTCTCACGTCCACTTGATGTTAGACCAGCCAGAAGCATGAGGAGAAGAAGAGGAGGACGTGTCCCCTCCTGGCCAGGAGGACGCAGGATCGGGGCACGAGAAGCCTTCGAGGGTGACGCCAACCTGAAGGTTTGGGATCCAGCAGGAAGCTCTGGGCAGAAGGTGCCTGTGAAGGGAGCACGGGCGGCAGACCGGCTCCCACGCTGCTCCACGTCGGGTCCTGCTCCTCCCTGGCTGCGGGCTATCCAGGGGGCTGTCCAGGGGCCTGTCCAGGGGGCTGTCCAGGAAAGTCTGTCCTCAGCCCGAGAGCCTGGGAGCGAGGAGGGTGCCGGTGCTACACGCGGGCCTGTCCACTCAGCGCTGCTCGTCACTCTGGACTCAAAGCCATGCTTCTCCGACTCTCCTCCGCTCCTCCCCTGGCTTCCCCTCAGCCGAACGGGAAAGGGGCTCTTGCTCAGACCGCCCCATGCGGTCCCCCGCGCTCAGTCCCCGCCTTGCCCACTTGTGTTTGTTTGTTTGTGTGTCAATATCCTTTTGATTGTTGATAGCATCTCCCTCGCCCCCTCTGTGCAGGCCCCCTGCAATGTCTCGCCACCCTGTGCCCGTGTCCATGGCTACGGACATAAGTATACGAGGCCTTTGGTTTCTCTCTTCTCGTCCCCCTTCCCCACATGGAAGTATGTCAGTCTGTTCCCTGCCTCCTGCTTCGGGTCAGCCGCATTCATGTTGTAGCTCAAACGCTGTGTCTGGAACAGTCCCCGGTGCTGGGCGCTGTGCAATGCCCGTGACCGCCTCTGCCTGGCTCCAGCCGGGGCCTGTCCTCCGCTGAGACACTAGAGCGGCAGCCTCGGGGCCCCTCACCCATGGGCCTCGGGCATCTGCCCGTATCTGCCCGACTTCTGTTTCCCGCCACGCCTGCCTCTTCCCCTTTGGCATTTTCTGTCTCAGTCCACGGCAGCCACCGTCCTCCTCGCTCTCCGCAACCTCACGCAGCGAGTCACCAGGTCTTGTCCTGTGAAACCTCAGCCGCCTCCCGATTTCCTCTGCACCCTCACTCCCTGGTCTCTTCCAGGCCCTGGCGTTTCTCTTCTAAAATCCTGCAGCGGCCTCCAAGCTATGGTCTCTCCTTGCAGCTTTGTGTCCTATTTCCATTCACTCTTACGACCAATTAAGTAAATGAAACTGTAAATAACGGTGTCTCTGGTGAGGGAAATGCAGGTTAGAGCAACATGGAGATGTAGCTTTACCTGTTGTGTTTGTTCCCTGTGGCCCTATCATCAACCACCACCACGCGGTGGCTGGAAACGATAGAAATGTGTTTTCTCCAGGTTCTGGAGGCCTGAGGTCTGAAATCAAGGTGTTGGCCACGTTCCCTCTGGAGGCGTCAGGGAAATCTCTCTCTCCATCTTCTGTCTCCTGGGGGCTGCCGGCCAGCATCCCCAGGCTTGTGGCCCCCTCACTGCAATCTCTGCTTCTGTCTTCACATGGTCTTCTTTGCACGTCTGCCTCAAAACTACCTCTGCCTTGCTCTTAGGAAAATACATGTGATCGGCCTGGACAGCGTGGCTCAGTGGTTGAGCGTGAGGTCAAGGTTCAATTCCTGGTCAGGGCACATGCCCAGGTTGCAGGCTTGATCCCTAATGTGGGGCAGGCAGGAAGCAGCTGATTGATGATTCTCTCTCATCATTGATGCCTCTCTCTCTCTCTCTCTCTCTCTCTCTCTCTCTCTTTTAAAAAAGAAAATACATGTGATCGCATTTGGGGGCCACCTTAATCCCAGATAAGCCTGCTCTCAGATGTCTGCCTTAATCACATCTTCCCCATGTCAGGTGATACTCACAGACTCCAGATGTCAGGATGTTGACTCATCTTCTTGGGGGAGCCACCCTTCAGCCCCCCACGGCTATCAGATTAGCAGAGCTTTTCATACAGCAAGCACTCGAGCAGGCAAGAGAGCCGGGAAAACAGGCACCGCCCGCACAGCCCGCGAGGCCGGGAGCAGCGGCGGCTCTCAGAGCCGTGTGGCCCGTGAATTAAGACCGTTCAGAATAGTGCTGCTCTCACCCAGCAATCGCACATCTAGAAATGCGCCTTAGACAAGTGCATTTAAATGCGGACAAACAGAAAACTCACATTTATATATGTATACACATTTATATACATACGGAGAAAAGACTAGAAAAAGAAGCAGCAGAATAGGACATAGGCATTCTTATTTATACTTGTTGATGGTTTTTGAACATTTTTTGATGAACATGCATTACTTTAATAATCAGTTAAGTCTGTGTTCAAGTGTAATCGTATGAGTTGTGGATGGGAGTTTGATTCACAATGAAAGAAGAAATGACTAGTCAGAGAAGAGTTGCAAATAACTTTCCAAAATATTTACAATCCTATTTGGCTACGTCTCCAGAGCCAAAGCAAGGCAGAATAAAGGACTAGATTCTGGAAATCAAACTTCTGAGACTTGGGATGGAAGCCCCAGGGGTGCCAGGATCCATCTATCTCCAGGGAAAATGAAAAGTGAGGGATGAGGGGAGCTGGTGTGGGCAGCTAAGATCACCCTGGCCTGCGGCTCAAGGGGACCAGGGAGATGCCTCGTTTATTGAAGCATCCATGATCATTTCAATACCTAAAGGCAGGCAGCTGCGCTCCAGAGAAAGGTGAGCGAGAAGCCCAGTCTCTCAGCTGGGCTTCCGTGTTTTAAATATGTCAACCATATTTGACCGTGTTCTGCAGGCTAAGTAACTGGAGGGGAGGTGTGAGTCTGTGGATTTTCTTTTGGGAACAATTAAAGAAACAAAGAAGAAACCGCTCCTTGGATTCTATGTTAAATCGAGCTGCATCCAGCACACTTCATGCTTCTATTTATAATGAACCCCTGTCTGAATTCTGGTTTAACATCAAGACATCAAGACATTGGTAACACTTACTAAGCAAGTGGCTATCTCTATGTAAAATATGGTGTGTGTGTGTGTGTGTGTGTGTGTGTGTGTGTGTGTGTGTGTTGGGGGGCGGGGCAGAGGGGAAATTCCCCCTATGATGAGAAATGTTTTAAAATGTGCCAAATGCAGTTAGGACTAATAATGTGTTCAGCCCTCAGAACTGAAGACATCACGTAGTTCAACAAAACAAATGCCTTTTTTATGAAGAAATGCTATCGCATGTGGTTAGATAGAACCCGAAGGCACCCATTAACCTTAAAATACAGTCAAAGAGGATTTATTGAGCCTGTGCTTCCTTGGCAATTATTAACTTCACCTATTCAGTGCCTTCCTCGGCAATCCCCGAGAAGCAAACATCGTACAGAGCCTGTCTCGGGAAGCCTTACAAGAACGGATGGCTTCCCCATTCAGGACACACAAAACATCTTGAGGATTAAGACAATTGTAGTCAAAGGGCTCTCCTCTTCCATTGTGTACATGGATCCCAAAGCCGTTAACCTCCAGAGATTAGGCAGAAGCGGGCACGGTTTCCCCAGAGGATGACTAACCCGTGAGAAGATGAGCACAAAGAAAGGGACCGGGAAGCCCAGGGAGACAAGCTGGAGGTGAGCCATTCCACCGGCAATGAAGATCCCCTTAGGCCAGCCGTGGGCAAACTACGGCCCACGGGCCGGATCCGGCCCGTTTGAAATGAATAAAACTATTGAAAAAAAAGACCATACCCTTTTATGTAATGATGTTTACTTTGAATTTATATTAGTTCACACAAACACTCCATCCATGCTTTTGTTCCGGCCTCCGGTCCAGTTTAAGAACCCATTGTGGCCCTCGAGTCAAAAAGTTTGCCCACCCCTGCCTTAGGGCCTTCTTCCTCCAGCCGGTGGCTACGGGTCCGAAAGGCGTCCTTCAAATGCTGCTGGATTTGCAAGTGACCTGTTATTGGAGGCATTTATTTGGTGAACATATTTGTGTTTTGTCTTCATAATCTGTGGAGGGAATACTTTTAAATAGAGTGAGGCAAAAATGAATACATACATTATGTCAACATAAACACGTATTTCAAACACACATACACATACATGGACACACAGACTTAGACTAGGTATAAGGTCTGTCTTTTGCGTTCTTTGGTCAAAAGAAATGATGAAATGACAGAAATAGCCATTTTTAGAGTAAACTCGAAAAGGCTTCGGTCTCAGGAAATTGGTGTGGAGGTAAGAACTTAAGAAAGACCACAACAACGGCTAAGTAAATAGTCCAGCACTGCATGAAGCAACACTAGCCCACCATCAAAAAAGATGACATAGACGTATTTGTTGTGACATTCTTTATTATAGAAAAGCATGTAATAGAACAAAAAATACAGTATGTCTTTCTGTGTGTGTGTGTGTGTGTGTGTGTGTGTGTGTGTCTGCGCGCACGCGCATGTGTGCATGCACCAGTGTATGTAGAAAGATGTCTCTTCATTCGGTGAGCATTGTATAAATGTTTTGTTAACTGAACAGGATTAAACTCGGGGTATTAAGACCCAAGTGAATTTCAGTTTCTTCTTTTTCTATATTGTTTTATTTTTTCCAAATTAAAATATATCTAGAAGTAGGAAAACATTTTTAGTATTTTTTTAAAGTGGGAAAAACAGACAAAAATAATAACATGATTGCTTCTCTACATGTGACTCAGGCATGCAATATCCTAGAAATACCACTCATCACTCCATGTGGACGCCAGTGGAATTCGTTCTGCTGATCCAGGTCTGGTCTTGTTCAAAAGCCCTGGTTTCTGAGCCCTGGGTTCCTCAGAGAGGGAAGAATTTGGATGAGGAAACCTCATTGAAGGTAATGGTGTGTGTCTGAACTACCATAAAGTTAGGAGAAGATTGCATGTGTGTGTGTGTACAGATTCAGCATTTCTCACACCTGCTCGGGCACCCCAACTCTAGGGAGAAGCATCTGGAAGGCCTCCACAATCTTGAAATTTCCTTAAAGTCTTCTGTTGATCTAAAAAATTATGCGGCTTTTGCATTGTATCTCATAACATGTCTGTAATTTTGACACAACATGAGGTGTAAACGTATTTATCCTAGAGTAAGATCGATGCTCCGAGAAGGAGCTGGCCACCCTGCTTGTGGGTGAGTGGGCGCTGCTGGTGGGCTGCAGGGGTGGGCTCCCTCCTCTGTGGAAGGAATGGCGTCAGCCCCCAGAATACACTGGGTTGCATCAGCATTGCCCGCAGACCAGCTGTTTACAGGTCTCCTCACCACTCAAGTCCTAACCATCAGCATCGTACTGTCAGCAGGAAAATAGGGGCTGGCAAGGCAAGAAACGCATCATTACCAAGGACTCACCTCAGCACATCAAAACGCCAGGGGTGAAATTGACAGGAATTTTTTATGTCAGAAGGTTTTGTATCTGTAATGGTCTTATTGGTATTCTGATAAAATTATACCTTTGCTACAGATGTTTTGTAAAATTTAATGTTTACAGATGTTTATGAGAAAGCGAATAAGCCCCCGGTGCCCATCAGTTACCCATACTGTCAACTTGAATTTTAAAACGAGGTACAATTTCCTCCTCTTCCAGGACAACAAACAAAATGTACAACATGCAGCAATCCTGCAGACGATGGCATCCCCAAAGCCGGCCATTCCTCTCTTCAGGAAACTGTTCACACAATCCTTGAGATTAGAAAAAGTAACTTTTAATAAAGCATTTAATCATCTTTAATTTTATCACTCTTCTTGTTTGGAAAGGAAAAATATAATTACCTTTTATCACTCTTTTCTCACTCTTCATGCCTAGAAAGGACAAATATAATTACCCAGTATATCTCAATAAGAGGAAGGCATGGGGGAATAAAAGATACCAATGGATGAGCATTAAATTAAAACCATGCGGAAACTTGGCAAGAGGATCAGAACAACCGATTACCACTGAAAAACTAATCCTTTTTTGAATGTTTGGTAACTGAGCAATCAAGAAAAATAAATTCTGTGTTGTTATGAACAAGTTACTGCTCAGAAACTCTAAAATAACAATATCCTCTTGCAAGAGAATGAAATAGAGCTGACCGGCCGGGGAAGGTTTGCAGGACGACATGAAACTTCAAGGATTCTTTTTTGTTTGCTTGTTTGTAATTAATCATTTCTTGCGTTCAGTGAAACGTGTTGGATCACAAAGAATGATCTTATTTTGTTTTTCTTTCCCCACAAAACATAGTGTTATACAATAAACATGGCAGAAAGGAGATTAATGGACTTCTGGCAAAAGGGGGCATTTAAATAAGAACGCCAAGGAGGTGTTTTTGTTGTTGTTTGTTTGTTTACATTGAAAAAGCAGCTCATCACAGTAAATGACTGTATCTGAATATCCTATTTTTGTCACACCTTTAAATTGTTGAAGCCTGAAAAAGCACATGCCAGTGCGGATTCAAAGAGATATTATCACAGTCTCCAAACTGAGGGAAGAATACGCTGCCACAATGGGGATTACAGGACTCTTTGATGAAGCCTCTGGATTAGAACCTGTTTTTTCCTCTTCCTGGGAACCACCGATGATCTCCCCGACATAAATATCTCCCCCTTTTGAAACATGACTCAAACAAAAGATAATTTGGCCAAAGGAGGTACTGAACACAGAGTGACGTTGGGAAATAATAAATAAACATAAACACGAAACACTAACATTACACCTCTCTCCACTCTATTTTCCAAAGAAGAGAGGCAGGGAGCAGGCAGCCGCCGCGCTGGCGGAGCTGAAGAGCCGGGCAGCCCAGGGGTCCATCCGAGCCCTTCAGACTCGTTTTGATGTGTTAATGTGTGAGCTCCCCTCCCCCTTTCCGGGGCCAAGGCTGGGCTTTCCTGGGGGCTTCGCACTGCACTGTTGGTTGTCCCTGCTGCAGCTCATGCTCATACAAGGTCGCTTGCGGCCGTGTCTACACACGGGAAACCAGATGATGTCCCACTTTAGCTTCTCACCGTCCTCTACCTTCCACAAGCCGAGGAGAGGGAGCCGATGCCTGCATCTTGATCTGTTCTTCTCTCCGGCAGCTGCAGGTGCCATCTTTAGGCGACGCTTACAGATCATCCAGGGGGCCGCCTCCCAATTCCTGTGGGCTGTTCACCATCACCGGCCTCTCCAAACCCTGCACCTCAGCCTGTCGCAAGGCTTAGCTCTGCCGTGGAGTGGCGGACCGGTGAAGAAAGGCTGGTTTAGATTTGTGACTAATTCCCTCCACATACGATGGACGCCAAGGTGCCTCCGTTTTACCTGGCGGGGAGTTACTGCCACGTTGCCTCCCCGTGCTTCCTGTTGGGGGCGAGGGGCCTCAGTCTGACTTCTGAACGGCTGGCGGTGTCCAAGGGCCAGGAGGGCGCTAAGCCTTCTGGTGGCCTGGGACAGCTCCATCCCGCTCTCCCAATTGTTGCCATTGGGCCACGTGACTGGCTGATGGCTTCAAGGCCAGCTCTGGAACCCTGACATCCCCCAGAAGTCAATGTTCCTCCTGCTGATCTCATGCACGGGCCGCTCTGGTCCCCCCCTAACGCCCGGGGAGAGGCAAGCGGGGAGGCGAGGAGAGAGAAGGCTGGGCTCGCTGCTCTCAGGATGAGGTCTGAAGACTTTCAAAAGACAAGTCGAATCTGTTTGGGAACACCGCTGACAGCTTTTACCATGGTCTTCATTTTAAACAAATTCTGCAAGGAGCGGTGGCAATCAGACTTCGAAAGCAATTTTTCAAAACTGAATTAGCTATACACATGTTTATAGTAATTCGTGTGTGAGTGTGTGAGTGTGTGTGTGTGTATGCCTGCGCGCGCATATAGTCAACCCTTCCTTACCCAGGACTGCCATGCCTTCTGCATTTCTTAAAAGTATTCCTTCCTTGTGTATTAACGGCCAGCACCCACAGATAGCAGCATAAGCACAAAGCAAACCTGACGCGTAAAGGAAGTGGCCGCAGGATTTCCGCGTCTGCGGACTGGGTACTTACTGGGCGGTGCGCCCTAGTCCACATCCCGCCTGCGACCCACAGGGAGGCTCGTCGAAATAGCAGTGTGGCTCTGAGGCAGGCTTGAAAGATGGCCGCTTCAGGGCCGCGGGCCTGGCTCCCGAGGCGGGCGACCAGGGACACTGGGTGACAAGACCCCTCAGCCTCTCGGCTGGCAGCCCGGCCCCTGCAGGGAATGCTCTTTGGCTGAGGGGTGTCCCAGGTACCAGCCCTATAGACGCAAATCCAGAGAGGAATCCCCCCGAGAGCCATGCGAATGTTCTTCTGGTTACCGGCCTGTGCCTTCTGCACAGATGTGCGCTCGTCCTCAGGGTGGAACTGAAAACTAAAGCTGTCTTGTCACTCAGTGACTTAGGGTGGCAGGGACGGCCTCGTTTACAGCGCACGCGTGACTTTTCTTTTCTTTTTTTAAAAAAAATATATTTTATTGGTTTTTTACAGAGAGGAAGGGAGAGAGATAGTTAGAAACATCGATGAGAGAGAAACATCAATCAGCTGCCTCCTGCACACACCCCACTAAGGATGTGCCCGCAACCAAGGTACATGCCCTTGACCGGAATTGAACCTGGGACCCTTGAGTCCGCAGGCCGACGCTCTATCCACTGAGCCAAACCGGCTAGGGCTCTTTTCCTTTTTACATTGTATGTCCCGCGCACACAGCCAGCCAGCACATCCCAGCCTCCCTGCAGTATCCTTCCCTCAGTGGGCCGAGCGCAGCTAACAGTGCGTGCAGCCGGGAGAACGCAGGCTCAGGTTTTCAGCGGCTCCCGCATCTGCTCCTCTGTGCATGTCCCCCCCAGGCTCCCCCCCCCCCCCCCCCCCCCGCCAGCCCGACTAGGAGCCGGAGACGGAACGCACCTGAAGAGGAAGGGCCACCAGGTGGACCAGCCGCCTCTGCTTGCAGGGGAGCTGCCCCAGGTCAGGGGCACTTGTTCTAAGCATCCTGTGAGTGAGAAATAAACTTCTTAGAAGCGGAGATTCGCTGAAAATAGCAAGGCCAGACTCCTGACATTGGCTGGTAGCTGAGCATCAAGTGAGGCAGCTGAGCGGCTGGGGAAGCGCAGAACCAGGACATCGACAAAGAAGAGACGCGGTAGAACCATAGCCTCGAGAGCCCAAAGGAAGGCGGCTGAGCACGGACCCTGGGCACGCGGACCCTGGGCACTCGCGGAAAGGACCGGAAAAGTCAGGGTGGCCACTTTCGGCAGCCACCAAGGAAGCTGATGTGCGTAGAAAAGAACTGCAGTTGGCAAACAGAAATGAAAGGGGATAAAGAGACTCCAGAAATTTAGTTCCTTGAAGGGTTGGAAAAGTCAACCCCTTCTAAGCCCTACAGAACAGGAAAAACTAAAAAAAGGAAAATGTTTGACAAGAAAGGGCCAGTGTGTGCTGCTTGACCCGGGACAGTCATGGCTTACACCTACGTCCCTGCCTAAATATTAATGGCATTGACATGACTCATTCTGAGGCAAAAACAGGATTATAGGTGTGGTAGGAAAAGTCACAGTATAATGTAGTTTGTCAATTGCTGTGTAACAGTCAGCCCTAAACTTCGCTTAAAACCCAGCCATGTCTCTGCTCATGCTTGTGCCACGGGGCAATGGCTCAGTGGGGGTGTCTCACCCGCACCCCACAAGGAATGAGCGAGGGTCACTCGGTCGCTGCATGTAACTGGACTATTTTCATAAGAGACAAGGAAGCAACTAAGTGAGGCTTGAAAGTGATGTCCAACAAGCACCTTCATGACTGTTGCATGGAACCGACTGAAAGGCACATAGATCAGAGACCGACTATGACTCCGAAGGAACTGAACTGGCAACACAAGTACGAGCCCGAACTCGAGCATCCGGAGGAAGCAGTAAAACGGGCAGCCCCCGAGAAGGGCGCATGTCGGCTGTGTCTATGGAGGGTGCTGAACAAGGAAGAACCTCCAGAGGGCAGGGCCTGGAGCCATCGAGGACGATGGCCAAGGGACTTCCTGCCAGAGAGGAATCAGGGTCTCATCCAGGTCAAGGCCTTCGTGATGCCGGCTCAGCAGAACATCACAGTCGTGACGACCCACCATGGCTGTGCCTCCCTGACGCTCTCCCGGCCCAAACACGAGTGTTTATTACAGCTAGCTGCCCCGTTCCACCGCTGTAACTTGTGTGTATGTTGATGGACGTGGGGGACATACAACTTGTCTTGGTTTGTGTGGGTGTGCTACACGTGGGTGCGCTACACGTGGGTGCATCCATATGGGCTTCATCTGGATGCAGCGTCTGCATGAAACTCTGGTTTGTTTCGCTTGGGAAGGAAACGAGCGTTTCCTATGTGCACGCAGAAAAGAGAACGAAAAGGTTTGGTAATCAGAAGAGCGGGCTGTGGCCCTAGCCCAGGGGTGGGCAAACTTTTTGACTCGAGGGCCACAATGGGTTCTTAAACTGGACCCGAGGGCCGGAACAAAAGCATGGATGGAGTGTTTGTGTGAACTAACATAAATTCAAAGTAAACATCATTACATAAAAGGGTACGGTCTTTTTTTTCAATAGTTTTATTCATTTCAAACGGGCCGGATCCGGCCCACGGGCCGTAGTTTGCCCACGGCTGCCCTAGCCGGTTTTGCTCAGTGGGTAGAGTGTCAGCCCACGAACTAAAGGGTCCCAGGTTCGAATCCAGTCAAGGGCACATAACTTGGTGGTAGGTTCCCTGGCCCTGGTTGGGGTCCATGCTGGAGGCAGCCAATCGAGGTGTCTCTCTCACATTGATGTTTCTCTCTGTCTCTCCCTCTCCCTTCCAGTCTCTCTAAAAATCAATGGAAAATATCCTCGGGTGAGGAGTAACAGAAGAGCAGATCACGTGTTGACCCAAGTCCATTTCCTTTTCCTTCAAAGCCCACCGATTTGCCCCTTTTCCCAGAATTCTTCTTGCAGGTAAGCGTTGCTCTGCGACGGAATCGTGGCCAGTGACATGAGGGTAGGAGTGATGCCTGCGGGCCAAGTCCAGAACTTCCCAGTCATCGACTGGGTACCCCCTCTCACCCACGGGCACATGGAAGACCTCCAGGACCTGGACGGCTGGAGTCCGGGCCCTTGGCCTGACGGAACTCCCTGGCTCACTGATGTGAGCGATGCTTTGTTTGTGCTCAGGAGCCGCCCAGGATTGAGGGTTTATCTGTGAAGGCAGTTAGCATTACCTTCACTAGCATACGGAAACTAAAGGACCGAAGAGAAACATTACCTGACGCACAAATTATTATCCGGTTAGTCTTGCTGATGATGGGTAAGCCCAATTCTGTTCATTGTCAATAGATATTTTAACATCTTTTATGGGTTCAGGAGAAAAGGGGAAACTAACGATATTTCTCCGAGTGGTACTTCTCTACTCCCCCTCTCCAGCGTGGGGGTGGCCTCGGCACTTTTCCCTGAGCCTGTGCTACTAACTTGCCCCTCCCTCCCTGGTCCCAGCCCCCCCCCCCCCCCCCCCAGCCTCTCTGCTCTGGTTTCAGATCCCACTGGAGGACCCCGCTTCGCTTCGGGGCCTGCGGTGCTTCGCGGTGGGGGTGCCGGCAGCTCCTGCTGATTCTGTTATCTGAGTTGTCTCCTGGGCCCCCTTGTTTGGCTCCTCGGCAGCCCCGTCACCTGTGTAAACAACTCCCTGAATTAAATTTCCTCCGTTTGAAATATCTGAAGTGGTTTCTGTTTTCCTGGCAGGACATTGACTGATACGTGTGTATGATGTGTGTTTGGGAAAGCCTGGTCCCAAAGGTGACATTTGATCAAAGACTTAAGAGAGGAGGGAGTTAGCTGTGTGGGTATCTGGGGGGAGTGTACTCCAGGCCGAGGAGGCCCTTGGTGAGAAAGGGCCTGGCGTGTGGAAGACAATCAAAGACAATCACCGGGCAGGAAGGAGACAATAGCAGGTTGCTGAGGTGAGAGAGGTGCTGTAGCCAGGTTACCTCCGATGTGAGGGCCCCCTGCAGGGTTTGAGCAAGGGGACACAGGAATTGCCTTATATTTTAAAAGACCATGCTGCAGCTGCGTTAACCACACTCTGCAGGCAAAGATGAGAAAAGGAAGCCTGTTAACGGATTTGAGCAGCATTCTAGGCAGGAGATGATGGCAGCGCTGACCTGTGAGCAGGCAACTGGGGCAGTGAAAACTGGCCACATGACCGCGATAGCTCCAAGGCGGAGCCTAAGGAATGTGTTGGAGTGAGAGGTAAAGAGAGGCATTATGGGAAGCAGCCAAAGTCTGAGGGTAGTGAGGAGCCTGTGTTCCTCTGTATCTGTACAGGTTTTATTTCCCCCCATGTTCTTCTGGACATCTTCCAGGGCTGATGATTGAACGTCATTAAGGCCCAAGCTGGTGTGGCTCAGTGGACAGAGCATCGGCCCACGGACTGAAGGGTTCCGGGTTCAATTCTGATCAAGGGCACATGCCTGGGTTGTGGGCTATATCCCCGGTAGGGGGCGTGCAGGAGGCAGCCCACCAATGATTCTCTCTCATCATTGATGTTTCTATCTCTCTCTCCCTCTCCCTTCCTCTCTGAAATCAATAAAAATATATTTAAAAAATAAAAAAGAAAGTCATTAAGGTAGTTTCTGGTAACTGTTTAGGTGTTTAACTGACTGTTGTCTGATCTCATGTGCAGGGACTCTATGAACTCTGCAGTATGGAATCATTTCTCAGAAACACCGGCGTGTGTCGGAACCGGTCTACCAAAGAGAGGGAGTCAGGCTAACTCGAAAACTCGAGCAACCGAAGCAATGGCGTTCCCATTAGTTAAGACGGGAAGGCTGTGGGGGGACAGATTATCAGGAGATCAGGAATTCAGCGTGGGACAGGTTGTTTGCTTTATCGATTAAATATCCAATGAGAAAATTCAGTAAAAAAGTGGAAATAAAGGTCTTCAATTCATTAGAAAAGAAGGAGCTGGAGATAAAGGTCGGGAGCTGTTGGTAAATAGATAACACTGGAAAGCCCTGAGGCGGAAGGAGGCTGTCCCGGGAGAAGAACGGCCATGCAGGGATCTTGCCCCGGGCACACACACACACACACACACACACACACACACACGCCCCGCCCCCCGCACTCCCGGGCACTCCTGGTCACTCCAGCATTAGCTGTGGGAGCAGAGGGGAGCCAGCATGGAGGCTGATGAGCAACTTGTAAATGAAGTGGGAGGAGAGCGAGGACAGCATGGAGGCCTGGGGAGCAAGTGTTTTGAGAACTGAGTCATCAGCTGTGTCAAAGGAAAGGTCAAATGAGATAAAGTCTGTGAATGGACCGTTGGATTTAGCAGCGGGAGGACGTTGCTGCTCCTGAAAGAGCAGTTGCACAGGAGGGGCGGGAGCATGGGCGAGCTGGCACAGCGCACACAGGCAGCGCCTTAGGGCAGCGGTTCTCAACCTTCTGGCCCTTTAAATACAGCTCCTCCTGTTGGGACCCAACCATAAAATTATTTTCGTGGCTACTTCATAACTGTCATGTTGCTACTGTTATGAATCTAACGTAAATATCTGATCTGCAGGATGGTCTTAGGCGACCCCTGTGGAAGGGTCATTCGACCGCCAAAGGGGTCGCAGCCCACAGGTGGAGAACCGCTGCTCTAAGGGGTTATCATGGCAAAGAGACGGGGCAGTAGTTGGTGCGATAGACTGAGTCAATGGAAGTTACCTTTTAATTTTTTTTAGAGAGAAGAAGGGGGAGAGAGGCCAAAATATCAATGGGAGAAACATTAATCAGTTGCCTCCAGCATACACCCCAACCTGGAATCGAACCCTCAACCTGAGCATGCGCCCTGACCAGGAATCAAACTCGCCACCCTCTGGTGCGGGGATGATGGTTCAGCCGACGGAGCCACACCGGCCCCGGCCAAGCTTTGCTTTCTGAGTGGGAGAGTGGCCCTGGCCGGTGTGGCTCAGTTGGGTGGGCCTTGTCCCACGCAGGGAAAGGTGGCTGGGTCAATTCCTGGTCAGCGTGTGTGCAGAAGGCAGCCTCAGGCTAATGTTTCTCCCTCTCTCCCTCTCCCTTACTCTCTCTCTAAAAAAGTCAACTTAAAATCTTTTTAAAAGTAATACATAAATAAACCACATGCTTGTGAGCTGAGGCGAGTGTCCCAGGGGCTCGTGAAGGAGGCATGCTGGAGGGAGGAAGGGGTAGAGGTGCCGGAAAATGAGCTCAGGGGCGGCTCTCTGGGAGGGCAGGTGCTGGGGCCTGGGCACGCCTGGGGTTCCCTTTCATCCGCAGCAGCGGAGGGAGGGCAGTCTTTGAGCTTGAGCGCAGTGGCTGGTGAGTGGCACGGTGGTGCTTTTGATTAACTCAGTTTCCTCGGGGATGTGGGAAAGTCATCAGCAGGAAGGGGGCGTGGGAGAAGCGGTAGGCGCGGTTGGAGGAGTGAGAAGAAAGTGCCAGTCATCTAAAGAAGTGAGAACATGAACGGGCTCAGAACACCTGCGTGTAGAACAGAGGAGGTTTGATAGGCTGTCCAGGTAGCATGAAGGACCAGTTTGAGGTTCCTGCCCCGGGAGCCCAATCAGTGTGGTTTCGGGCTCATCCCAGTCGTGTTCAGATGCACGGGGGCAGGTGCAGGCGAGATCGAGTCGGACTTGACGGAGGTGGCAGTTGCACGGAGTGTAAGAAAGTGAGGGGGCAGGAGAGCTGGGAGTGTGAGCAAGAAAATGAGGATGACATTGGCCCCGGGATTTAATCTGGATAAGGAGGGGAATTCTCACCAAGAGAGGGAACAGGGAGATGGAGGAAGGACGAGAGGATCGCAGCTCTGAGGGGACCCGAGGATGGATGGCAGGTCCGGGCTGGTCCACCTCATTCTTTGCTCATCGTGGGCATCTTGTCTGGATGGCCCGACCCTTCACCTTCACATCTGGGGAGCAGGGCAATAGAGGAGGTAGACAAAAGGGGAAGGGGGAGGGGGTGCAACTGCTCTCTTTGTTTAAAGAAGGCTTCCCGGTTATCACATGACAATTTTCCTTTTGTTTCATTGGCCGGAACTGGTTACAGGGCTATTTCTAGCAAGAGAGAGGCTGAAAAATAAAGTCTTTATTCCAGAGACCAATAAATAATAAATAAGGACAAAGGAAGGAAAATGCATTGGGTTAGGCAATGATTATATTTTTTTGTTCCTAAAAAATGTGCATTTCCCCACATTGTACCTCTCTGAAATTGGGATATATGATATATAGTTGGTTGTGTGTAATGGTTTGTTACATTTTTTTAATTTGTATTTAATAATCCAGAAAATAATGATGCATTTTACAGTCGACGACATCTCATACTGGAAGGAAGATGGTAGTGTTTTGCCAAGACAGAATTCTGGACGGGAGGAACAGATTTGCTGTGGGTAAGCGAAAGGGAAGGAAGATAATTGGTTTGGTTTTCTGCATGTGAAGTTTGAGAAGTTAGGATCAGGATGCCAGACTGTGATGGGGCATGTGAGCAAATTTATGTGGGAAAATGCCACGAGTTCTTCCGTATCCTGATTGCTTGGACCCTTTTTTTTTCCCCAAAAATAATTTGAAGTGGCAGTTCTTCACTATAGGTAGAAATCATTTCGCTTGTTGCCAAAGACTCAGCAGCCCTGCCAAATAAAATAATAATTTTATAAGATGATAATGTATTAATTCAAGGTTTTCAATGAAATGAGCAGTGAAAAATAAAATGTGATTTAAAATATTAGTTTGTAGCCAAAAAGTGATGGTGAAATATTTTCCTGCCTCTAGCGATTGCATGTGAAACTTCTGATAGAAATGTCTGGTTTTAATTTATTTTCTTCGGGATGCTTTATTGAAGACCCATGTGCAAGGGGAAAAAATTAAAACCAGACAACTTCAGATCCACTGTAAATTTCACATGCCATCAGAAGGACTAAACTAAATGTTTCTTTTGGCCACCATGCTTGAAATACAAACAAAAAGTTAAATGAATTCACATTTTAATACTCCTATTTGAAATATTAAAATGGCATTTAGACCTAGACATCTATTAAGCCTCATGGTAGAATCTATAATTTGGGTGAAATTGTAAAAAAACAATAAGTGCACATAGCAAATTATTGCTGTTCCTGAAAGGCCTATATCCTGTATTTGAAATGTGAGGAATAAGGAAATGAAAGGGATTATTAATTTTTTTTTTCTAAAATGCGAGTCTAATAAAAGGTAGATTCACGCTTTCAGGTCTCTTGCCAGCAACACTGGGCCCCGCTCCCCAGCATCCCACCAAGGCCTTCAGAAATGGCACATGATCAAAGATGAAATATGAGGAACCAGTAAGATCTGTAGACCTGAGAGAACAATCACATTAAAAATAATTTGTACAACAAATTGGTAGCTCCAAAATAGTCTTGGGGATGTAAACGACAGCATAGGGAATAGAGGTAATAATATTGTACTAAATATGTGTGGTGTTAGGTGGAGTCTAGACTTACTGGGAGGAGCACTTTGTAAGTTACAAAAATGTCTAACCATTATACTGTACATCTGCAACTAATATAATATTGAATGTCAACTGTAACTGAAAAATAAAAAAAAAACGGACAAGCTTTTTCTAAGCAAAAATAAAAAAGGGCACTTTCTCCAACTTAATTTTTTTTAAATCTATTTTTATTGATTTTAGAGAGGGAGGGAGAGAGAAAAACACCAATGATGAGAGAGAATCATCGATCGGCTGCCTCCTGCACGCCCTCCATTGGGGATAGGCCCCAAACCTGGGCATGTGTCTTGACCAGGAATTGAACTGTGACCTCCCTACTTCATAGGTCAATGCTCAACTACTGAGCCACACTGGTCAGGCTCCCCAACTTATTTTTGATGGTTGAAAAACTTCAGTTAGATTCATTCGCTCACCCATCCACCCATTCACTCATTCTACACCTTCTTGGGAGCCCTATTATGAGTCAGGGAAAATGATTAGCAAAAACATATATGACCTCTGTCTTCAGAGAACTTACCTTCCATTTTGCAGGAAGAGATGATGACATTGCATTAAAATGCATCATGGAAACAAACAAACAAAAAAGAAAGAAAATGCAGCCTGGGGTAGGACAAAAGGGGGAGGGGAAGACTTAAAAAATTATGAGTTGCAAGTTTTTAAATTCAAGTATTTTCTTTTGGTCCTTTCATTAAATAACAAACAGGTGTACTTTCAGGGGGTGCTAATATATATATAATGTGTTAATTAATTCACTTAAAGCAGCTGTGCATCTTCCTCCCACCAGCCTCCCACCTCTGTTCCGACCCGCACCCAGAGGGGTGCTCTGAAGGAGAAAGACAGAGCGCAGGTGGGTCTACAGAAGAGGAGTCGACCTGGGCAGGGGGCCAGAGAAGGATTCCTGTGTAAAAGCAGCGGTGAAGACATGTTTGCTGTCCGATATCAAGACATGTTTGCTGTCGGATAGCCAACCAAGCCCCTCATTTCTTATAACAAGGGTCCTGGGGGTATCTTGGTCAGGGTTGGTTCAGAAGGTCAACGCTACCATTAAAGACCTAGGCTCTTTCCCTCGCTGCTCTCCCTGCCTGTCCTGTTGGCCAAGCTCTCAAGCTTGCGCCCTCCTGCTGAGAAGATGCCAGGGCTCCGGCATTGTGTCCTCACACAACTGCGTCCTGAGGCAGGACGAGGCATTTCTCTTGTGCGCCCCTTTTGTTCTGAAGCATAGCTGCAAGAGCTGGTGGGAAAGCCAGCGTAGGACATTTTTAGTGTCTGTAGAAGGAGTCCGGCCCTGTTAGCAGGGAAGGGGTAGGTGGGAAACGCCTGCCTATAAGATACCTACAGATTCTGCCACGGGGAGTGGCTCTCAGCTGTGATCTTCAGGGCAAGGAGGCTGAGCAGATAAGAGACCTGAAGGTCCTGCCGGCAGGCAAAAGCTGCGAAAGGCTCCAGGGCAGGACAGAAAGACAGTCAGTGCCTAGAGAGAAGGGGGCGGGGACAGACCACATGGAGCCTGGCAAATGAGGTTAAGGGACTTTGTCTTTATCCCATCGGCTTTGTTTTTCTGGGAAATCCTGATTAACATACCGTGACGTGCTCCTCAGCAATAAAAAGGAAGGCGCTGCTGATACATGAAATAACTCAGGTGGATCTCAGGCCATTCAGCTGAACGATGGGAGCCAAGCTGAAGAAGTCACTCTGCATGCGTCCACTGACGTCTCCTTGAAATCTCAAAATCGTAAATATGGAAACAGCGTCCAGTAGTGGACTTGATTTCAACGTCAGGTTCGCGGCTTTGATATCCTAGTAGAGTTATTTCAGATGTAACCATGGGAGAAACTGGGTGAGCACACCTCTCTGTACTGTTTTTGCAGCTTTTTCGTGAAGTCTATAATTTATCTCAAAATAAAAGGTTTTAAAGAAAATTCCCAGAGACACCTCTCCCTCGCCTTCCTTTATCTTTCTGTGCATTTTAACTTCCCCGGGACTTGGCTTTCTGTCCTGGGCGCTATGTTGCT
This sequence comes from Myotis myotis, assembly GCF_014108235.1. NCBI lineage: Eukaryota > Metazoa > Chordata > Mammalia > Chiroptera > Vespertilionidae > Myotis > Myotis myotis. The sequence continues at coordinate 1,779,680 of NW_023416357.1, read as the reverse complement.
GAACCTCTTTCTTCCCCTTTTTCCTGAAGTACTACGTTTTCTTTCAATTGGCCACACCTTGGAAGCCAGTCATTCCCCTCCTGCTGTTAATCCTATTCCTTTAATAAAGGTTATGTGTCTCCGGGCTTAATTCTAAATGCGCAGCAGCATTCTATTTTTTTTTTTTAAATCTCTTTGAAAACCCCAAACCACAAGCGAACCTGCTTTTATTTTATATAATTATCGTTCATAAGGTCAGTAGCTCATACGACAAACATGTTTCCAACACGTGTCTCAGAAGACAATTTTTTTATTTTATATGGATGGAGCATTAATATTCTTGGTGTCTGTGGATTATGATCACACATTCAGAAATTACTGGGAATACAGTGACATCAAACGTTATGTTCCATGAGCTTTTCCTATAAATCCACGCATCAAAAATCGTAGTCATAATAATAATAAGCCTGTGCCAGGCCACGTCTGGAAAACTAGGACCGTCACAATGACTGCCCATCACTCCGACCACAGCCCGGCCCGGAGCCTGCGAACTCAACCTGGCCACACTTTCCAAAGGTGCTGCTTTAGGTTCTCAAGGTCAAAAAGGGCCTTCTGGCTCTGCCCCAACTACTCCGTGCCCTTGAAAAAATTATGAGTTGCAAGTGTTTAAATTCAAGTATTTTCTTTTGGTCTTTTCATTAAATACAAACAGTTGTACTTTCAGGGGGTACTGTCCACACTTAAAGCAGCTGTGCACCTTCCTCCCACCAGCCTCCCACCTCTGTTCCGACCCGCACCCAGCGGGAGACCCCACCCCAGCGGAGGGCTAGGCCCCGCCCACCGCGCTAGGTCCCGCCCACCGCGCTCCGCGGGCCCGAGGCGGAGGAGGCGTGTCCCTCGCGGCGCCCCGTCCGGCGCTCGCGGGCGGCAAGATGGCGGCGGTCTCAATGTCAGAGTCGCTGCGGCGCGCGCTGTGGGGCCGCAGGGCCGCGGCCGCGGCGGCTGCCTCCGCTCTCCGGGCTCCATCCAGGTAAGAAGACCGGCAGGCTCCTTCTGCCGGCTTCTCGGCGTCCCCTCCGCCGCGGCGGGTCTCTGCGGCGGGGCCCCGGCCAAGGCCTCGGGAGAGGCGGGCGCTGCGGGGAGGCCGCGGGGAGCCGGGCGGGGCGGGGCGGGGCGGGGCGGGCGGACGGGAGCGCCCGGGTTCCAGGGGGCGTGTATCCTGTGGTCGCGGGACTGGTCTGCGGAGCCCAGAGAAGCGGCGGAGGCTCCCCGCCTCCCGCACCTCCGTTTCTCACCTGCTGGTCCTCACCCCGTCCTCACCTAGGGGTGACGTCACCCGTTGGCCGTCACCGCGTCCTTACCTGGTGGTGACGTCACCTGCTGGTCTGTCACCCCGTCCTTACCTGTGGGTGACGTCACCTGCTGGTCTGTCACCGCGTCCTTACCTGGGGGTGACGTCACCTGCTGGTCTGTCACCGCGTCCTCACCTGGGGGTGACGTCACCTGCTGGTCCTCACCCCGTCCTCACCTGGGGGTGACATCACCCGTTGGCCGTCACCGCATCCTTACCTGGTGGTGATGTCACCTGCTGGTCTGTCACCCCGTCCTTACCTGTGGGTGACGTCACCCGTTGGCCGTCACCCCATCCTTACCTGGGGGTGACGTCACCTGCTGGTCCTCACCCCGTCCTCACCTGGGGGTGACATCACCCGTTGGCCGTCACCGCATCCTTACCTGGTGGTGATGTCACCTGCTGGTCTGTCACCCCGTCCTCACCTGGGGGTGAATTCCTCTTTGCTATCAGTGGTGTTGATTAGGTTTCTGAACAGAAACATAGTTTTATGCATCCCACTGCTTGGGAGGGAGGGACATTTGGTGGGAAGTCGGTGTTGGTAAAAATATTGGAAGGTAATTTTTCCGGTTAACTTCCAGGGGCCATGCTGGTGGTCACGCTGGCAGGTGTCCCCATCCGGAATTTCGTGAAAGCCTTGAAGTAATGCAGAAGTTTCTGTTATTGTTTTGTCTTGAAGCATTCTTTGTGATGGTGATTTTTTTGAGACTTCATGACTTACTCCTCCATTTCCCGAATTTTCCTGAATTTATTGCAGCCCTGACAGGACAGCACGGACACATACTCAGCATTCTTATCTGCGAATGATTATTAGGTTTTCTGCTGTTTCGAGCTTGTTAGTCTAAATGTGAACCAGGGCTCACATAGGGTGTGTTCTGCCTGAGGCTGAGTGCTGGGAACCAGGACGGAAGGACTGGGTGGACTGATGGGCAGGGTGTGGGGCGAAGGGGAGAGGTTAAGATGCCAATCAACTTAGTGTTGTAGTAAATAAGTGCAGAGGGAATGCAGGGGGTTAGACTCCAGTTAGGAAGGATTTGGGGAGATCATTTTGATTAAGATTTTAAATAGTGGGTTTGAGCGGGGCCATTGGGTTACGGAAATGCTTGAAGGTGGTAGTCCAGAGATATACAGGGTGTCCCAGAAATGTATCCACACGCTTAGAATACAGACAGTCCTCGGTTACATCGGACTCGACGTCCGTCGTTTCGTGGTTACGTTGCCGTCTCCCAGTTATTTATAAAATAAAAAGTTCTGTCATTTCAACGTATGTACATATGTGCTTTATGTTTTTTATTATTTATTTACCACGAGTAAAGGTCAGGAATTGTTATCTTTTAAATTTTTTTACTGTTTCACTTCATTACGGCTGTGTATGTGCTCCATGTGAGTGACATAGGTGCTTATGTAGGTGGGTTCCGACTTACGGCGAAAATCACCTTACGTCTCATGGTAGGAACGGATCTCCGACATAACCCGAGGACCTACTGTAATTACAAGGGCGGTGTTTATTTATTTTCTATTTTTTTAAAATATATATATATATTTCTTTATTAATTTCAGAGAGGAAGGGAGAAGGAGAGAGAGATAGAAACATCAATGATGAGAGAGAATCACTGATCGGCTGCCTCCTGCACACCCCCTATTGGGGATTGAGCCCGCAACCTGGACATGTGCCCTTGGCCGGAATCGAACCTGGGACCCTTCAGTCTGCAGGCTGACGCTCTATCCACTGAGCCAAGCCGGCCAGGGCAAGGCGGTGTTTATTAAAATACATTTCATTTTCAAAATTGAGCTGTCACCTGTTACAGTGTGTGTACGTTTTTGGGGGGACACCCTGTATGTATAATACAGAGTCATTGGAACATAAGATGCCAAGATGGGGGAGGTAAGTAAGTCTGCAGTTAACTGTTCTGCATATGGGGGACTGGACGAATGGAAAGTATTTATCTGAGGTCAAGTACTTCCCAGGGTGACTCAGGGCTGGGCTGGAGGTGACTCAGCTTAGCCTTGTTCTCCTAGACATAATAAGGTCTCCACAGTTGCCCGAGACTGAAAACAGATTTGAAGGGTCCCCCGGTTCATGGTTAATCCAAACATGGCTGTCTGCCAGCCATTAAGGTAGCTCAAGTGAAGACATTACATTTTGGAAACGTTGACGATAATTAATACTGTTTACCCAGATTTAAAGAGTACCTGCTTGCAGATGTGTCAGATTTGGGAAGAAAATAAAAATTTAGGTCATATAAGATGACTTTTGTTTCACATGATTAAAAAACCCTACAAGTCAAGGAAACAAATTTTAAACACAAGTCAAATGACACATTTATTTGTTTTAGTGCCACTTTTTTACTCCAAGAGCTTATGATGTTCCTCTCATTCCCAGAGACATGGATGGCCCTTCTCCTTTACAGATGACCTGCTGTTCACCCTCAAGCACGGCCCTTCCCTTGGACTGTGAGAGGAGTGAGGCTCTGAAAAGGTTGGATGTGGAAAGAGAACCAGTAATATTTGGAAAACATTTGCAAATGGTGTACATTTCAGATGACATGAATAAAGTGAGGGGGTAGAACCAGTAAGGCACTTGTAAGGAGGAGGGTAGCGAAACAAAAGAATATTGGAGAACAGGAACTATCAGTAGAAGGAAAGAAGTAGTTAACGGCTATTAGCTTATGAACGTAATTATCATATATTAGAAAAAATAAAAAGAAAACAAAATCACAACATACACACAAGCAAGAGGGAGAACACTTACTTGAACAGTAGATGACTCAGCTGACCCAGTAGCTGAGCTCTGCTCTGGAGGGAGTCTCAGTTTCCGGGTGCATCTGACTCCCCGGCTGGAGAGGGGACCCTGATGACTGCCTGCAGGCACCCTTACTTTTCCTGACTTGCCTAGGGATTGTCCCCAGTAGGTTTAACTCTTTAGCATATTAATCTGAAAATGGCACCCCGTTTCAAAATAGCAATTCTTAGGACTCCAGACATTTGCCGCAGTGGTTTTGTTTGCTTCTTTTACCTATTCATGTACACTTATCTCATTCAGCCTGTCTCGTCACTTCTGCATTTGGACTGAGCTGTGCTCACTTCAAACAGCTCCTTAGGGTCTGCAGCAGCTGTTAGTGACGGTGGGGTGACTGGGGATATGGACCTTGTTTTCAGGCCTGTTTGGGGCTCCAATCTCCAGTCCACCCGTGGCTCTGTTTCCTTGTTTTGGGCATTAGGTAAGCAGTGTAAAATTATGAGTCTGCAGGAACCTCCGATGAGTAAGAGGTCCTAAGGTTGGCAAGAGTTCTGTGGTCATCACACCTTTACTGAGAAAAAGTCTCAGCTCAAATTTGAGATACATTTAGGACCAGTAGGTTGGCTGTACTTCAGATAAGCTGGGTGAACATTCCTCTCTGAAGGGCAGCTACTTTTGCTGCCTTTGGAACATATCAAAGCTAAGTTTTGTGAATTTGAAATGGTTTGTAAGTGCTTTCTAGATGGTTTCATTGTTTGGCTTATTTTCCTCATAAAAAATACTCATATTAGTTGGTTTGTTTTATCAGTAGCAGTATTTTTGTTGAATGATTCTTAGGAGAAGTAAACATTTTAATACTAATAAATATTAGACTAGTGTCTGCACCTCCGTTCCCAGGTCATACCCATCAGCAGAGGTCAGTGCTTGGTGTGGGTGGACACAGAGTCACGTCATTTCAAATGGAAACGCTTCTAGAACACATCATATGCCTTAGTGAAAGTTGAGAATCATTTTCATGGCATTTATTCCGAACACAAATTAAAATAGCAGCTAACATTTATTCCTCTCTTACTGTGCATTAGCCACTGTGCCGAGGACTTGACCTACCTTATCTCCGTCTCTCCATTTTTTTAGACGAGGAAACATACCGGCGAAGCAACAGATTTTCCAGTTTACAGGCATACTGTGTTTTATTGCGCGTAGCTTTATTGTGCTTCACAGATGGTGTGCTTTGCACAAGTTGAGGCAAGGCCTTCCACCAGCAGGAAGATCACGACTCTGTATTGTGAGATTCGCTTTACTGAGGTGGCTGGAACCGAACCCACAGGATCTCCCAGGAGTGCCTGCACAGTACTCGGAAATAGTCTGGTTTAGCAGTCTGAAGGAATATGTGGACTTCTGCAGTGAGAGATATTATGTCTGATAATGGTAAATTGCAATCTCAGTATCTCCCATGTTCAGTAAAAAATGCCTCTTTCAGAGACTCTCTGCTCTTTACTTTCCCTCCACTGTTCCTTTTTGTACAGCGAGTCTCTTTGTTTGTTTGTTTTCCAGTTAGGATTTTTCCTGTAAAATTTGTAAATATTTTTGGTGAGAGACTTTCTGTAGGTGACTTGAAATTGATGCGTTCTCACCCTCTTAACCAAAATCCATAAGCGATGCACTAACAAGGTACGCTGAACACCATTTCCTGTTGTCTTGCTCGGGGGTCGTGAAGACCAACACTCACTGTCCTCTGCTGCCTTTCAGCCTGTCCAGTCTGTGTTGTGTTCTGAGTTCTTGCGTCTGCTGTTGAATAGTGTTTCTGGGTCCTTCCTTCACTGGTCTGCTTCCCTCTAGCAGTCTCACTACCCTTTTAATTTATCATGGGTTTGGGTAGCAAGCAAGTAACCCTGTTAGAACTGTGTGTAAAATGAAGTAGGGTTAAGGAAGCTCTGTTGATGGCCAAAATTGACCTCGGGATTAAAGCCTTGGGCTTTTTTAAGGCTGTCAGATAATTACATATAGCACTTACTCTTATTATGACTTTTCTTTTTAGTTACCCAAGAGTCTGATGGAACCTTATTCTACCTGAATTATTCAGTGGCCACATTTTTCATAGCTACATTCATCTAAATATTTAGGTATTGGAGTGAACTGTTTTAGGCCTTTTGTCCTTTCAGATTTAAAGTTTAAGTAATGGCATGAGAGCAGAGTTCTATTTCAAATCCTCCTCCTGCTGTCTGTTAGGAGTATTTTGATGAGTGAATAAAACCTGAGGTTCCTTAGGACTAGTTAGCTGGTCATATGCGACCCTTTCTTCCTCCTTACTCAGTAGACTGACTTTTTCCTTTGTGGGAGTCATGTTCCATTCGTTTCAGTGGCTTTTAAACCCTTGCTGTGCATCACAGTCACCTGTTGTGTGCGTGAAAATTCCCGTGCCTTGGCCCTGAGATATGTCTATTGGTTCAGTGAGTCTAAGTTGAGGCTTAGCTTTATGGTGATTCTGATGGGCAGCTAGGGCTGAAAACTACGATTTTTCTTTTTTAATAGTTTCCATGCTGTATCTTGAAGGACCTTAAAATGCATTTTTCCTTGGGAGAGGGGTGGAGATTTCCAGAAACAAACAAAAATTCTACCATTTTTGCATACTTTCCTTGTCTAAATTAAGTTTTATGCTTTTCACCCATGCACTGGATAGAGGCTTTTTCTTGGAGAAATTTTCCTTTGAGGCAGAGCAGGCATTTTGAGAATTTTGGAGCGAGCAGGCCATGCTACTCTCTCTCCAGAGACTCTCCTCTTCCTTTTGGAAGGGCTCAGGTTTAATACAGCGCAGCTGTTGAACTCTGCCCTTCGAAGTTGTAAGAAGAAAGTGTTTTACCCTTTAAAATGGAAATGCCTCTTTTAGGGAGGTGGTCTTTGGTGGATATAGTTCTCTAAGAAAGTTTCATGCTTTTCTAGAGTTCTTTTGTTTCATTGATTCCTTAGAATTGTTTCTCATGTTGAGAGCAGAAGCTTTGAAAGTAAAGGTCTGGCTGCTTTTGTACTATGTTTTGCTGCCTCCTTAACAAAGCTAGATGAAGAGTTTATTTCTTTGTTTTTTCTAGGACTCAAAAATATGTGTTTTTCCTTTATTCAGCCACTCCATACATAAGTAAATGGACCTTGAATAGGGTTTACTAGACAAAAGATTCTGTTCTAGATGACTGTTCAGCAAGCCATATGCTTCTCCTAAAAACGTCAGTCTGTCTTGATGAGCTTTAAAGTGAATGCAGATGTTTTGGCTCTTTTGAGGACTACCACTCTTTGTGTGAAAGAGCACTTCTTTTTCCAGAGATTTCTTTAAAATGCTTACAGAAATTTGCATGAAATTTACTTTTATATCTTTTGTCTTTTAAGTCTGATGAAATGAGATTTAATTAAACATTAGTAATTTAAATTGAAATTTAATATCCTTAGTACAAATGTGATGTAGAGGTTTAAATAGGTCTCACTATGTTTTTTGTTAAGATTTTATTATTTACTTAGTCTTTTTTTAAAATTGGGAACTTAAAGTGCTTTATAATACTTACTTTCACACAGTGAAGGTGGTGCTTTGGCAGGAAAGGGTGCCTTTTATGATGCTCAGTGCTTTCTACTTTGGTAGGTAACCCTAGAAGTTAGAGTGGATAGATTCATATAATGTTTGAAAAATTTAGGATCATCCTGTTCCACCTTTGTTTAATGCAAGACCCTCTAGAAATTCCTGCTTCTTGATTATCTAGCAGTTGAGGAATATATGGTAAATTTCTGGTAGCCCTAGAAATCTCTCTATACCTTTATACTTGTTGGCAAATGATGTTTCCTTTTACTATTACATAGAACAATTCTGACCCCCCCACCCCCACCCCCACCCCATACACATGTCAGCCCTTCAGACAATGGGAGACACTAGTCATCACTCATTCTTCCTCCAAGTCTGGGCTCCAGACTTAGCATGTCCAGCTCGTTTACCCTTTATTAATGACCATATTTCTTAATGCTTTATCTCTTGGTAGTCCTTAGAATGTGTTCTATTTTGCCAGTATTTTTCTTTGAACTATATATATAATTTTCTTGTTGAGCTTTGCGGGTTCTTAAAATGCTCTGGATACAAGTCCTTTGTTATATATATGGTTTGCAAATATTTTCTCCCAATCTGTTTTTTTCTTTTTATTCTTTTAACAATACCTTTTACAGAGTAAAGTTTTTAATTTTGATAAAGTCCAGTTTACCAGATTTTTTCTTGTATGGATTATACTTTTGTTTTCATAGATAAGAACTCTTTGTCTAACCAAAGATTTTTTTCTATATTATCTTCTTGAAGTTTTGATATATTATGTTTTACACCTAGATCTATGATCCATTTCAAGTGAATTTTTGTATAAGGTATGCGATTTAAGTTGAGGCTAATTTTTTTTTGGCATGTAGATGTATACTTGTTCTACCATTTATTGTAAAGACTGTCCTTTTTCCATTGAATTGCTTTTGTACCTTTGTCAGCAATCAGGTGGCTACATCTGTCTGGGTCTGTTTTTATATTCTCACTCTGTTCCATTGATCTAGATCCCTTTGGCAATACCACACCATCTTGATTACTATGGTTTTATAGTAAACTAGAGTCCCGGTGCACGAAATTCGTGCGGGGGGGGGGGGGGCATTGAGGAGGGGAGTCCCTCAGCCCAGCCTGTGCCCTCGGGGGATGTCCAATTGCTGGTTACCAGCGGGGCACTCACCGGCCGGCCCTGCCCCTGATCACCATCACTGGTCACCTCCCTGTGTTGAGTGTCTGCCCCCTGGTGGTCAGTGCGCGGCTGGTCGTTCCCCTGTTCAGTCGATTTGCACATTCGGGTTTTATTATATAGGATGTATATTGTAATTGAGTAGCTGTGATTCTTCCAGTTTCCTTCTTGTTCAAAACTTTTTTAGCCATTCTAGCTTCCTTGCCTTTCTATTATGTAAATTTTAGAATAAGCTTATCTATAGCTATAAAAAAAATCCAGGTGGACTTTGAGTGGCATTGCTTGAAGGCTATAGGTTAATTTGAGGAGAGTTGCCATTTCTTAAACTTTTTTTATTGATTTCAGAGAGGAAGGGAGAGAGAGATAGGAAACATCAGTGACCAGAGAGAATCATGGATCGGCTGCCTCCTGCACTTCCCCCACTAGGGATGGATCCTGCAGGCATGTGCCCTGACCTGTAATCTAACCATGACCTCCTGGTTCATAGGTCAACACTCAACCATTGAGCAACACTAACTGGGCGAGAGCTATCATTTTTACTATGTTGAGGCTTCCAATCCATAAACATGGTATGTCTATGGACAATTATATTGTTGTTTACTCTATTCCTAGGGTTATAAATAACTCATTTATTGGAGTTTGCTTTATTCACCAATATGCTGAAGGCCACGACAAAGGATCGGAAACTGAGGTCTCACAACTCCCTTAACTGTAAATAATAAGAGAAGCACTCTGAGGAGGAGGTGGTTCCTTCTGTAGAAGTCAGTGTTTACAGGAGTCATGATGGCAGGATACTTCTCACTGTGGAGTTGACCAGGGACTGTGTGTGTGCAATACCCCAGCAGACAGGACCTCCCTGCAGGGCTTCCTTTGAGAATGTAGCCGATAAGGCTAGTGTTCCGTACCTGGATGATCTCCTCCTATGGGCGAGCGTATGTTCAGTCTTCACTGGTGCTGCCCAGTGATTCAGAACAGACTTTCCCCTACGGCTCCCTTGTAGGCGCTTCCTCCTGCCCCACGTCTGACTGACTGCTGTGGTGTCGCCTTGTCTTGTTACTGTGCTTCAGCCATTTCACTGCATGGGTAGCCCTGGGATGGGTGCCGCTGCATCTGAGGGTATCTCACAGCTTTCAGCTGCCCTCTCCCTTCTTGAGACGCACACGTTGTTACTCTGTTGCTGAGGAAGTTCATGATTTAAGTATACCTAAGGTCCTGCTTGTAAGTGGTCCCTCCTTAGGGCTCAAGTTTTAATTTTGGTCTCAAATACAGGTCAGGGCACATGCCTGCAGGATCCATCCCTAGTGGGGGAAGTGCAGGAGGCAGCCGATCCATGATTCTCTCTGGTCACTGATGTTTCCTATCTCTCTCTCCCTTCCTCTCTGAAATCAATAAAAAAAGTTTAAGAAATGGCAACTCTCCTTTAATTTTGGCTTTGAGTTCAAACTGTTGATGTGGCCAATTCCCTTAATAATCTCTTACTATTGTCTTTGACTCTAGCTTTGGGAAAAAACTGTTTTCAGAGATTTTCTATGAACCCCTGATATTAGCCATGGCTGCATTAGATTTCTCATCCTTGAACTACTCTATTGGATCCTTCTATCAGTATAACATCGTAGTTAGGAGCACACGTTTTGAAGTCAGCCCTACCAGCATTTGAGTCCTAGCTCTGACATGTCCTATCTCTCTGCCTACTTTGAGTCTGTTTTCTGTTTTATAACATGGACATACTAATCTGTTTCATACAGTCTATAAAGTCCTGAAGACAGTGCCTGGCAGAGGCTAAGTGCCTAATAAATTATAACAATAACATAATCATCATCACCACCACCACCACCACCACCACCACCACCACCACCATCATCATCCTTTGTTTTGTGGCTTCTTTTTTTTTTCTTTTCCTTTTGTTCCTTTCTTCCTCCCCCACCGTTTCTTTCTTAATTCTATTCTAGGTTCTAGTTCCTTTTTCTGGATTATCAGAGCATCTTGGATTTTTTTTTCTATTTATTAAAAGTATTTTATTCATGCGTCTATAAAAGAATGATCCGCACCTGGCTTTTTCCAGATTGTGACCTCCTGTGCACTCCGCAGTTCCATGCAGTCTATTTTCAGCATCCATCATTCCACCGAAATAGCTTTCATCAAGGTTGACAGTGACCCTGTTGCTAAATGAATATACTCTGCTCAGTCCTTCTCTGGTGTGACCTTTGCAGTCCAAAAAGATGACTTTCTCCTTCTTGAAAGATTCTTCCTCTGACTTCTATTTGTTTTTCCTCCTTCTCAGTTCCCTTCAAATATCCATCTTCTTTTGTCCACTCCTTGAACTGTCAGTGTTGGAGTCTGATATTTAGCTCTTTATTTAAAAAAATGTTTTGCATTACATGAAGTTTATATACACATGAATATATGTAACAAACATATAAACATATATATGTTAGGAAGCATAATGGCAAAATGAGTTTGTGCGGACCCATGCAATCTGAGAACTTGAGAATTACCGATGTCTTTATTCTTTGCATACTCTCTGTGCTGAGTAACCCACCCCAAATGTTCATCCAAACCCCCCAAACCTGGGGCTTTGCCGATTAATCTGAGTCTCTCTTTTTTAAAAATATACATATATGTTTTTATTTTAGAGAGGAATGGAGAAGGAGAGAGAAGTTAGAAACTTCAGTGATGATTGAGCCCGCAACCTGGGCTTGTGTCCCTGACCAGAATCGAACTCGGGACCCTTTAGTCTGCAAGCCAACGCTCTATCCACTGAGCAAAACCAGCTAGGGCAAGCTGAATCTCTTGAGAGAGGTTATCCTAAATTATCCCGTGGGCTCATGTAATCACAGTGGTTCCTCTGAGACGCATGTCGGAGGAGTCAGAGAAGAGGGAAGTGCCAGCATGGAAGCAGAGACCCAGAGCTGTGCCCTGTGCCTTGTGCTCAGGAATGCCAGCAGCCTCGCAGCGCTGGCAAAGACGAGGAGCAGGTTCTCCCTAGAGCCTGCAGAAGGACCAGCCTGGCTAACACATTAATAGGAGCCCTGAGACTGGCTTTGCACTTAGGACCCCCAGAACTCTAAGAGACTAAATCGAGTTGTTTCAGTCCACCAGCTCGGTGGTAATTTGCTACAGCAGCAATGAGAAACTAAGGGACTCTCTTTGTCTCATCCTCTGCCATGACTGTAGCTGCCCCTAGTTCCACTGAAGCCAAGAAGCGTGTGGTTCCTCTGCATTGAACTCACTGTTCACTCACGGAAGCCAGCACATACACATGGCAGCTGAAAGAGTAGAAAATATTTCTAAAAACATTTAGAAATCCAGGTTAATTCTCTCATCATTCTACCTACTGATCATTTAGCACTCAACCAAAGAGACAGCAATGTGTTCCAGTGCTAGAGGATTGGATTATTAAGAGATAGGCTGTGGGTCTCCTCTGGGGGTAGTGGGGCTTCCTAGAGGGTTTAGAAAGAATTTTTCTATTTGCAGTTTTTGCCTAAGGCTCTGACTGTAGGACCTGCTCTTCATGTAAGATGTGACTCTATGTCCTTTTCTTGAATCTTATACCCTGAGAACTAACCAGGACATCTCCTCGGGGATTTTCCACAGGCGGGCCCATTACAGCATATCTGACACAATCTGATGATCATCTCCTCCACCACCACCAGGGATCTCAGCCAGGAACCCATGTAGCATTCTCGTCTCTTCTCTCTCAGGCCTTCTGTCAGTTAGCCGTCCAGTCCTAGTACTCATCTTCCTGACGCTCATTCCATTCCCATCCTTACTGCATCGCAGTCACTGCCATCTGCTCCCTAACTGGTCTGCACGCCATCATCTTCATTTCTTCTCCTTCAGCCTGTAGGGCGCAGGCCTCAGCTGCACAGAGCCCTCGCCTTCTGTTCCCTCCCCTGCTCATCCGTTCCCTGTGGGTCTCAGTGGTCCTCAACTACTTGCGATCCTGGCACTTGCTCGCGCTTACCGTTCAGGTTCTGTCTGTGAGGACAGTTTCTTCTGCTTCGCCTCTGCTTTCCCAGTCCCTCCGCCCCTCCACACCCTCTGTTTCAGTTCAGCCAGCCTTCGTGGCGCTTTAACCATCGCCGTCTCTAAGGAGCACTGTTTGAAGCCACAGCTTGGGTTGGGATCTTGGAGCCGCTGCTTGCCTCTGCCAGTGCTCATGCTCACTGTGAGGGCTGTTCCCTTCGCTCTGTTTCCCAGTGACTGAAGTTCTTTGAGAGCAGGAGCTGTTTCTTCTTCAGCTTTGTGTTGTCACAGCATAGCACAGTGATTAGCAGGAAACGTCTGTGCACACATTTGATTATGAAATAATATAGAAATTTAAAAAATATTTTATAGCATCTTAAGCAGGATAGCATTTGAGATACTGGCTTTCCTTATTATCTGCTACGTGGGTTTTAAAGGTAGCTGTTGTGCACAATGATGTTACAGATCACTGAAAAGTGATGACTTTCACAGTTTTATGATGTGCCCGCTTCTTCCTTATGTTGAATAATAGTATTGGTGACTTTATCTTAAGGCAGTATTTATTAAAATGTATAAGTGGAATACTGTCAAAGTTTTTTGGGTGATCTGGGATTTTACTAGAATTTAATGTTTTTCATAAAAAACAATGGGAGAGATGGAAATGTATTGCAAATTTAAATAATTACCAGGAGTCAAGTAATTTTTTTCTCTGTGATAAATAGCTGTGTAGCTACTATACTACAGATATTGGAATGGCAGAGTGCTTGATATACAGAATAAACTCTGACTTTTGAGATTGAGGATTAACATTCTGCTGTTATAGTCCATATTAAACAAATGAAATGATTTTACTTAATTAGTTAAATTTGTTCTGTTTTATTTATGTCTATTAGAGATAAAAGCAAATACAAAATGGAATCTATTAAGATTTAAGGCATTTGGAATATTGTAGATATTGTTAAATTTTACTATTTTGTTTAATTTACTGGGAGGGAGTTGGGAAGAGGCAAAATAAGCATTGGTCGAAAAATAAGCTTTTAAAAATAAAGAAAGAAAGAAAAAATTCATGACTTTTCAACCAAAATCTAAATTACTGGTTTTGTGGTGTTATACCTAATTTAAAAATAAGCTATGAACATGTTTGTCAAGACTGTACCACACATAAGAGGCACTAAATGTGTGAATTAATATGCAGATGTTTTATAAATTCCTTTCTCAATCCTGTAATATTGGATGCTCAGTGAAAACAAAGTAAGTGGGCAGCACGGGCAACATTAGGGAAGTTTTCCCTGACAGTCCTGCCACATGCACACCCCTCCGTCCCCCAGGGCACAGCTGCTCCTCCTCGCATAGCAAAGCACCTGGTATGCATCTTTATCATAGAAATTACCATCAGCATTCAAGGCAGTGACATTGGAATTATTGTTTATATGTTTGCTTTCCCCTAGTAAAATCTTCAAAGCCAGCTCCTGGGTGTAGCATTGTGCAGAAGATGTAGTAGATGTCTTAATAGATGTTTGATGAATTGGGGCTAGGAATTAGAATCTTGGTATCCATTCTCAAATATGTATGACCAGCTGAGTACACTGTTTTGTAGTCAATAAGTATTAACTCTTCCAGGTCTTTCAGACTTCTCTTCAAAGAGTATTTTATTGACTGGATTATTCATCAGCATAGCCAAAATATCTTAAGAAGAAAACATCTTTTTTAGGTACAACATAGTAATTATGTATTGCATATTGCTAAGAGAGTAAGTAGTTCTTAAAAGTTCTTATCACAAGAAAAAAATTGTAATTGTATGGTGACAGATGGCAGCTAGACTTACTGTGGTGCTCTTTTCACAATAGTTACAAATGTGGCATCCTTATCTACACTTGACATTAATATACTGTTATGTATCAATTACACTTTAATTTCTAAAAAATCTTTAGGTGAATATATTTTTAAAAGGTGAAATTTTTTTGGAAAGTCAGTGGAAAAAGTACTAGTTTCATGTCTCATTGTCTTGTATTAGTTTTGTGATTGAAGTCAAATCGCGTAATAATGCTGACAATACTTAAAAGTTGTAAAATTAGGTGTTTTAGTTAAGTAAGTGGGAGCTTTAATTACTGTGTTCAGGTCGAGTAGTCGACAGTTTTATGACTGTATTTGGATAAATATTAAGTTTTTCTTAAGTGGCATGAGGCCTGTAAAACTATTAATTAACAAGCAAGCTATTTTCCTCATTCAGCTAAACTACTGTGAAGTGTTGTTTGTGTGTCTTTGCATTTATGTGGCCTTTTGTGCCCTTGTCTGTATATATTTTGTTTTGTTAAATTTATGAGGTTTTAAAGTCTAGATTGTATTTTATACTTATTTTTTAAATTCTTTATGAATTTTATTTAATTTAAACAAAAATTTAAAAATATTATTTAAAGAAATTAATAGGTCTCCAGTTTATAGACATGAAATATTTTTTAAAAACACTGTATTTCAAAGGGACACTGCTTTGCTAACTAGATTTATTCCTAAATCTTTCCTTGGTTTATGTCTTATTTCAAAAAATAAGTGCTCTACAGTAGGCCATAGGTAACAAACATCCACTGTAGCTACTTAGGGAAATGAATTATTGTTTAGTTATTTTTAATTTGAACTTTTTTTGTAGTTGAATCTGTATCTTAGAATTGGGATCAATTTCTGGGTTAAACTAATAAACACTTAAAACATCTCAGTGGAATCTAATTTTTAGTTTAACAATATTACTTTCTCAAAAATGATAATGATGGTAATAATTTTACCTGGAATATGTCAGGAGCAGTGCTAGTAGCTCATCATTTACATCTCATTTAATCTCAGTAGCTCCATGAGGTGACACCTCGGTAAACTATGAAGGTAGGTGATAAATTTTGATATATGAATGGTCTGTGGTCAGGTCCATTAGCAGGGGCCTCCATGACCAAGTGGCTCACAGGCCCTATGATGAGAATATTGTTTCATTAATGGTGAACAATAGCAGTAGGCAGAGGGCGGGGCTGGTCAAGCCGGGCAACACTGTCTTCCGTGCGGTGGGGATCGTAGGCCCGAGAGGAGCTTAGACCTTGGGCTCTGTTCTGAAAGGCCAGCAGCTGAGCTTGCTGGGTTGTAACCTTGTTCAGTGGTGCTCATGCCATTTTTCAGATACCACTCATTCTATCGAGGAAAAATACTTTATCTTGATTTATGCCAATAAAAAAAATCTTACGATACGAATTTTGATAGTGGTATTTGAAATTCATGTTTGTAAGTCACCTCTTCTGGAGAGGGCAACTAACGTCCCAGGAGTGTGGATGAAATTAACTTGTACGCATTAGATGGTGCCACTGATACTGAAGATTTTCTTTTCTTACTTCAGCAGCTGGACTAGCTGACATTTATTGAGCCTTGACCAAGTGCCAAGTACTTACTAAAGCTCTTATATGTTGTCTCATTTAATCCTCATAGTAACTATATGCAGTGAGTAAAAATATGGTCAGTGTTACTTTTCAGTGTAATATTTTGAATAAATAATACAGCCATAGAGTCTTATGTATATAAATTATATGCACAGATCTTCCTCTCATCTTGACCCATCTGCTCATTTACCACTGCTCTCCCCACCCCGCAAGAAGTCACTGTTACTAGTTTCTTACACTTGTAGTTTGTCTATGTATGTTCAAGCAAATACATTCTTATTCTTTTTCATTTTCTACAAATGAAACATATTAATCATCATATTTTTCAGTTTGCTTTTAATTTTACAACTTCTTATTAAAATCTTTACACCTGGAAAAAAAAGTACAATGAATTTGTAAACCCACCACCACCTAGATTTGACATTGTTAATATTTTGTTGGTTTTTGCTCATTTTGCCTTTATGCATTATATGTGTAATAGATAAGCAAAATGCATGTATCTGAGCATATATGCATATATATGCATGATATAATGAGCAAATTGCACATATGAATAGATGCTTTTTACCTAAGCTATTTGAAAGTAAATGATATACATGGTACTTGCTCCCTAAATACTTTCTCTTTTTGAGATAAATGACTGTCAGCCAGTGCAGGGTGTGAAGCAGAGTGGTGGCATGCTTGGCTGTAATGATTGGCGTGTGGAAGAGGGGCCATTCAGCTGACTGCTCGGTGGTCCAGGGAAGAGGGACTGACAGAAGCAGAGTGGGGTAGGGGAGTTGGGGGTTGGGAGCACTTTGTGGTTAATTGGACAGAACAAGGAAAGGTGGCTGTTCACATTTTTTTTAGAGAAAATCTGGAAAAGAAGTGTTTATGAGTTCATGTTTTGTAGGGTTCCCTTTTCTCTCTTGCCACTAAACGAACTGATCCTGCATGTTACTCGAAAGGAAGAAATGGACACTCCATGCCAGTTACTTAACATGCGGCTTCACTCCACCAGCCCTTCTGGGAGGGACTGTTAGCCTTCCTTTTGCAGATGAGGACATTGCAGTGCAGGGTGTGAAGTCATTTGTTCAGGATCACATTGCTTGTAAGTGGCAGATCCGGAATTTTAACCTGCGTCTGACTGACTCTGCAGTTCCTGTGACCATTTTTCCAAATTGTTTCGTGAAGTTTAAAAAAGTCTATGTATGTTGGTGATTTTTTTCTCCTGAATATATTTTTAATCATGTCATCGTCAGCCTTTAAAAAACAGTATGCCCCCGAGTGCTAGATTCATTTGCCCGTGGTCAGATACTCATTTTTAAATTGAAGAACAAATACCTATCAGCTGGCTTCCTCTTTGATGTAACATTGCTAGATGGTGAATGCTGGTCTTTCCAACTCTCATGCATAAATTCAGCATTGTTTTTGTGATAAATTTATTGTTTATTTCATTTTAAATATATTTATGAGACAAACATGATTCCAATGGTTTTTATGGCAACTAGAAGTTTTAAAGCAAAAGATTCTAAACTGAAGAAATAAGCAACAAGTTGGGATAATGAAAGTGAAGATGAATGAAGATAAAATGCATAGCCTTTAGAAAAAAATTAGGTAAGCTGTCCAAGATGAAACAGTAGTATTAAGTTGTTATGAAACGAATTATCTAATGGATTTTGACACATTCTAACCTTTGAAGGCATAAGAAAATAAATTATGTTGCCCTTAAAGACCAAAATGTAGCTTTTTAAAAGTGACATCTTGATTCACTTGAAAGTATAAACTCTCCATCTATCATACTCCCAATCTCACATGGTCAGTGTGAAACAGACATCGACACTCCCCAGGGAAAAAGTACATGGATAGAGAATTGCATAAGAAGCTACATCAGTCAGGATAGAAACCCCAAAATACCTGTGGTGAAAACAACAAAACTCTATTTCTTGTTTATGCTGCAGCCCCTTTCTGGGAGCTCTGCCCTTCCATTTGCCTCACTTGGGGCTCAGGCTAACCACTGTTCCTGGGACGGAGGGGGCTGCAGGGTGTGTGTCTCTCAGCCCAGCCTGCACCCTCTCCAATCTGGGACCCCTCGAGGGATGTCCGACTGCCCACGGGGATTGGGCCTAAACAGGCAGTCGGACATCCCTCTCACAATCCAGGACTGCTGACTCCCAACCACTTCTGCCTGCCAGCCTGATCGCCCCCTAACCACTCCCCTGCTGGCCCGATCACCCCCTAACCACTCCCCTGCCAGCCCGATCGCCCCTAACCACTCCCCTGCCAGCCTGATCGCCCCTAACCACTCCCCTGCTGGCCCAATTGCCCACAGCTGCCTTCCTTTGCCAGCCTGATCGCCCCCTAACCACTCCCCTGCCAACCCAATTGCCCCCTGACCACTCCCCTGCCAGCCTGATCGCCCCTAACCACTCCCCTGCCGGCCTGATTGCCCCCTAACCACTCCCAGGCCGGCCTGATCGCCCCTAACCACTCCCCTGCCGGCCTGATTGCCCCCTGACCACTCCCCTGCCGGCCTGATCACCCCCTAACCACTCCCCTGCTGGCCCGGTCGTCCCCAACTGCCCTCCCCTGCCGGCCCAGTTGCCCCCAACTGCCCTCCTCTGCCGGCCTGATTGCCCACAACTGCCCTCCCCTGACAGCCATCTTGTGGTGGCCATCTTTTAGCACATGAGGGCAGCTATCTTGTGTGTTGGAGTGATGGTCAATTTGCATATTACTTTTTTATTAAATAGGATTAATGGTTTGCTCTTTGTGCTTATTTATAACATAAATCTATCAGTGAAAATTCAAAATTCTCAACTATTTTTGTGTAAAACGTGTTGAGTAATGGTGCAAATGCAACAATCTTATAATTGGTATTAAAATAGATAACAAAGTATCACCTATTTTGTATTACATACACATGCACTAGAAGCTCTTAAAAAGTGTATAATTTGGGAAAATATGCTACATGAGTACAAATAATCATATTGAAGTTTAACACCTTCAGTTTGGTCTTCTAAAAGTTTATGAAGAGTGATATACACATACACACAGAATACTTCTACATGCATACATGAATAGGCTTTCTCTAAGCAAAGTTATAAGTCCTTTTCATTTTTGACAAACTTTTGTGTGTTCCTCTTTATTGGTGGTGTATACCAGGACTTAACAGTTTCTTCATAAGGCATATTGTTTTTAATTTTATTGGTAAGGTAGACATAATAAAAATTTTACCATTTTAATCATTTTGAAGTGTAGTTCAGTACAGTAACATTAAGTGTGTTCATATTGTTGTTCAACCATTACCACTATATATTTTCAGCACTTTTTTTCATCTTCCAAAATTGAACCTCTGTATCTGTTAAATAATAGATCTCTGTTATCCTGTCCACCCAGCATTCTACTTTCTGTCTCCATGAACTTGACCAGTCTAGGTGCTTTATATGTGCGTGTGCAGAATTACTGTGTGTGTGTGCATGCGCGTGTGTGTGCTGTAATTTTCATTTTTTCTTGGTTGCCTTAGGTTTATATTGCTCTCTTTTCTGTGGTTTCCCATGATGGAAACTTAGATTATTAATTTGGACTTTTCTTTTCTAACACATTCATTTAATGCCATAAATTTCCAAATGCTACATTTGCTGTATCTCACACATTTTTTAAAGGTTGTATTTTTATTTTCATTTAGTTCAAAATATTTTTAAATTTCTCTTGAGGCTCTTTGACTCATAAGTTATTTAGAAGCGTGTTTTTTAATCTCCAAGTAACTGGGAATCTTCCAGTTTTCTGTTACTGATTTCTAGCTGAATTCCGCTTTTGATTGGGAGCATGCATTGTTTGATTTCTATTCTTTTAATTTGTTAAGATGCATTTCCTAGCCCAGAATGTGGCCTATCTTGGTAAATGTTCCATGTGAGCTTGAGAAGAACATGTCTTCTGCTGTCGTTGGATGAAGTATTCCATAAATGTCAGTTAAATCCAGTTAATTGGTGGGCTGTTCAGCTCAGCCCTGTCCTTCCTGACGCTCTGCCTGCCGGCTCTGCCGCTGGCTGTGAGAAGAGTGTGCCGTCTCCAGCTCCAGTGATGGATTTGCTTGTTTGTTTCTCCTCGCACAGAGGTTTTCAGTTTTGACTCACATATTTTAACATTCTCTTGTTTGGCTTGTGAACCTCAAGGATTGTTAATGTCTTCTTGGAAAATTGACCCTTTATCTTGATGTAATGCTGCTCTTTATTCCTAGTAATTTTTTTGTTGGTTTGAAGCTCATTTTGAGAATGATATAACTACTGCAGTAAGATTTGATTACTATTAGCATGGTCTCTCTCTCTCTCTCTCTCTCTCTCTCTCTCTCTCCTTTTAATCTATCTGTGTCTTTATATTTAAAATGGAATTCTTTTAGGCAACATGTAGTTACGTCCGGATTTTTTTTTTAATCCACTTTGATACATTCTCTTTCAGTTAATTTATTTAGACCATTGTCATTTAAAGTGATTATTGATGTAATTGGTATTCATATCTGCCATGTTTATATATGCTGTTCTCCCTTTTTTGGGTGATTTCTGTCTTGGTTTCTAAGAATTCTTTATATACTCTGGATATTAGTCTTTTATCTGCTATGCGTGTTATACTTATTACCTCTCATATTTCCTTATTTAGTTATAGTGCCTTTTGTTCAGAAGTTATTTTTCTTTTTCATTTTGTGGGTATCATTTCTTATTAGGAAAACTTTTCATCCTAAAATTTATAAAAAATTCTTATATTTTATTCCAGTAATTGACACACACAACACATTGTGTTTGTGCATCTATCAATCCATGTAGAATTCTTTGGTATCTGATGTAAATATTTTTTGAGGTTCAGACATTTTTCTTCCATGAAAGAATAGCCATTTGTCTCAGTATTATTTCTTGAATAGTCTAGCCTTTCACCACTGATTTGAAACTGGAATTTTATTATATACTAACTAGAGGCCTGATGCACAAAGATTCATGCAAGAATGGGCCTTCCTTCCCCTAGCTGCCGGCACCGCCTTCGCTTTTGCCTGAGCCGCCTTTCCACCTTTGTTCCTGCCCGGAGCCACCTTTCCACCTTCCCACGCTGCCCAGAGGCCGGGAGCAGCTGGGGCGGTAGGAAACACCTGCGTCGTCCCCATGGCGACAACACAAGTGTCCCGCCCCACCCCTGCTGCTTGGTGCCTGTGTATGCAAATTAACCCGCCAGCTTTGTGGGGTTAATTTGCATACTCACTCCTGATTGGCTGGTGGGTGTCACGAAGGTATGGTCAATTTGCATCTTTCTCTTCATTAGTGTAGATGTACAGATCTATAGAATCTGACCTATACTACTTATTTGATATGTGTTCTGACCTGTACTACTTATTTGATCTGTGTATCTGTGCCTATGCTCACACCATATTTTAATTATTGTATTATATTAGCTGGCAAGGCAAATCTTATAGTTGTTCAAACGTTCTTGGTTATTTTTGTGAATTTTTTCTTCTCTATGACAATCATTTAAGTTTATAAAAATTCTGCTGGAATTTTTGTTGTTATAATTAATTTGTAGATTAATAACTGACATCTTTGTGGTAAATTTGCTTCCAGTTATTTAGAAGACATGCCAAAGAACAAGCAGCTCAGTTCCTTCCTTTAAGGCAGTGGTTCTCAGCCTTGGCTGCACATTAGAGTCACCTGGGAATCTTTTTAAAATCCTGATTTCTGGGCCTCCTCCTCCGGAAATTCTGTTTCTTTGTTACTCATGTTGTGGCCCCATCCCATAACAAAGAAACAGAATTTCTGGAGGACGAGGCCCAAAAATCAGGATTTTAAAAAGATTCCAGGTGATTCTAATGTGCAGCCAAGGTTGAGAACCACTGCTTTAAGGCTTTCCAAACCAGGATTGCTCAATAATTTAGCTGTTAGTAAGTGTGAACTTGTCATATGCTTGTTGTGTTTTGTAATATAGTTACTATCATCACCAGAACATTTATATTCCTCATTCCCTTTATGTTCACCTTATTTCTATTTATTTTGATAACCTAGTGCTATAAACTTGGATGTGTTTTTCTCTCCTTTACTTGGTATTTTCCATCATGCCCTCCAGTTTCTGTGTTACCACCCTCGGAAACCTTGCCCACATTCTCCTCCTTATTACTCCTCAATATCATTTCAAAGCCTGGTATGTGAGCATAATTACCCTTATCCTCTTGCACAAATTTTTCCTTCGTCTGTTGGATGACTCTCAAAGGATTAGTTTACGTTTCTGGCTTGGGTTGTGTCCAGAGGCACAGTTGCTATTAGTCCTGCTGCAAGTTCCACCTGGCTCGGAAGAATGGGGAGAAAGACATCTCTGAGCAGGAGATTTTTGCTTTTTACTGACTTGGCCAGTTGGACACCTTAAGTTATTAAGTGCTGTGCATGAAGATTAGAAATTATTGTGATAAATGAGTGAGAATCAAAGAACTTATTTGTGAATAAAGTATCTTCAGTTATTTCCATTGAACTTAACTAAAGTAATTGTAGGGTCTCTTTCTTTCCCTTTACTTCACGTTATTTCCAGAACATTAAACTAGATCCTTGATCTCTCCTCTTTAGTTTTCCATTAACAGTTAGTTCTTTCTGGTTTCTCTCTAGTGAGTACAATATGTTGAAGACAATTTAAATTTTCTCTCTTGTTTTAAGATATTGAAAAGCTTCAAGATCAACATGAAAATGCTTGACCCAGGAATCAAAAAATTTTTTTAAATACATTTCTTAATTGATTTGAGAGAGAGAGAGGACGGGAGAGGGAAAGAGAAACATTGATGAGAGAGAAACATCGATTGGCTGCCTCCTGCATGCCACTTACCAGGGATCGAGCCTGCAACCTGGGCATGTTCTCTGATTGGGAATCAAACCTTCCACCTTTTGGTGCATGGATCAGTGCTCAACCAACTGAGCCACACTGGCCAGGGCAAGATTAACATTTTTAATTTTTATTAATTGATTGATTGATTTTTAGGGAGAGAGGAAGAGTGGTAGGCAGAGAAAGAAAGAGAGGGATTTATTCTATTATTTTAAAAAAATTGTTTTTTTAAAAATAATTTTTAATTTATTTATTTTTTAATTTATTGGTTGATTGATTTTAGAGAGCAAAGGAGAAGAGAGAAACATTGATTTGTTGTTCCACTTATTTATGCATTCATTGGTTGATTCTTGCATGTGCCCTAACCAGAGATCAAACCCACAATCTTGCCCTATCATGAGAGCTACCCAGCCAGAGCCCTATGTATCAACATATTTTAAGCCTGAGGTAATTATTGTGACATAGAGACTAAGTATATATTATTATTTTATTATTTCAGTTAGGACAGTGGTTCTCCACCTTGGCTGCACATTAGAATCACCTGGGAATCTTTTTTAAAATCCTGATTTCTGGGCCTAAGAAACAGAATTTCCGGAGGATGAGGCCCAGAAATCAGGATTTTAAAAAGATTCCCAGGTGATTCTAATGTGCAGCCAAGGTGGAGAACCACTGGGTTAGAATTTTTAGCAATATTTTCTTACAGTTTAGTATGGAACTGAACACATGCTGATTTAATGTGAATTTGGGTTCATTCAATTTGCAATAAATTGACAGCAAACATAATTGGCTTTAATGAAAAGGCTAAGGATTAATTGATTTCTTAATTTCTTAGGATTAAGAATTTTACTCTGTCTAGAAGTCCAGCAGGTCATTTCTGGTCCTTTGAAGTTACTGGTTCAGTTTTAATATTTTTAAAGCCATATTCATATATTTATAGGGATGTTTTTGCTATCTATCGTTCAACACAAACTACACCAATACTCACCTGAAAACAACAGCAACCATTTGTTTTGCTCACACATTGGCCACTTGGGCAGGGTTTGGCAGGGAAGCTTATCTCTGCCCCACATGGTGTCCCTGGACGGCTTAGCCTGGGCTAGTGACCCCAGTTCACGCACAGCCGGCCAGGGGGTGTGCTGCTGATTCCTCGGCAAAGGTCTCTCTGTGGCCAGTGTGGACATCCTCCTGATAGAGTGGCTGGTTTAGGAGGATGATATCCCAGGAAACAGTGTTCCAAGAGAGAGGAAGTGGAAACTGCCAGGTTTGCTAAGGCCTGAGCCTGGAAACACGCATCGGCCCACGTTTGTACTGTATTGATTGAGCAGTCCCAGAGGTCAGATTTTAGGAACCAGGAACACAGAACTCTTAGCTCTTGATCGGATGGAGGAGTATAAACAGTTTTGGAGCCATGCTTTCAACTGCTATAATGATAGGGGAATATTGCCATTCTTAATTGATAAGGTTAATTTGCTTCAAGGGGAGAATAGTGTTGAAACTTGGAGACAGTGATATTATTTCTATTCAGATACTATTTTCCAGTACAAATGTGTGTGTTTTTTTATTTTTTCACAACTTTTTGAAGTATTAAAAACAGTATTTGCAAGACATATGTGAGGAAAACTAGAAGACTCTGATGAAAGAATAAGAAGAGTAATGAATGTATATGGATAGGAAGACACGATATTCTTAAGATGTAAGCTCTGTTAGCTTGATCTATAGGCTCAGGAGCAACCATTGTCAGAACCTCTGTAGATACTAAGAAACTTATTCTAAGTTTATATAGAAAGTCAAATGATACCAAATACGGAATATCATAATGAAGACGAATAACAAAGTCAGAGGAATGACACTCACTTCAGTATTCAGTGCAGAGCCACAGCAATCAGGACACTGGGGGGGGGGGGGGGGGAGTCAAGGGGCACAGGTCAGTGGGCAGAATTGGTAGCCCAGAAGCAGACTCTGAAATAGAGTCAGTGGTGTTTGGGAAAGGAGCAAAGGCAATCCAGGGGAGGAGAGAGCGGAGGTGGGACTGGGGCTTACCCACATGCCGAGAATGAATCTACACACTGGCCTCATGCCTCCACAAACGTGAACGCAAGATGGATCCTAGGCCTAAATGTAGGAGGCAAAACTACCAAACTTCTGGAAGATAACATAAGAGAAAATGTAGGTGACTTTGATTTGCTGCTGAGTTTTTAGCTATAACACGACATGCACGATCCATGAAAGAAAAAATTAGATGAGTTGGACTTCATTGAAATTATAAATTTCTCCTCAGTGAAAGACACTTTAAGAAAGTGAAAAGACCTGCAGAGAGAATGTTTGTCAAACACATACCTGATAAAGAGATCTAGCCACAATATACAAAGAACTCTTAAATTCAACAATAAGAAAACAAATGACTTAATTAAAAAATAGGCAGAAGGACTGAACAAACACCTCACCAAAGAAGATATGTAGATGGCAAATAAGCATATGAAAAGGTACCTCAACATATGTCCACAGGGAACTGAAAATTAAAACAACACTGAGATGCCACTACACATCTATTAAAATAGGTAAAATCCCAAGTAGTGACAGCACCAAACACTGGCAAGAATGAAGTGTGATCAGTAAGTCTTTTTTTTAAAAAAAATATACTTTTATTATTATTTTTTTTAGAGATAGAGAAAGGGAAAGGGATAGAGAGGTAGAAATATCGATGAGAGAGAAACATCAATTGGCTGCCTTCTGCACATTCCATACCGGGGATCGAACCCACAATCTGGGCATGTGCCCTGACTGGGAATCCAGCTGGTGACCTCTTGGTCCCATGGGCCACCGGCCGGGCCTGACCAGAAAGTCTTATTCATGCTGGTGGGATGCAAAATGTACAACTACTTTTGAAGACAGTTTGTCAGTTTCTTACAAAACTAAACAGTCTTTTTTTTTCTATTTATTGAATGTATTTGGATGACATTGGTTAACAAAATTACACAGGTGTCAGGTGCACAGTTCCACAACACATCATCTATACCAGTGATGGCGAACCTTTTGAGCTCGGTGTGTCAGCATTTTGAAAAACCCTAACTTAACTCTGGTGCCGTATCACATATAGAAATTTTTTGAAATTTGCAACCATAGTAAAACAAAGACTTATATTTTTGATATTTATTTTATATATTTAAATGCCATTTAACAAAGAAAAATCAACCAAAAAAATGAGTTCGCGTGTCACCTCTGACACGCGTGTCATAGGTTCGCCATCACTGCCCATACTCTCCCCCACCTTCCCCTGCGCACCCTCCCCCAGCAATCACCAAAATGCTATCAGTGTCCATGAGTTTTCTCTCTTTTTTTCTTTTGTGCTCAATCCCTGCACCCCCCAACCTCCCCCCCAACAGCTGTCAGCCTGCTCTCTGTCTCTGAGTCTGTCTCTGTTTTGCTTGTTAGTTCGTTTTGTTCATTAGAACATACAGTCCAGCAATTGTGTTCTTAGGGATTTGCCCAAATGAGTTACAAAAACCTGTGCCTGAGTGCCTCTAGCAGAAACAACCCAAATGCCCATCAGCAGATGACTGGATAAACAAATGTGGTAGATACGTTTTTGAAAGTTTAAACTCCTTAGATTTTTAAAGAAAAACAGATTATGAGTTTAGAAATTATTATGTAGCATTTCCATAGGGGATTATTAAACTTGAACTATACTCATTTTCATTTATTAGAATCAAACTCATCACTAGATGAAACTTTAGAGCAACAAGTTCTCATTTTACAAATTTACAAAGAGTGAAATTGAGATGCAGAGAAGTTAAGTGATTTGCTCATAGACACAACTAGTAAATAATAAAACCAGAGTTAGAAATAAGCTCTCTTGATATCCATATCATTTTCTTACAGGAAACTTGACCGAAAAGTACATATAATAAATGGCTTGTACACTCAATAATGGTCATTGATAATAACAGTCATAGCCCTTAGGAATCTGTAAGAGACCTGGCTATGTGAACAAGCCAGCTGACAAAACAAATAGTGGACAGAGGTAAACTACTGAGGCAAATAAAGTTTCTGATTTTCTAAAAAATGGGAACTAAATAGCAAAGTGAAATTACCATTTGTTTACTGATGACTGCAGATTAGTCATCCCTACATGTACACTTAACTTTCTAGTGTTATGATACATTGCCCAGTAAAATATGATTACTAACATTTTGGCAATCTTTGCTTTTGGCTATTGTGAATAATGCTGCAATGAAATTGGTGCACAAATATCTGTTTGAGTTCTGCTTTCAATTCTTTTGGGTATATACTCAGAAGTGGAGTTGCTGGATATTATGGTAATCTGTTTAATTTTTAAAGAACTGCCATACTGTTTTCCGTGGCAGCTGCATGATTTTATGTTCCCACCAGTAACATACAAAGCTTTCAGTTTCTCCATATCCCACCAACACTTGTTTTTATATCCATCCTAATATATGAAGTAGTATCTCACTGTGGTTTTGATTTGCATTTCCCTAGTGCTTAGTAATGTTGATCATATCTTTCTGTATTTATTGGCTACTTGTAGGTTTTTGGATAAATGTCAGTTCAAGTATTCTTCCCATTTTTAATTGGGTGCTTTGCTTTTTGTTGTTGTTTGATTCCCTCTTTTGAAACCTAAGAATTATCCCTACTTACTGATTTGTAGAAGCTCTTGAATCTATTTTGGATATTGAGCCTTTACTTTCTCATTTTGACAATATTTTCTTCTTGTTATGTTTTATTCTTCATTTACAGTACCTGTGGTTTAGAAGTTTTTATGTAGTAGCTTCTGTCATTTTTTTCCTTTATACTTTCTGGGTTTTGATCTTAATAATGTTTTATACTCTAAATTATTAAAAATATTGCCTTTACTCCTACCATTTCGTTGATGAGACTTTTTACAGACTAACCAGCAAGTAGATATTTGCTCTATAATTCACATTTAATTTGAATTTAACCATAGATTATATTTTGTAGATATGACAAATTCAGTGCTGTGTTCATAATGAACTCTGGATCCGTGCTACTTTAACTATCAACATTTGGAGGAAAGTGTTTTCCCACAGCTGAGACTTGACTTTTTAAAAATCAGGACAGCAGTCAAATTGTTGCCTTTATGCTTAGAAATTAGTCACCTAAATAACCCCTTGTCACACATAAAGTCATATGGGTGCGCTCACATGTTTTGTGTGCTTTTTACTTAAGTGGTTTTTTCCTGAAGTAAATTGTATGAATATATTGTTTCAAATAATCAAAATCCCCATATGTGCTCTCTTTGCAATCTAACCTATCTTAAGAGGTTTTTTCTTATAAAATTTTTAATTGTGACATTTAATTCTTTCTGCTAGATGTTAAATAAAAACATTTTTCATCTTTTATTGTGTTACCTTTTAAATATAGTCTGATTGAAATATGAGAATATTTTGTCTGTGTCTTTGTTTATAATAGCTGTCTGTTTATAGAAAATGATATAATAGCTTTATTTTATGATTAGTTGGATACTAATTTAAAATTATGAAAGATATCTATAAAGTACATATACTTTTTTTTTATATTTTATTGATTTTTTACAGAGAGAAAGGGAGAGAGATAGAGAGTTAGAAACATCGATGGGAGAGAAACATCGATCAGCTGCCTCCTGCACACCTCCCACTGGGGATGTGCCCGCAACCCAGGTACATGCCCTTGACCGGAATCGAACCCGGGACCCTTCAGTCCGCAGGCCGACGCTCTATCCACTGAGCCAAACCGGTTTCGGCAGTACATATACTTTTTAAAAAATATATTTTTATTGATGTCAGAGAGGAAAGGAGAGGGAGAGAGAGAGATAGAAACATCAATGATGAGAGAGAATCATTGATCGGCTGCCTTCTGAATGCCCCACATTGGGGATCGAGCCCACAAACCGGGCCTGTGCCCTGACCAGGAATCAAACCGTGACCACCTGATTCATAGGTCGACGCTCAGCAGACAGAACTAATGGGGGAGGAAAGTGACTCCTGTGACCTCCTCTCTTCCTATTTCTCTTTATAAGGTAGTGTTGTTAGAGTAGCTTGTCTCTGTGATGTTTGTCTGCCTCTCTTGTCCGTGTGCGTGGATCATTTTTTAATTTAAAATTTTGCACTGCAGGTCGTTGAGCACTTCCACATGGAGGTTGGCACAGGACCAAACTCGAGACTCGCAACTCATAACAGTTGATGAAAAATTGGTAAGAATTTTTTATATACGCTGCTAGGATTCTGCCTTCAGGGTTATTCTTGTACAAGAGATTTTAAGAGGGGTGTTTTGTGGGAAGTGATGTGAATTTGACTGTCCGAATTGTATGTAAATTTACTTTAAGAAATATTTGTCACAAAATGATAAAGATAATTTATGTTAAGCATTATACACAAATATTAAGTCATACAAATATTGAGAAATTAAAATTACAAAAGGCTTCCATTTTTTGGTGTTTATAAGTAGCAATTAGAACATTTTTATTTTTATAATGCATGCATTATTTTTTATTTTCTCGGTTATACTATTTAATTAAATTGTAAGGTACCAGTACTATTTAAAATTAAGTATATTGAGTTTTTCTGGAATCAGTTGTTTTTCTGTGTATACATTCCATTTCACATTACACATGAGAGATTACAACTAGCAACAAATAAATAATGTTCTTCACAACAGAAAGAATTTTGGTAACCATGACATAAAATTTTCCAATGTGTGGTGGCATTTTACATGCAGCTTGTTATTGATGCTTATATTATATGATAGCATAAATTTTGTAAATGTCGTAAGACTTCCAGTAAAAATGTGTAGTCGTATTTTCATTTTTACCTGGCTTACCATTATCAAATATATGGGTATGTTTCTTAACTACTCCCTTTCTAATCGTTGTATATTCTTTTATTGCTCAATTTTGAGCCTATGAGCATAATTTAAATAATCGGTCACACTTAAGTTTCTATTTGCACCATTAAAGATCTAAATAGGAAAATAAATAGATAAGGAAACAGTAAGGAAATCCCTAAATATCTTAGGTTTAAGGCTGGCTGATTTGAACTTTAAAACCAAAAGATAACCAAAATAGTCTTTTTAAAATGCTGGTTTTGTCATCCTCTTCTGGAAAATCTTATGGTGCTTCTTATTGACCTACGAAGAGTAAACATTAAAACCCTGACATGGTCTCTGAGGCCGTCCTCTCTAAGTTTACCTGGTCCCACTCTCTCTGTCCCCTTTGCCCTGTGCCTGTGACTTGCTGTTCCTTTTCTGCTTCAGGGCATTTAGATTCCAGTTCAGTCTGCCCAGCTGCTGGTACCAATCCCCAGCTTTTCATTCAGTGCCGTGTGCTTATGCTCCCCATGTTCACCACCGAGGCCGCTTCCTCAGGTGTAGAAGAATTGAGGCAGGAATGGGAGAGGAGGAGGACTCACCAGGCCATGTGTTCATTAATGAATGAGGATCCTCTTTTAATGTTTCTACTGCATCTCTTCTAAGCCCCAAGAGATTGCCTTCTTGTCCCAGTACATGGGGTTTACTCTCTGTAAAATTTTCAAAGTTTACGAGTGATGCTTCTAAGTTCTGTTCTCTCTAGTTTGGATGCATAAGTCAGAACAGACACCCCTCTGTTGCTCTAGACAAGGTGCTGTGAAGCTCTGAGTGTTATGTTTTTCATTGTCTCACAAATCAGTTGCATACTTTTAATGAATTTTGTTGCCCTGTATAGATTTTCTCCAGCTTTGTTATGTCTTTCTTGAAGTGTGTGCTAGTCAAAATATAGGTTTGATATGCCAGCTAAAGTCAATTGAGGTCTTATGTGTAATTATTCATAGTTATTGAGGTCATATTTAGTATGGATAGCTGAAACCCTTAGCCATTCATTTAAGTTTATATTAAAACAAAAGTATTAAATAATCATATAGGTAACGTAGTGCTAACAAGGGTTTCGGCGTTTTTTGCTCCTAAATACGATCAGATGAAGGCTTCAGTGAGTAGCATAATGACAGGACCGGGGGATGGAGGGACTTACAGCAATGTTGAGCAAGTGGAATTGATTAGATTTGCATTTTGAAAAAAAGATTCTAAAAATATATATCAGTATTAATGATGAAAATATTTCAAAAGGTGACGTAAAAGAAGATGTGGAAACCGCATTTTAATGTTATTATTCTATACTATAAACCAATTTATTAACTTAGGATACCATTTTTCTTAACCACTCAACATCCTATATAATAAAAGGCTAATATGCAAATCAATTGAACGGCCCAATGACCGGTTGCTGTGACGCAAGCTGACTACCAGGGGGCAGACCCTCAATGCAGGAGCTGCCCCCTGGTGGTCAGTGCTCTCCCACAGGGGGAGCACTGCTCAGCCAGAAGCCCTGAGCCAGGCTCACAGTGGTGAGAGGGCACAGGTTGGGCTGAGGGACTCCCCCCACCCCTGGCTTCACAAATTTCGTGCACTGGGCCTTTAGTTAGTTATATTTGTACCTGAAATTGGACAGAAACTAGAATCTTAATTGTGTGGTAAGGGAATTAGCCATTCTCATGATTTCTGTTGGATATCTTATGTTATGTAGTTTAAAAATTAATACAGGTGGTGCCTATTAAGCATGTGGACTAGGTCATAAGCATGTGGACTAAACTTAATTGGGGGTTAGTTTTAGTGTTTATTTTCAAACCGGAGGATAACTTTAGATGTTACCTAGTTACATTATTGAATCTATTTTTCATTTAAAATATTTTCAACCTTTTATTCAAGAGAAATCTTATGTGGGACTCTAACAAGTAATAAACTCGATGAAAGCTGAATTTGCTGGAGGGTGAGGGCTGGGAGCCCGAGGGGCGATGCAAGCTTTCCTTAGGACAGCGGTTCGCAGTGTGGTCTGGCTGGGAGCCCAGAGCCCTTGCAGGAGGTCGACAAAGTCAGACTATTTTCCTAATCAGACAAAGGCTTTTTAAAGTCCGTTTCACTTAACATTCTTGATGAAGCAGTAAAAATGATTAATATTTAAAAATCTCCACCCCACATACTCATCTTTGTATTTCCCGTGTGGCAAAACAAGAAGTATTGTGCATAAGACATGTCTGCTGCATGTCCCCAGGTATCACTGGGGTCTAAGGATAACTACTTGTGTTGCTGCGTTGCTGTTGCACATTGAAGCTGGCCACTTTCTTCTTGGAGCACCTCTAATTGCAAGAACAATAACAGGTGACACAGTATGGTTTTCCAGCCTTCAGCACACGGCAGACATTTTCTAGAAAATAAACCTGCTGCTTCAAGGAAGCATTACCCATGATAAACTTCCAGCTTCCAAGTAAAAATGAGAATTTTTGAACTTGATTCTGCCACTGATCTGATTGAGCCTGACAACTTCCCAATAAAGACTGTTGTGATGGTACTGGTGGTGATGTTCAGGAATGTGATTTAGGAGATTAGGTAGTGAAATGTGCTAACATTAGGAAGATGGGCATACCTCCTGTGAACCGTGTTTTCCACATGAGCAATGTATGATGTTATAAAATCATGCATGGGTAAAACTTTGCAAGATAGAACAATGCTTTTAATGTGAGGATGACAATATTAAGGCTATTAAAATATTGCTCCCTTTTCTAATTACATGTCTTTTTTAGGATGAATTTTCTTCATATAGTTCAAGCAAGATAGCTTAGTACAACAGTTTGAACACAAGAACAGATGTTAGAATTAACCTGTCTTGTGTTAAGCTATTCATTAGAGATTTTCAAAAATGCCTATCAGTTGTCCCTCTTCTCACTAAATTCTTTAGCTTTTGAAAATACACATAATAATATTATCCTATATAATAAAAGGCTAATATGCAAATCGACCAAATGGTGGAATGACCGATAGCTATGACGCACACTGACCACCATGGGGCAGATGCTCAATGCAGGAATTGCCCCTTGGTGGTCAGTGCACTCCCACAAGGGAAGCAACCACTCAGCCAGAAGCCGGGCTCATGCCTGGTGAGCGCAGCAGCGGTGGTGGGAGCCTCTCTCGCCTCTGCCGCAGCCCTAAGGAGCAGCAAGCCAAGTGGTAAAGAGCAGCTATCAGGTGGGTGGTAAGGAGCAAGGGGTCTTGGACTGCAAGAGGGATGTTCGACTACGAGAGGGCACAGGCTGGGCTGAGGGATCCCCTCCCCCCAAGTGCTCGAATTTCGTGCACTGGGCCTCTAGTTTTTATAATAATGTTCTATTAATACATAATTGGTTTATTATCATTTTATTTTTTTTATTTTTTTTTAATTAAATCTTTATTGTTCAGATTATTACATTTGTTCCTCTTTTTTTCCCCCCATAACTCCCCTCCTCCCAGTTCCCGCCCCACCCTCCGCCCTCACTCCCCACCCACTGTCCTCATCCATAGGTGCACGATTTTTGTCCAGTCTCTTCCCGCATCTCCCACACCCCTTTCCCCCCCAGGAATAGTCAGTCCATTCCCTTTCTATGTCCCTGATTCTATTATAATCTACAGTTCATTCTGTTCATCAGATTATTTATTCACTTGATTCTTAGATTCACTTGTTGATAGATGCATATTTGTTGTTCATAATTTGTATCTTTACCTTTTTCTTCCTCTTCCCCTTCTTAAAGGATACCTTTCAGCATTTCATATAATCCTGGTTTGGTGGTGATGAACTCCTTTAGCTTTTCCTTATCTGTGAAGCTCTTTATCTGACCTTCAATTCTGAATGATAGCTTTGCTGGATAAAGTAATCTTGGTTGTAGGTTCTTGGTATTCATCACTTTGAATATTTCTTGCCACTCCCTTCTGGCCTTCGAAGTTTCTGTTGAGAAATCAGCTGACAGTCGTATGGGTATTCCCTTGTAGGTAACTGAGTTTCTTTCTCTTGCTGTTTTTAAGATTCTCTCTTTATCTTTTGCTCTTGGCATTTTAATTATGATGTGTCTTGGTGTGGTCCTCTTTGGATTCCTTTTGTTTGGGGTTCTCCGCGCTTCTTGGACCTGTAAGTCCATTTCTTTCACCAGGTGGGGGAAGTTTTCTGTCATTATTTCTTCAAATAGGTTTTCAATATCTTGCTCTCTCTCATCTTCTGGCACCCCTATAATTCTGATGTTGGTACGCTTGAAGCTGTCCCAGAGGCTCCTTACACTATCCTCGCATTTTTGGATTCTTTTTTCATTTTGCTTTTCCGGTTGGGTGTTTTTTGCTTCCTCGCATTTCAAATCATTGACTTGATTCTTGCGCTCCTCTGGTCTGCTGTCGGGAGTCTGTATAATATTCGTTATTTCAGTCCGTGTATGCTTAATTTCTAGTTGGTTCCCCAATATAACATCGAGGGTCTTATTAGTTTTCTTGTAGATCTCATTAAGTTTATCGGCGGCTTCTAAACAGTTCTTGAGAGACCTTAAAAGTGTGGTTCTGAACTCTATATCTTCCATTGACAATTTTGTCCTGTTTCTTTGTCTCCGCATTTTGTTATGCTTCCTTGGTGCACCCCCTAGTGGTCTTTGTTCGCAGTCTTATAGTTAAATCTTGATTGTTGTAGCTAATTACAGGGAGGGTTTGACCTCCAGGCCAAGTGGCTATGAGAATCAGCTGTGTCAGCAGTGAGAGAACTTCTGTCCTCTAGGGAGGTGCTAATCTGGCGTTTGCCTGAGGCTATCCGGCAAATGCCTGTGTGCAGGGCTTGGGCGGGGCGGGTCGCACAGGATCAACAGGGTGGGCCAAAGAGAGCAGTTATGGCGGCTCTCAGTCCTGTCCCCAGGGGCTCTGCCTCTCTGAGTCCCAGCACCCGCTGCAAAGCTCAGAGAGAAAGCTGCACTCGCTCTGACCGAAGCCAGACAGTCCCGCTTCTCCCGTTTGAGTCTGGGTCCCTAAAGACTCGCCCGGATCTGGAGCTCAGAGTCTGCGACTCCCTCCCGATTGAAAACGCCAACCGCGCCCTCCGCCGCCAGCCCGCTCCGCGCACTCCGCACCTCAGAATTTGACTTCAGCACTGCGCCTCCTCTGAGTGTCCGTATGCGTTTCTCTTTCCTCCTAGTTGTAGGACTTCCACTCAGCCAGCGTTCCTGTGGTTCTGGGTGATGTCCCTTCCGTTTTTTGGTTTCACTTTTGAAGTAGTTGTTCAAAGCAGCAAACTCCGGCGTTAACCTATGCCGCCATCTTGGTTCTCTCAGTTTATTATCATTTTAAACTAAGTATATATTTAAGTTTTTCTCCATTTAAATTTCTTATGGCAAATATCTGCAGATATATTTATATAAACAAAACCTCTTTGGGTCCAATAATTTTTATTTCATATATTTTTAAATTAAATGTATTGGGGTGACATTGGTTAATAAGATTATATAGGTTTCATGTGTACAATTCTATGTTCATCATCTGTATATTGCATTGTATGCCTACCACCCGGTAATTTTTAAGAGGGTAAAGGAGTTCTGAGACCAAAATGTTTGAGAATCATTCTCCCAAGTCTTCTTTTTCGGTTTAAACATCCCCAGGGCTTTGATTCACAGCACATGGATCCTAGTTAATTCATCATCGTCATTATCTTGCAGTTGAACTGAATCCCTTTTACACTGTTGTTGCCAGGATTTCTTGTGATACTACAGATGTGTGGCAGGGCCTGCTGGGGATTATGACCTCCATCCCTGCTCATCCAGCAGTCCGAGGAGGGCGGCTTAAAGCTTGTGTTCTCCTACTTCTTCCTTAGGTGAAGCTCATGGGGAGCTAAAACCCAGACCTTTTTTATTTGTACTGTGACCAAGTCATGTTTCATTTCTTCCGTCTTACATATATGCTGTTTATTATTTTAACTGTTATTCTCAGATAGTTCAGACGCCATGCTACCAAATAAAAAGTTTACTTTTTTTTATTATTATTACATTTAACAGGCAAAATTTAATATGTAGAACATAAGAAATTAAGGGAATTTTTATAGTATTTCATAGATGTCAGTACCCTTATAAGTACAAAGAAAAAGATGTTTTATTTTGAGTATCAATTGTGTATTGATAACAGGTACCTTTTCCTTTTTAGGCATAAAATGTAATGGGGAGCAGTCTGCCTCACATTTCCAGTGGAAAGAATCGATTCTTTCATTTGATTTTTGCATTTCTTTTTTCAAATTTATTTGAGAGAAAAAGAAACATCGAGAGAGAGGAAGAGGGAGAAACAGAAACATCGATTTGTCGTTCCACTTATTAATGCATTCACTGGTTGTGCCTTCACCTGGGATCAAATCCGAAACCTTGGCGTATGCAGACCATGCTCTGACCACTTGGCTACCTGGCCAGGCCTTGTCATTTTCGAACTATATACAATGTTGGCAAATAGAGAACAAATCTTCAGAGAATAAAATCGTAGTATTTCCTAATTTCCTAGATTGCTATTAATGAATCTTATCGCACAGCACATGGTACATTTCTAATCAGTCAGTTTTAAGAATGTCTTCTCTGTTGTGTATAAACTAATATCCTTTTCATTTACTGTCAGAATTAATAAAAATTTAAATATCAAAAGAGTAAATAGATGACAGCATCTTAAAACAATCTTGTTAATTGATGTAGAAGCACAGTGTTTAAAAAGCCTTTTTGTGTTTGCACCATTATTTCCAAATCCGCGATACTTCCTGCAAATACTAAGGAAAGCTCACCGCTGACTGTTTGCTTGGCCCTTGGTTTTTGTTGCAGGGTTGCTGTGCTGTGGAGGTTGGGTGAAGAATGCCTTTGCCTTTGTGCTTTATTAAGAGAGAAACTTTTTCCCTTTACCCCCACCCCACCCCCACCCCGGTTTCCTTTCAGCACATTTGATGAGAGCATGTTGTCTTTTTATATTCACGTGGACTATACAAAATAGAGTCGTTAACTGTTCATTGTTCTTTAAAGATTTTGAGTAAGCACTCCCCATAAAACAGCTACAGCATGAATGAGACCTACATGGGTATGTTTTTGAAATGCTTTGTCATCATTTTTATTTCCTATTTTTAAAATACTAATTTCTGTTTGTCACAATCGCCTTATATTAAGTATCTACTACCATACTTAAAATTTAAATACAAAAGATAGAAAAATCCCCTCAAAATGTAAGAATTATTTTAATGTAGTAGTAAAAATAAGGTGAAATAAGCCTTAATAGTTTGGACATTAGTATGTTACTTTTGTAAAATTAGTTGGCTGCCATCTATCCTTCATTATTTATTTATTTATTCAATAAACATGTATTGAGCACCCTCTGTGCCAGGCATTATGCTTCAGTGTTTATGTTGACACTTTCAATGGTTTATTTTCAGTTAGATGCCTAGTCATTTTGTTTAAAAACTATTAAGCAGCAGTTGTTTTAAATTAATGATAGTTATACATACATCCTCATCATAAATGAGTATCAAAAAGGAAACTCTATGTAGCAGTCTGTAAATCTCAAATAGGTAGAGTGGGAAAGACTGGCTCTCATTTCTAAGTTTTTTTGAGAAATTATAGTAAGCACTTTAATATAAATTCTATCAGGATTTAAAATAATCTGTATGTTGAAATTAGGTGTGCATGTAAAATAAAGAGTCAGGGTTTCGAATGCTGCCAATTTGTTGTTTTACTGCTTGGCAGTTTCCTCCCAGCAGCAGCACAGCAGTTAAAGCTTGGTCACTTGTTGGTACTTGCAGTAAGTACTTGCTGTTCGATTAAGCAGTGGTGTTAGCGCACACACATAGCCGACTGTGCGAGAATATTGCTGTTTTAGAATGTCTGCAAGCAGCAACAAGTTATTTAATATAATTTTTTGTCACTTTAGTTGGTTTTACATTTTTTCATTGCTTGAACTTGCTCTAAGAAATTTGTAGAAATGAGTGATATTTTTGCAAGCCTTCTAAAATAAAACAATTATATTTGCTACACAAGTATTAGTTTTATGTTGTTTTTACTTCCTAACACACTAAAAGTTTATAGATGAAAACTTTTTATAAGTCTGCAAACCCGAATTAAAGATCGGTCATTAGGAGGTGGCCTGCACAAAAGAGAAAGCTAAGTGAGAGGCTTGCGTTTGCTCTGGTGCTTGCTTCTTGAAGGGCCAGTTTTCTTGGAGAGATTACGTTCTTTTGGTGGGTGGCGGCGCTATCGCTGCTGGATTATTGGGGGGCGTGTCTGTGATTGGGTTATACAGCCTCCTCGCATCTCAAGTGTCTGTTGTGTCTGGACTTTCCTCACGCAGCATTCTTGTGCAAAAATTTCAAGGCTTTAGTCTGGAGCACTGGGTCAAAGGATATGTCTCTTTGAAGGGTAGACAGGAGTTTTTATGTTTTATTCACTAAGTAGTATTTCATTTTACATCAAAGAATAGCAGCCTCTTTGAGAGCCTTTCAGGGTGGCAGTTGAGCATGTGGGCTTTTTTTTTTTCCAAGACTTTCACTAAATATGGAATGTTTCTTCGTGTTTCTCAGCCTACAGATGCTTATTTATATTCTTGTATTTAGATGGGACTATTAAAAAGAAAAAGCATTGATTGTAGAAGTTAGTTTGAGGTAGAGTTTTATTTTTAAAAAACGTACAATGTACTTGTCTCTTTTGGTTTTTACACTACCTACAAGCTACTGAGAAAAAAAAATTGTTAGATAGCCTTTAAGATTGTAGCAATACTATTGCTTAAACTTCTAAGGAAGAAGTAATGACTAATGATTTTGGAAGTGTAAATTTTATAGTGAAATGGCCTTTTATTGGCTTTTTTTCAAGTGTAAAAGGAGGAGATACTTATTTTGAAACATAACAAAACGCAAGTAATGAAAAATGTTAAGACTTAGTATAGCTAGAAGTAAATGTTGTTTATGTGCCTTTGAGATAAGTTAATAAGTATTATGAACCAACAAAATAATTCTACAATATATGATTGCTTATGTTTAGAAGATTAAATTGTATTTAATATTCCTATCACATGACATATATACCTGAGCATATGAACCAATATTAATATAGCTTATTTTTATATTTATGCGTAAACATGCTTTTAAAATTACTGAAAATGTATTTAACTAGAATTGGTCGATCATTTAAAATAGAAATATTTATACTCATTAATAACATATCATTAGTATTGAAATAACTTCAGATAACTTGCATTTGACATTGAGTAAAACAAGTCAGATCATTTATTATATACAGTTGTTTAAAATAAAATGTATTGATAAGTACAGAACTTTGTGTTCCAAAATACAGTCCCATTAAAATAAGTTATTTTCACATGTTACCTCGCTGTAAAAAAACTTGTACTTATTAAATAGTTATAGAGGAAATGAATGGTAATGTTAGGTTTTATATGCAGACAGGGACCATTGAGACTTAACGTAGAGAATGGTCTTTCTATATTAAAGTTGTTTAAGGAACAAAGATCTTTCCTCCGAAGGGCTCAGCCATCTCCATTCTCTGCGGTTCTTCAGCAATTAAAGCCAGTTTGCTTTCCTCTCTGTTCCACGCAGACAACTTGAACAGGACTGGAGGATCGGACTGACAGTGTTTTATCTTTCAGACACTTTAAGTTCTGTGTACCAATTAGCAAAGTACAGTAAAGGTTTGGACTTAACAGCCACAGCATCTCTCATGCCTAGAAGTAAGTGTCTGGCTGGTGCAGTGTCGCAGCCCGTTGTGTCCCTTGTAAGGACAGTCACTGGGTCACCCCTTCCCCGCGCTCCTACCTGCTGTGGGTGGTATTGTGCAGAGCACTCGGCACTCCACACAGTAGCCTTCCAAGGGTTTGAAATGCTCGTGTGTTATTATCGCGGAGCTTTGGCTCTCAGAGTAGAATTGATAATATTTAATCATTTGAATGTTATGTTTTTTATCCTTTTAGT
Organism: Myotis myotis; assembly: GCF_014108235.1. Taxonomy (NCBI): domain Eukaryota; kingdom Metazoa; phylum Chordata; class Mammalia; order Chiroptera; family Vespertilionidae; genus Myotis; species Myotis myotis. The sequence continues at coordinate 1,739,866 of NW_023416357.1, read as the reverse complement.
GATTCTACAATTTGTATGTGAAGATACATTATTTTTCTTTAATTAGTTCCAACTACAAAGCTGTCTCTTCTCTCCTTGGAAATTGGTTGTGTAATTTTATTCGTTTAATGGATATAATTATACACGAGCCGTCAGAGTTTATATCCGAGTGTGTGACACCTGACGTTCCTTTAGACTGTATTTGAATGTAGGTCGGTGGGTTTTTAATTTTTTGTTTGGTTGGTTGGCTTTCTTTTGTAGGTTGGTTTTTGTGTTGTTGTTTCTTTCTTGGTAGTAGAAAGAGAGTATTTTGCTTTTAATTGGCCGGCTTGTCAGATAACTTCAAAACTCAAGAATTCATCCAAATCCCACCTTGAACTTGTTAAAGCCTCATGTCCATCACCTGACAGCGACGTGGTCATGAAGGCACGGGAGAGGGAGCGAAGGAACAGGAGGCCGTCCCGGGACAAGTGCTCTTCTCTTCCGGTCGCGCGTGTCTGGGAAGAGGGGCCGAGCGGGAGGAGAAGGCCCAGCTCGGAAGTGGAGGCTGGAGACGCCCATCCCGCCTCTGTGCCAGGCGCTCGCTGCTGTGGCTCAGTCTGTCTGACTCCCCCTTCACAACGCCGCCTGCAAGCTTGCAGATCCCGTCCGTGTCCTGCCAAGGGGACGTGTAGGAAAGGGGTGCTACTGGACGCCGCGTGCTATGGCTCCCCAAACTGCCTCTCGGTCAGGCACACTGTTCAGAAATAGGAGTAGGCTTTTTGTTCAGTTCTGTTTCATGGTTAATACTTTACTTGCCGTTTTGAGTATATTACATATCAGTTACTGAAGGTTTTTTATTTTAATGCCTCTAATGAAATAGGCATTAAAAATGGCCGTGGCTTTCTCTGAGCAGCATATAGACACCGGTATACCAAAATGTTGGGCTGAAGGCACTCATTTAAATTTAAGACCTGAGGATCGGATCAGTATACTGACTTTGTATTACGATGACTACTGAGTTTATATCATTATAACTAACATCTAACAATTTAAAAGATTTTTAAACCTAATTGAGTAGTTTGAGATTTAACATCTGAAAAAGTAAAATAAGGTTCCTGGTTTAGTTAGGATTTTAATGTATTAAATATTCAAATAGGGCTGGTTGCTTGGAGGTTGTCTCTGTCTTTGGGACTCCCTTCCTCTGCCTGGAGTGGCAGATGCCAGTGGAGGAGAAAGGCAGTGCAGAGTGCAGGCTGGCTGAGAGGAGGAGGCTGTGGCCAAGGAGAACGGGGAGCAGCGAGAGGCCAAGTGAGGTCAGAGAGGGACGCAGGCGATTTTGGGTGTTCGTGAAATAATTCTTACAGTTTTCTACAAGGGATTACATTTTAACAACTACATTTTTTCTAAAAGAAATATATTGTTGAAAGTATTACAGATGCCCCCTTTCTCCCCCATTGGCCCCTCCACCAGGCAGAAGGATCCCATGTTTTGTCGTTGCATTTTAGATTTTACAGACGGTACGGGATAGCAGGTCAGTGGTTTTCCTGTTAAACTTCTGACTTTGAGGTTGCTTTTTGATAAAGGCATATTGGGAGCTGGAATCTTGAATTCATCTACTTGCTCTAATCCCCCAGTCTCCATGGCCCCGCACCCCCCCCCCCCCCCCCACGGGAAAGTCAGTGGAGATGGCTGAGCTGCTGTCCGCAAGGTGGTGCTGACACAGGCACACACATGTTTAAGCTTCTGGCCTGTTTCAGTGGGTGTCCTGGCTGGGGGCCGGCTGGGGTGACGGTTTTACCTTGACTGGACTCTGTTTGCTCTCCCTGCCTCTCCTTTCTCCCCTGGTCTCTCTGGTGCTTGGAGCTTGTCTCTCTGTCTTTGGGACTCCCTTCCCCCTTTGCGGACAGTGTAGCTGACTGTCATCACCTTTCCTTTTCTGGCTGGCTGTGTTGTTCCCCACCCCTTCAGTCCTCCCTTCCAGCGACTGGCTCCTCCTTTTCCTCCTGCCGCTGCCCGTCTGCCTGGTTTGGGCGCTCTGGCCGATTTTTTGACTGTTATCGTTCTTTTCTTCTTGGTACTCCTCTGTGTCTCTTCTACTCCCCTGCTTGCTCTTCCTCCCCTTCTCGCCTTTCTTCATACTTCCGTAGCATTTTCCTCTTCTTCTTTCTTTCCTTCTTTCTTCCTCTCCTCTCAAAATGGTGAGAGAGCTACATCAGACCTACGGAGGAGAGACAGAGCTGGCCCTACCCTCCAATTGCTTTTTTCTCTTAGGTCTTATCTCCCCGCCCCTCCTCTGGGGGATATGTAGGACTTTTGAAGACATTTACTAACTGGAAAGAGAATACTGTACTAACTCACATTTGCTATTCAGATGCTGAGTTCTAGGGGATCTTGGAGCTAAATATTGGCCCTGATTGCAATGGTCTTACATTAGGTGTGTCCTTTTGTGTATATTTGCGCATGTACAGTTGGCATTTAACAGTTTCTGTTGTGTAACTTGCCTTTTCTAACAGCAATTTACTAAGTCATTTAAGATATTACTCTACGTAGATTCTGATAGTCAGTCATGTGAATGTATGCTAAATGACTGTCATTCCAATGAGAATTGTTTTAGTCACTTATAACCTATTTTTTAGAAACACCAATCAGAAAGGATATATGCACCCATATGTTCATAGCAGCACAATTCACCATAGCTAAGATCTGGAAACAGCCTAAGTGCCCATCAGTAGATGACTGGGTTAGAAAACTGTGTTACATCTACACGATGGAATACTACGCTGTGGTAAAAAAGAAGGAACTCTTATCATTTGCAACGGCATGGATGGAGCTGGAGAGCATTATGCTAAGTAAAATAAGCCAGTCAATGAAGGAAAAATACCACATGATCTCACTCATTCATGGATAATAAAGACCATTATAAACTTATGAACAAAAATAGATACAGAGCTGCCTCAAACAGACTGTCAAACTGCAGTGGGAAGGCTGGGAAGGATAGGGGCCAGAAGGGGGGGGAGGGTAAGAGATCAACCGAAGGACTTGTATGCATGCATATAAGCATAACCAATGGACATAAGACACTGGGGGGTAGGGGAGGCCGGGGGATTGTCAAGGGCGGGGGGAAAAAGGAGACATATGTAATACCCTTTGTAATACTTTAAGCAATAAAACTAAAAAAAAAAAAAGAAGAAACCAAAAGAAAATATATATATATTTATTGTTTTCAGAGAGGAAAGGAGAGGAAGAGAGAGGTAGAAACATCGATGATGAGAGAGAATCATTGATCGGCTGCCTCCTTGCACACCCCCTACTGGGGATCGAGCCTGCAACCCGGGCTTGTGTCCTGACCGGGAATTGAACTGTGACCTCCTGGTTCATAGGTCGAAGCTCAACCATTGACCCTTTTCAGTACCGCACAGGCAAGTGGTGGAGCTTGGGTTCCTCCAGGTTTGTCTGAATCAGACATAATTCCTTGCTCCTAGCCAATATTGTATTTCATAGTATGATTATGTCACGACCCCCTCCCTCCTCCAGGTGCACAGGTGAGAAATCTCTTGAATTCAGGGGTAGTCTTTATTCCCTCCGCAGCCTGGCCTGGATAACTTGGCATAGCAGGATCTTTCCATTTGAATTGACGTGAATAAAGGTAAATGATACCTATCCCGTCACTGTTACGCGTGTCATAGGCTTTTCAGAATATGGTTGTGACTCCATCAAACGCATTTATTTAACATGATACTGTACTCAGTGCTTTGACATACACAAGAAGTGGAATAGTCGGCCCTTACTTAGAAAGAAAACCTCCGTTGTTCTCTCTTTTAAACTTGAAGCAGCTGACTGACTCTGATTGCATAACCCTTTGTTGTATTTTAATGACTTACTCATTTTTCAAGGAAGATTTTCTGCATCTGACACCCACTTTTTGCTCACTCTTTCCTTTTTAAAAGTTCAGTAGTGATTTTTAAGAGACTAGAGGTCATGTCTGTACTGTTGAGCATTGTGTCCGGCGTCTAATACATATAGGTTCTGAAATATATGTTGAATTAAAGAGACACGTTCTTTTTATTGTGCAATATAAGCACTTTACATACAGTACTTAGTCCTCGTTATACTTCATTTAATTGACTTTATAGATGCTGAATTAGGAGATGTTTTCATCTGCAACGTTGTGAGTTGGGATTCTGACCAGTTTTGACGCGGCCCTTTGGTTTAGCCTTTGCTGCACCCGTCCCTGCAGAAGGGCCACCTGGGTACTGACAGGAGTTTGGGATGGAGACACAGCTCTAATTTCTTAATTTCCTACTCGTTGTATGATTAGCAGTGTCATTTGTGTGATCGTTTTCTATCTTAACAACATTCCATTTAAAACTTTACTTTGGGTTCCATGGTAGCTTACAGTATGCAAGATGTAATGGGGTCACATTGCCACTCTTGTTTCCTTCCTGGTGGGACTCCCACACAGCGTGTTTGTTGCTCTGGCAGACAAAGCTGGTTCTCCTGGCACCTCTGTTTTCAGTCTGATTGTATCTGAATCACTGTGGCCACTCATTCTCTGCAATGTTTAAAGTTCCGCTGTGGTGAGTAAATTCACACAGCATGCTGTCAGCTTTTTGTATTTTTCAAACTGTAAAATTTATTTTATAAAATGCCCTTTATTGTTTATGAGACCCTTTAATGAGTTTCTTGGGTTAGGTATCTGTAGGGTACTTAAAGATTTTGTTACAGATCTAAGATGGTTTCTCTTTTAACTTCTTTCATGGTTGAAATAGAATATAAACACAATCACCAAATTTAGATCAGTTCAGCTCTAAAATAAATTTAAACACGTAATTGGTAGCCAGTAGCCTCCAACAGAGCATGTTTCTGTAAGCAATATTTGTAGTGTCCCAGTATGTGCTCTATTAAAACGTTTTCAGCATTGATCTATAATAACAAGCAATTTAGTCGCACTTATTACCAAAAAAGCCTGGTAAAAATTTTGGTTCTTTTGAGTATACTGAGAGACCTATCAAAAATTTACCCATTGGCAAAACCCTTTTTCATTTATTTCTCTTTATGACAAGTGTAAACTATTAAGGTTAAGTGGGTGGGGCAACCGGAAGTAATTACGAAGGCCAGTGGCATTTTTGTGGTTTAATAAAGGCAGAAGCTAATTATTCAGTTTTTATTTAAGTGAAATGGTGCCAGAAAGGAGGTTCCTGCCGAGCAGCTGCACTCCCTCAGTGTTACCCTAATTTACCAAAGGCACGACTGTCACAAATAAACCTTTACACTTGATATGTAGCCTCAGAGGACGGAGGCTTTTGTTTGGGGTGCATGCAGAAGAACTCCTTTATGTAGGTCCACGCCAGATGATGGACAGTGATGAAAATTTGATTCTTTGAAGTCATAATAGTCATTGAAATGTGTGAAATTCTGGTATTGAAAAGAGAGAGGCCAGCAAGACTCTCAATCCTGGGTGGTTGCAGGAGGCTTGCTGGGAGGTTTGTCGGCATTTTGACACCAACTTCCCATTGCTTGTTCCCTGCTTCCTTTGTTTAAAAAAAAAAAAAGAATTCACACAAGATAAATGGGAACAGTTGATAACCGAATCATACAGTTTTTATGTGGAAAACTAATATTTTATAACGAAAGTTGGTATTTGAAAGAATCAAGTTCATTTACATATGCTGGCATCTACTTTCTCAGTGATTTTAACATTTCTCTTTCCCTGAAGCACACTTGTGGCGTGGAAGGCCGGGCTTTGCTCAGCGTCAGAAACTGTGGAAGATGCACTGAGGGAGTAGGACCTTGGAACTGGGAGATGCATCTTTTCAGCAGCAAATTCTGTTTGAATGCCCTTTAATCTCTGAATCATGATTTGTCACTATTTAAAAAATGGCACATTTACATGAGATTGTGTTTCTGAAACTTTATTTAGATAGTAACATTCTTTAATAATAGGAATATAGGTTTCATATTTGACCCAACCGCTTAAAAATTTTAAGTTTTAAAATTTAGTGTGTGTATATTATCTATAAATTAACTTGATTTATTAGAATTTACAGATAATTATTAACTGGTGAGTTTTGAGGTTCCTAAAGAGTCAACTTGAAGGCTTCTCATACCCTATCTGACGGAAGGTTTTGTAATCCTAGAAAACATATGGATTATTTATGGTTTTCTGTTTTACCAATAAAATGAGAACGCTGTGAAAGGCAATATTGACATCTTCAGAGCACCTCTCTCTTCTAAGTAGCCTTTAAAAAATGACAGATGATCTAGTGCAACACAGAAGTAGAAATCTACACAGGAGAAAAGAATATCATTAGTTCAGCAGAGTTTAAGGCATTTACAGATTGTATTTATTTGTTTGTTTATTGCAAAGGTTGAGTCACAGGTAGTCCAATGAGAACTTGAGGTAAAGCAAAGCATTGATGACACAAGTAACGAGTTCAACACAGTGCCCCCCGGTTCTTTTCAAGGATTGCATTGTTTTAATAGAATCTTGGAGTGGGAGTTTTCCCATTGAAATGTCCTTAAAGGACAGGTTCTTCTGTCACTGGCTGAGCCATGTGGCTGAAATGGTAACAATAGTGTCGTGATGCATTTTACAAGTGTGAGAAATCAGTTTGTCTAGACTGAGCGTGTGCCTGCAGGGACTAGGAGGTTAGGGCTCAGGGCCTCTCTGTGTCAGCTCCGTGCACAGCCCTCCATGCAGGCCTGTGTGTCCGACACTGCGCTTCAGAATTCAGAAACCCATTTGTTTCTGCTTTAAATTGGGTGAAGATAGCGATAAATAATTGCCATAATTTTTGGAAGCTGGTAGTCAGGAGTTCAAAATATAAAGAGCTTAGCAACATTTGGTAGTTTCTTACTTTAAAGGGGTTTTCCATCCTAAAAAACTTTGCACTTTAGTAGCTAGTACAAATCAAGAAATACTGTTTCCATTTTAAAAAGCTTTATTGTTTTTTTAATTACTTTGTAAGTTCCTGTATAAACTCACTGAAGTTTATGAAGAAAAAGCCTGTTTCTGTGATCCCACCTTCCTGAGGTGTCTAGTGCACAGAGTAAGTGTATCGTGTTTCCTTTCCTGGAGATCTTCTTTAGAGAACAGCCAATGAATCGTTCCAGTTCGTACGAATTCATCTCATACTCGAGAGGTTGCTGTGTAATTTGGAAAAGAATCCTCACCCCATAATTTTGTAACATTGTTTCTTAAGACCCAGTTTAAGGTTAAACTGTAACTTTGGAGACAGAACATCTATCTATACTAATAAAAGGGTAATATGCTAATTAGACTGGATAGATCCTTCCAGATGTCCATCGTGACAAAGCCGGGGACATGGCCAGCCTGAAAACTGCCCACAGCCCCTCGCCCAGGCCGGCCCCACCCCCCAGCAGGGACCCCCACCTGATGGGAATGTGGATGGCCTACAAAGCGCCCGAGGCTCCTTGCCCAGGCCGGCCCTGCCCCCAGCCAGGACCCCAACCCCAATCCGGGGCCCCCTTCAGGGCAGGCCAGCCGGCCCCCACCTGTGCACCAGGCCTCTATCCTATATAATAAAAGGGGATTATGCAAATTGGCCCTAACAGCAGAACGACTGCTGGACCAGTCACTATGAGGCGCACTGACCACCTCTTGGTCCGTTTCCCCAGCCGCAGGCTCCGATCGCCTGATGGCCACCCGTGGTGGAGGCGGGGCTGGTGAGCGGGCGGGAACAGCTGACCTCTCAGTCCCTTTCCCTGGCCGTCAGGCACTGATCACCCGATGGCAAACGGAACCAGGGTGGGTGCGGCGGGGGGCAGGGCCTGATTGCAGGCCAGGCCTAGGGACCGTACCCGTGCATGAATTTCATGCGCCAGGCCTCTAATATTAATATAAAGATACAAAATGTTGAATAATAAGTGAATATGACAGATTACAAAACTATACTGAATTCAGAGCGGAAATAAGTATTGAGGACTCTCCAGAAGCTGAGTCCTTTGCAAGCTCTCGAGTTGAGGAACATGTTTCAGAAAGCCATTACATGTAATTATACTGGAAATTCCTTTTCTTTGACGTGAACTTGACAATTAACATCATCAGTTAAACCCTGGTCAGTGTGGCTCAGTTGAGCGTCATCCCATGCACCAGAGGTTGCTGGTTTGATGCCAGGTTAGGGCACATGCCCAGGGTTGAGGCTCCATCCCTGGTGATGGGTGTGTACAAGGCAGGGTCTGATGTTTCTCTCTCAAATTGAAGTTTCTTCCTCTTTTCCTCTCTCCCTTCCTCTCTAAAAATCAATAAAAATGTATTTTAAAAACACAATTAAAACATACTCATATCTTTAAAAGTATGTACCAATTGCACTCATTTTAATTTTATCCTCTATAAAAATATTTTTTTAAAAATGTAAGCAAGTATTACAAGTGCATATTTGTGTAAATATTTATGTGGATCATTTTTATAGTTCCTCCAAACACAAATTTTGACGACGTAACCACACTTAATTACTGGAGCAGGTAGAAAGGTACTGTGTTAAACAGAGGATTGGTTGAGAGCTAAAATAACTTTAAAGAATTGTGTTTTTAATCTGTGGGTAGAAAGACTAGTTGAATCAGAGATACACTTACTGTTTCCCAATACATATTGCAGCACTAAGTATTTATACTAGTCCTTTGGTCCATAGCATTGATTAGAGCGGTCCTACAAGTAAGCACTAGCTATCAGAAACGTGTTTGCGTGTTTTCTGTAGGACATCACTACCTTAACTGGCGTCCCCGAGGAGCACATCAAAACCCGGAAAGTCAGGATCTTCGTTCCTGCGCGCAACAACATGCAGTCTGGGGTGAACAACACCAAGAAGTGGAAGATGGAGTTCGACACCAGGGAGCGCTGGGAGAACCCTTTGATGGGCTGGGCATCCACGTGAGTGCTTTGGTTTCACTTGAATAACTTCTCAGTTCTTTTTCTATGTAGATTTTCCTTTTAAACATACTGATTTTAACACTCCTTCATGTATACTTCTTTTTGTGTAGCTTTGTGTAGATATCACTGTGTTCTATGATGTAGACATATCTATCTATATAAAAGCCTAAGTGACCATTATGACCAGTACGACCGGTCAACCGGTTGCTATGATGTGCACTGTCCACCAGGGGGCAGACACTCAACACAGGAGCTGCCCCCTGGTGATCAGTGCACTCCCACAGGAGGAGCGCTGCTCAGCCAGAAGCCAGGCACTCACGGCTGGCGAGCACAGCTGCTGCGGCGGGAGCCTCTCCCGACTCGACCCTGTGGCAGCGGGCAGTGGCGGCAGGCACAGCAGGCCGAATGACTGCGAGCAGTGCGGCACCTGGCCCAGCTTGGGCTCCGCCCTGGCAGTCAGACATCTCCCAAGGGGTCCCAGATTACAAGAAGGTGCAGACCAGGCTGAGGAACTCCTGCCCCTCCACTCCCCCCCTCCCCTGTGCATGAATCCATGCACTGGGCCTCTAGTTTATATATAATATACCTGTTTAATATTCATATATTAAACCATAGACCAGTGATGGTGAACCTATGACACGCGTATCAGACGTGACACGCGAACTCATTTTTTTGGTTGATTTTTTATTTGTTAAATGGCATTTAAATATATAAAATAAATATCAAAAATATAAGTCTTTGTTTTACTATGGTTGCAAATATCAAAAAATTTCTATATGTGACAGGGCACCAGAGTTAAGTTAGGGTTTTTCAAAATGCTGACACGCTGAGCTCAAAAGGTTTGCCATCACTGCCATAGACAGTTGTTTTCAAAGTACTCTTTATTAGATAAAAAAATGACTGACATTGTGAGCGCTGTTAGCACACCCCCCAAGCTGTTTGCATTAGTTTAAGATGCACTGGGTATGTAGTGTTAATAATTAGTAACACTTCACTTATTTGAAATTAAAACTTCTTAATAAGGTATGTTTTTGTTTGTAAGGGGAGAAGACTAGATAAGATTAGGTACTGGCTATTCTGAAGGAAACTGGTAAGTTTCTGAGATTTGTGACTAATAAATGCACAGTGCACTGGGAAAAGTGGTCATAAATCCTATGGCCCCAGTGAAATCAGTGACCTAAATCTCCATTGTGGAATGTGGCCCAAACGCTAACCAGCAGGACGGCCTTGAGTTGAATAAAAGCTGCTGCTAGAGAAGCAGCCAGAAAAGCGAGAAGACTCCGCTCTCCCTGGGCCTCCTAGAATGTCATGTGTGCCCAGGCGGAGCTGAAGATCGTTATCACCTTCAGTTGTCTCACTTAGAAAAGTGTAACATTCGACTTTTCTTTCCTGTCGATGTAACTGGGAGAATGTTTGTTAAAAACATCTCACGTGTGGAAATTTAAATAGAATTACATTTTGCTTGGCAAAATGAAGTATAGGCACGATTTTAGGTATTTTGTATCTTTAGATTGTATATTTCATGGAAGTGTTGTAAATCACATGTTTGTAGAGACTAAAGAAATTTATAAGGAACAACTTTTTCCATACCCAGTGGTTGAAATGCTATGATGACCTTTTGTTAAGTCACATGAGATTTTAATGTGTTCATCTCTATGCAAAATTCATCCATTGCACTGTTTACTGATAGCATCTGGTTAGTTTTCAGTTGGGGCTATTATGTATAAAATCATTTTAAAATGGAGATTCTTGTACATGTCTTTTGGTGAACCTCTGATCTATTAATATGCCAGTTTGGGGTATAAATGTCATTTTGGAGAATGAGAAAAGGGGTAACAAGGTCTTGGATTTCAAAAGTCAAAATGAGTGATTTGTAGGTGGTTGAGGGAAGAGTGGAATGAACGTGGCCGGCAGATTCCTGCGAGGCGACCAGCAGCAGCGGGACGCGCGCTCAGCGCCCAGGCCTGCCTGTGCCTTCCCGCCCCATCCTCCGGCGATTAAGTCTCGCGCAGACGCCAAGCCTCCTCCGTGGAGCGGGCCTCTCCATCTGCATCTCTTATGCAGAGAAGGCAGGGGTCAAAGCTTCTGTCCGCGTCTGTGTTTCCCAGGGACCAGTTTAAAATCACTCTCCCAGAAGGCACGGTCCCCTTCAGAGTATACAGTCTCATTGAGGGGAGCAGTTAGCAATCTGATACTCAACCAGTGAAGAATTTTCAAGAGTTTATTCCAAATAAGATATTTCATCAGTACTGTACTTATTTTTTATTATAGCAGTTGTTTATATTCTAAACATTTTACTTTAAGTATTGATTGTTTTTTCAGCCAAAATTTAATGTTAAATCCTGGAAAAAAAATTGTTTCTTTCAGGGCTGATCCCTTGTCCAACATGGTTCTAACCTTCAGCACCAAAGAAGATGCAATGGCCTTCGCAGAAAAAAACGGTATGTTGGGTCTGTTTTTGTTTGACTTTAACAATTAAAAGGAAGATATGAGTTTATGTTCTTAACATTAATCAAAACCAGTCAGGAATATAGAATTTGAGTAGGAAGAAATTTTTCAGTGTTATCTAATCCACTGGATTTAAGAATTTTACAGCAGGAGGACACCCCCTTCCAAAAAAAAGAAAAAAATGTAACACGGAATGCCCACAAAACATGGGAAAGCCAAACCGCTCTCACCTGAAGTAGAGGCAGGGAATACCGTGTCTGACTCCTGCCCTGCTGATGAGTCCCTGCAAACCTCTAACGCCTGGTGTTACAGTCTAATTGACCCTTTCAGTTTGACACCTCCTTACGATTTCCTTTCTTACTTTGAGCCAGAATCCCATGTCTCTTACTCTACGTAATAGCTCTTCAGTTATTTCAAAATAGTTATCGTTGTCATATTCCCTCTCGATTATCTCTGCTTGCATCATTTTATAACATTAGTCTAAGACAGTAATGTCCAAGGCCTCTCACTCGCTCATCCACCCACCCACTCAGCACAACTCCCAGTCCTCTACACTCTGTTTGTGGTAAGTGCTGTCTGTCTTTTATACTGTATTTTCACTGCACCTTTTCTGTGTGTAGATACACAGTGCCCATGAGTTACAGCTGCCAACAGTATTCAGTATAATAACGTGCTGCACAGGAGCCATGGCTGCACATGGCGCCGAGGTGTGCAGTGGCCGCACCCTCCAGGTCTGTGTGATGCCTCTGGGATGTGCACACAGTGAGGACATTACTTCACAGCGACACATCCCTCAGGAAGAATCCCTTCCCAGCGCTAAGCGGCTCATGGTGTCTGTTGATCTTGCTGTCAAGAAAATACAAAATGTCTTTTTGTTTCCCTCATTTTCTGTTGTTAAGCTATGCAACACAGTAGTGAAAAGAGGCTTTGGAGTTAGGCCAGTATGAATTCTAATCCTAATTGTGCCACTTCGAAGCTACACGATTTTGAATTAATTTCATGTTGAAGTAGCAGTCTTATTTCATGGTGTACCTAGTCCAGCACACAGTAAGCACTGGGTAATGCTCTCTGCTTTGGTCTCTTTAGGATGGCAATGCACTACTGTGTACTTGTACCTAACGCATTCTGTTGTTCTAGTTGGTCAGGTTGAATTTAATCTAATTTAGTTATCTATGTGAATGAAATAATACCTATTTAAGCAGCCTACTATAAGGGAGTATATATATATATACTATAAGGGAGTGAGTGTGTGTGTGTGTGTGTGTGTGTGTGTATGAAAGGCTAATATGCTAAGTGTCTGACCATCTGGGTAATGACGTCACGTAGCAATGCCCAGCTTCCTCTCCCTAGCAACTAGCTTCCTTGCAGTTTCTTCAGCCCAGGAACACAACTTGTTTTATAGCCAGATGGAAATATTTTACACTTTAACCAAATGTCTGTAAAGCGTTTTCTGTGCCTCATCTCATTTGATCCTCACAGAAGTCTTGGAGTAGGAAGATAGGAGACTCGGTGAAATCCTATTTTCTTTTCATTAGCTGGAAAACGGAGACTTAGAAAGCTTAGAAACTTGACCCAACTGAAAAGAAGTAAGAAATGGTGGACCTTGAAAATGACTTCAGGTTTTCTCACTGCACAGAATATAGTCAAACACTGCTACAGTTAACTATTTCACCCTTTGTTCTCCCTGCGTGATCTGTAATAATAATTTGCTTTGTATTGATATTTACTGCTGTGTTCCTGACAATTACCTGAAAGAGAAATTGGGGTGCTTCACTGGGCTGGAAAAAGTTTAGCTAAATCAGAAAGCAGGCCTAATTAAGCAAGTTTGTTCTATATCTATAAAAGGCTAAGTTGACTCGTGCATGTGCAATACATATAAAGCTCTCACTGGCACCAATCACACACGTGTGTTTCCAAATGTCATTGTCTATTGTGACTTTGGTTGACACTTCTATTATAGAGAAAGGGCAAATAGCGATATTAAAATATTTCTTCTAATTAATTTTCTTTCAATGTGCACAAATTTGTGCACCAGGCCACTAGTATAAGTATAAAAGATTATCAGTGTTATCTAACATATTTGACGTGTAAATGTGAAAGAACTACACAAGTTATTTACATTTGCTTTTCACCCCAAGTTAGTATCATTTACTTATGACCAGGAGTCTGAAGCCACACTGCCTGGGTGTGAATCCATATTGGGTTTCTTACTATTTGTAGACCTTGTGTTTCCATTTTCTCCTGTGTATAGTAGGAATTGTGAGGATTGAATGTGTTAAGTAAAAGTAAAGTGCTTAGAACATAGTTAAGTAGCTATATAATAGTACATACATTTATCCTAGTAGTAGTAGACTTATAAAAACTTTTAAAAAATCACATAAGTATAATTCATGATTAACAAATTGATTTTTGGCAATTTTGACAATTTTTAATGGCATAAGTGTTCTCAAAGTAGTCCTAGTCTTTAAAATATCATTTTGATTTAAAATGAACATTGCTCTCTTTATTAAGCTGTTGTTGGGGAGGAAAAAAATGTTATCTACCTATCTAGGTTCTAATAATAAAATTAACATAAGAAAGATTGACAGGAGGAAAAAGATTTAAGCATTATGTACAGGGGCCATAGAACGTCAGACCCAAGGACAGGCCGTGCAGTTGAAGTTTCTGTGCCGCCCTGAGCTGAGGAGCGGGAGGGGCCTGGGCTTCGGGGGGAGGAGGGTAGTTCACAGGACACTAAGAGCGGATGTCTGCCCTGCCCTGCACGTAGGTTATTCAGATGAGAGTCGCTTCCGGTAATCGCTGTCTTTCCGGGCTCAGCCACCTACCTGAAGGTGGAGTGTTCCTGTCCCTGCTGGGCAGGGTGGCCTTCGCTCAGAATGACCCCAGGCCCAGGTGGCACATCGGGGCCATGCTCCTGTCCCTTCACTGACTGGAGCTCATCCAAAGCGGTTCAGCTGATGCTCATCCTACTTGAAGCAAGTCATCCTTTGAGGTCTGTGATGTGAGTTTAGTGACGGGACATCTAGTAAACTATTACATCTCTCAGTGTCTCTCTGAGGGGTCGCAAGGGCACATGTGAATTGCAGGTGTGAACTAGCCACTGCTGCTTTTGAAATCAGGTGCTTTTCCAATCTGATGTCTGTCTCCCCAGGAAAGAAAATTGGGGAGCATTATTACAGCCAGTAGACAGAATAACTTGAAAAAGCATAATGGATAGTACCTTATAAAACTCCAGGCTCACAGTGGATCAGGAATTGAACAAGGCAGCAGGATTTATATCTGTCTTAGTCACTGCTTTTCACAAAACCTACATAACGGATACTTGTTATCTGGTGAAATTACTCACTTTCTAAAATATATTTCTCTACTCAAGAATTTGAAGCCACTCTTATCTCTTGGGAAAGTCCTCGATGGTTATTTCACCATTGAATTCACTATAGTACTTGTGTTCTGCCGCATTTAACATTTAGCATTATATATCTTAAGTAGGTAAGTTCTGTTTCTCTAGCTATTACGGCAGTGACTCTAAACAAACACCAGTGAATGGTACAGCATCATGGCTGAAGGATCTTTTTCAAATTGCCTAGCAACCTCTCCATTCTGATTTGCCCTCTTGTTTAAGTGGCTAGTGGGGGGACATGTAAATGGATCTCTGCTCCCCTCACACCTCACATCATTTTGTTAATTAACAAGATCACATACCATTAAGTGGGTGAGCAAATGTTATCTGAGTGCAGACATATTTGTTCATCTATCTATGCATTGTCTATGACTGCTTTTCCGCTTTAATAGTAAAATTAAATAATTGTAATAGAGACCATATGGTCCCCAAAGTCTACAAATACTTTCTATTTGGTTGTTATTTACAGAAAATATTTACTGACCCCTGGTCTGAACTGTTACGTACACGGCCTCAGTACTAAGAACTTTTCTTCTCTGACATTTATATAAATCCAAAAGTGCTCTTTTTTCAAACATCTTGAAGGGTCTATGCTTACTAGACCAACTCGGCTGATTATTCAGAGTTCTTCACAACATAAGCAGTAACTTGTCCCCAAAGCACTAACTAGCTTTATCTTACTTTGCCCCAAAGCTGCTTTCCTCTACCTGCAGCCTCACATTTCCCTCCTCACCCTGTCCCTGCCTGTGACCGCCAGCTCAGTCTTCAAATACATTGTAAGTGTGATCGCCTTCCTGACCCTTTTCTTATCCCTTCTCCACCCTCACTGGGTGCGCGCTCTCCCTAGTCTAGCCTCCTCAATAACCTGTTCCTTTCTTACAGCTGGTAGTGTGGTTTTGTACTTTACATATTGGCATTATATTCCGTAAGGCATGTGAGCCGCTGTGGTATGCCGGCAGCGGTGGCTAGCCTCTGGGGTCAGTAGTTAAGGGCGGCATAATGCTAGTACTCAGCTGGAATATTTTATCCTGCCGACTGGCTTATAAGCGCTGCCAGGGAAACACCCCGTCGGGCCCATCTTTGTCTTTTAATGTGCTCAATAAATATTAGTGATGTCATAAATTATTCTCCGGATCATGTTTTAAGATTTTGTACAAGGAACTTTAATTTGGCTACTTGTTATATCTTTTAGAAGAACTGTTAATTCCCTCCAGTTAGAAATCTGAGAAAAGAAAATTGTAGGAGAATCATTAGCAATTTCTTATAGGTTAGTGTGTTTGTAAAATACAACCACTGAGTTTTTCTGTTAAAATTAATTTGTAATTTTAATAATTTGAGTGTATTAAGGGTTCACACCCTGAAGTATATTTCGGTGTACTTACTAGTGAGCTGATCATTTTATAACTTTAGAGTTGTTTCCACCCTGTTATTTGTTCCAAACTCTTATAAGTATACTAAAACCTGGGAGTTAATACAGCAAGATCAAAATCAGTCACCTCGCCTAGCATAGGACCACGTTTCTAGATTTCTAGCACAATGTTTTTTCTGTGATACTGTGGGGCTGGTAGATCTTCAGAATTAATTGTGTAGATCTCTACTGTCCAAAATGGTAGCTACATGTGACTGGGTAGCACTTGGAATATGACTAGTTTTAATTGAGATGTAAAATTCATACTGGATTGCAAAGATTTAGTATTAAAAAGCATATAAGATATCTAATAATTTTTATATTGATGACATAATAAATGATAATATTTTGGATATATATTGAGTTAGGAAAGTATATTAAAGTTAATTTTACCTGTTTCTTTTTAGTCATTTTTTAATATGGCTACTAGAAAAGTTTAAATTGTTTGTGTGGGCAGCACTGACCTAGAGTACTTAGCAATATACAAGGATAATGTATTACTAGTATATGTACATTCTAAATATTTCATTAATATATTATCTTTAGTGAATATAATAGGAAAATCTATTCAACCTAGAAAAGTCTACATTTTATACTAAAGAAGTAGATGTATTCTTCAGGCATCAGTATGAGTCAAAGTGGAAACTCATATATAATGAAATAAAAGACTTAAAGTGGCTATATAGTTAACATTAATAATGGATTTCAGAAGTCAGATGTGTGAGTTCATAAGAATAATGCAGCGTAAGTCATTCAAAAAATATATGGACAGAATATCTGCAAACAATCATTTAAGCCTATTTTCAAAGAAGACAGTGAATGTCATCTAATTTATAAAAATGGATGAACATAATTTTTTAAACATAATTTTTTAAATATATATTTTTATTGATTTCAGAGAGGATGGGTGAAGGAGAAAGAGAAACATCAATGATGAGAGAGAATCATTGATAGGCTGCCTCCCATACACCGCCCCTTGGGGAGCAAGCCCGCAACCTGGGCATGTTCCCTGACTGGGAATGGAACTGTGACCTCCTGGGTCATAGGTCAATGCTCAACCACTGGGCCACACTGGCCGGGCAACATAATCTTTATAGAAAAAAAAACCCTTGAGATATGACATAGTAATTCTGAGACATAATATACCATAAATATGCCAAACATATAGGGTGGATATTCCAAAAATATATCAAGAATACCAAGAAAAGAGATTAACTAAGTGTGTGTGGAGTAGATCCTAAATACCTATATATTATTAAAACTGTATAACCTCCCCCCAGTCAGAATGGCTATTATCAAAAAGTCAACAAATAACATGTGTTGGTAGGACTGCAAATTGGTGCATGCTGGGGTCCAACCCCAGCAGGTCCAGGGGTCCCCAAAGGTGTGGACAGAGTTGGCGAAGAAGGAACGACACGGAGACAGCGCTCAGTTGATCAGCAGCCTAGCCAGGATCTCTAGCCAGGATCTCCAGCCAGGTTCTGCGTCCATGTTCTCCTGCCAGGCTCTCCAGCCAGGTTCTCCAGCCAAGTTCTGGTCTGGATCTCCAGAGAGGTTCTGCTCTGGATCTCCAGCGAAGTTCTGGTTAGTATCTCCAGCCAGGTTCTGTGTCCAGTTGTCTTGCTAGGTTCTCCAGGTTCTCCAGCCAGGTTCTGTTGCCATGTTCCCTCGCTAGGTTCTCCAGCCAGGTTCTGTGTCCAGGTTCTCCAGCCAGGTTCAGTCACCAGGTTCTAGTCAGGTTCTCTTGTCAATTTCTGTAGTCAGGTTCAGTCCAGGATCTTTTGCCATGTTCTCTCGCTAGGTTCTGAGGCCAGTTTCTGTCCAGGATCTTTTGCCATGTTCTCTCCAGCGAAGTTCTTCTGTCTCTAGAGAACGTTCTGTGTAGGTTCTGTGCCTAGGTTCTGTCTCTCTTGGTTCTGTCTTCCTAGTTCTGTGTCTTGCTGTCTTGTTATATCTGTATTTATACCAGTTGATTCAATCCTATCAATCTCTATTACAAAGGTTAGGGCGTTTCTTATCTCCATTCCAGGGAGTAAAGATTATGTAGCTTAAGCATGATTGTTCGTAGTTAAAGTGATTAATTACCCGCCTGGCACTTACTTGAGGGGTTTTATTCCCTCCCTAACTTCAGGGGAAAATCCCTACCTGGGGAAACAATCTTTCTCAGAGAGGAGACCTTGGTTAAAACACATAGTGCCAAGGTGAGCAAACATTTTAAGAACAGTATGCCATATATGCCAGGTCCTTTGAAATAGCAAGGATGGACTGGCTCCCGGCAGGTGCATCCAGTATGGAAAGCAGTATGGAGAGCCCTCAAGAAACTACGTCTGCTCTACCTCTGAGCATTTATCCAAAGAAAAGGAAAACACTGATTCAAAAAGATGTATGCACCCTGCACTCATTGCAGCGCTTTTATGACAGCCAAAGTATGGAAGTAGCCCAGGTGCCCATCGATAGATGAATGAATAATGAAGATGGAATATTATGCAGCACTAAAAGAGAATGAAATCTTACCATTTGAGACAACATGGTTGGACCTAGAGCAGCGGTTCTCAACCTGTGGGTCGCGACACCTTTGGGGGTCGAACAACCCTTTCACAGGGGTCGCCTAAGACCATCCTGCATATCAGATATTTACATTACGATTCATAACAGCAACATTACAGTTATGAAGTAGCAACGAAAATAATCTTATGGTTGGGTCACAACATGAGGAACTGTATTTAAAGGGCCAGAAGGTTGAGAACCACCGACCTAGAGGATATTACGTTAAGTGAAATAAGTCAGACAGAAAAAGACAATTATCTGTTTCACTTGTGTGTGGAATCTTGGGGAAACAAAACAAAACAAATGAACAGAAACAGACTCATAGAGATCACAGGATGGCTGCCAGAGTGGAGGGGATTGAGGAAAGGGTGGGAGAGGTGAAGGGAAATGTAGTCGATAATATTGTGATAAGTTTGCATGGTGACAGGGTTACTAGACTTAGTGGGGTGATCACATTGTAAGGTATAAAAATTTTAAATCATAATGTTGTACATTCAAAACTAATACAACTAATGTAATGTTGTATACTAACTATACTTAAATAAAAATCACAACTAAAAATAAAACAACATCGACAAGTGATATTTATTCCCCTTATTGACATATACTGGCCTACAAGGTACATGATCCAAACTAAAGAAGTAAAGATGCAGCCAAGTTAATGTTTTTTAAAATCACTGAAGTTGTGACTATATTGTGACTGATGACTATAGTGTTGTCTGATGCCAGGAGAGCAGCGCCGGGGCTCTGGTGTGAAACCATCCTGGGCAGGAAGGGCACGGCCAGCTCCCAGCACTCGGCACATAGCACACAGCGTCCGAGACGCTCGTGCTAGCATGTCCCCCACAGATTAGCCTCGGACGCTGGCATCTCCTCTGACCGGACAGCTCCTCCTTCCCGTGCAGCTCATCCAGTCAGGTGTCCAGTTCCTAAGCACTTCCCGCACCGCCTGCTTAGCAGCTTGGCAGGAGACACCTGTGCGCTTTCTCCAGCGCCCTCGGGGAGTCCCAGATACTCGGAATGTTTCATTTTATTTTACATTGAGGCTGGGATCTGGGGAAGACAGAAGATTGTCAGTAGATTGAATCCTTAGGCTAGGAATAGGGCCATGGGTGTCCAAGAAACAGTGTTAGGCTGCTCACTTCAAAGTGACAAGAAAACCGACATGTAAACATAGACGGAATTGTGACTGTTAAGAATCTGAACTCTTTTTTTAAATTGATTTGTGAGAGAGAGAAACAGTGATTTGTTGTTCCACTTATTTATGCATTCATTGGTTGATTCTTGTATGTGCCCTGACAGGGATTGAACCTGTAATCTTGGTGTATGGGGACGACACTCTAACCACCTGAGCTCCCTGGCCAGGGCAGAACCTGAACTCTCACACAAGTCATCAGGGACTAAAAGTTAGCACGTAAGGTCATCCTGATAATTCGCAAAACCTTTGCAATCCAGGCAGAGTAGACAAGAAGAATAGCCCTTCACATTGTAGGTGAAGGCAGGAAGCAGTCAAGTAGTAAAACAAGCCCATCAAAATCAAGCCAATTTTGCTAAAATTTTTACATAATTCATAGCTTTTCACACTTTTAGCTTCCTATAATCTAAGAGAAATAAGTTTCCTTTTCGCAACTTTCTATATCCATTCAGGTCTTGTCCTGAGTGTTCCTCATTCTGGAACAGTCACTTCACAGGCTCACTATTTCTCCCTTGTAAACGAAGCACATTCCGTGACCTTACATGCAGAGTTGTACCCATTGCCACTGCTGCTCCGGGTAGTTGCATTTAGATCAGTTAGGAAATGCAGACTTAGGAAACCCACAGGGCCATGCTGTAGAACTGTTCTCTCAGTGAGTACACATGCTTCATTTACTGGAGCTCAAGTCGACAGAAAAGATGAACAAACCCGATGTTCTGTTTCCTTCTCACCCAACAGAGAATGAATCTTTAAAACCATTAACCTATTGAAAGGAATCATCAGATGATCAGACTGTAAAACCAGTTCCCAAGAGTAGGAGAGAGCAAAATTCAAGTTAGAAAAACAGAGATCAGCCAAGTTCCCCTGTGCTTACCTCCCGGAGCCGGGGAAGATGGGCCGGGGCTTAGACGGGGCCCCGCAGTGGTGAGGGCTGCTTGGCGCTGGCCGGAGACTGCGGGGCATCTCCACAGAACCGCCAACTCTGTTAATAAAGAATGTTCCCCGAGATAAAACCACGACTCTAACACAGAGAGCAATGAGCATGTGCTGAAGAATTTATTTACTCATGGACAGGGGAGCCAGACAGATGCTGGTCTAGCCAGTTCAAAGGAGAAGTCAGCACTCAGACTTACATAGACTTAAAGAATGTTTAGATGAATCGCAAATGAAAACTCAGCTGCTTTGAAGGGCGTGGGGAGGGGAGAGCTGCCAGGCAGCACAGAATCTGTAGGTCTGTCAGTTAGAGGTGATTCCCATTACTCAGAGTGGCTGTGTTCTGTACGTCACCATCAACTCTCCCTTAGCGCACACCGAAACACTGCTCCTGCGAAATACAGGCTTACGTGCCTGGGAGCCTCGGATCACAATATTTCGTCAAACAATCAATACGTTGTTTTCACGTGTGTCTGTTTAAGGGCGTATTGCTGACTCACAGACATTGAACTCGTGGCCAACAGCCTGTCACTCACGCCCAGGGAAGCATCTCCAACGCGGGCTCGTCGCAGCCGCCCGCACTCGGGCCCGAGAACGCACTCGGGGCGGCAGGCGGCACAGAAATGAGGAGCCGGTGTGGCCGAGAGAGGCCATGCGAGGACACTTGTCGCCGTGTGAGGGTGACACAGGCAGAGCATGACCTTGCCTGACCTCAGCTGGGAGTGTGTGGGGTGACAGATGTGTCACTGCCCTGTGCCTGCCCAACGGCCAGGGGAGCACGGTCAGTACTGGGCTGGCAGGGCAGTTCTGGTGAGCAGGGGCCCAGCACCCGCTCTGCGACCAGGGGAGACAACCGAGAGGCCGGGCGGGCTGAGCTCAGCAGGCGTGAGGCAGCGCCTGTCCCATGACTCGCCCAGCACCTGTCTGTGGCCAGGGAAGCGTCCGGCTCTGGGGAGAGGGGAGTCTGAGGCCCTCCGCTGGGAGCCTGAGTAACTGCCTCGGGGGACAGGGTCCCCCCGTGCTAGGGAGTCCCGGGGTCTGGGTTACGAGGGTTCTGGGGACCCACACACACACCGCCCCCAGACCAGGCTCTGAGAGGGAGTTTTGGACATCGTGTGGCTGTATAGTTTTTTCTCTAGAAAAGTGTGTTCAAATTGCTGTTGACTGAGTTTCAGCTGTACTTTTGGAGCACAAACCAGGTTGTTTTTGTGGCAAATCCCTGATGGAGAAGTAAGAGGGACAGTACTATGTAGCAGCCGGGTCTGGCGCTTGTGCCAGATCAGGCAGTGGCTGTGCTCTGTACACAGTGGGCGGTAGGAAAATCATTGAGCTGCTCACTTCCGAGCTGAAGTCGGGTTTGGGGTTCGGTTATTAGAGGAGAGAGACCTTTCGCAGGCCTGGGGCCAGGGTACTAGAGGTAACGTATTTCACAAGTCCTAGAAGCGCTGATGGATGTTTCTCTGTATTTGTGTGTTACCGAAGCAAATATGACATGGGTTCTGCAAATGAAAATGAATGGAATTAATTTCCCTTCTCTGTCTCATGCCTCATACGTGGAATTCACAAGCCAATTGTTGTGGTCTGGTTTATTCAGAGGTTTTTGTTGGCATTTGAAAAGAATACACCAACATTCCTGTCATAGGAAGTAGAAAATGCCCACCTCAGGGTGCAGGGCCGACGAAATGCTGGGCGCGCTCGGGGGGGACAGTCCGGGGCTCACAGACGGCCTGCCCGCTCCCAGGGCTTCTGCAGGACGCGCCTCTGAGGGAGGCCGGCGCTCCAGGCATCCTGTGAGCCGTCAGGGCTGCAGGGCCGGCAGGTGGAGCCCTGTGTCTGGCTGCTGTCCCCAGTGCAGTGGCTTTGGCATCACGGGGGGGGGGGGGGGGGGGCGGTGGATGGGGGGCTCTGGGCGCCCGGGGAGCTCCCCCTGCAGGTGCTCCTGGGAGGAGGGCTGGGACCTGCGCTGCAGGGAGGAGAGGCTGGTGCACAGTGTCCCAGGGAACAGCACGCAGACTGGGCGCCGCTGTGGTTTGTAGGAGCCTCTTCAGAGTGTAGATGGCTTCACCTCCACAGTCCCGCTCAGAAAATCAAGTTTGAGTTATTTCTTTTAAACTCCCTTATTTTAGGGTAGAAAAATTCTCACAGAAACTTAAACATTTCACAAATAAAATTCCATTCTAAAATTTCTGCAGGATATATTTCATGCAAGTTGTATTATGTTTTTTCTTTTTTAAAGAAATACGTTTGTATTGATTTCAGAGAGGAAGAGGGGGAGAGAGATAGAGACATCAATGATGAGAGAATCATTGATCTGTTGCCTCCAGCCTGCCCCTCCTGGGGATCGAGCCCGCAACCCGGGCATGTGCCCTTCACCAGATTTGAACCCAGGATCCTTCAGTCCACAGGCCAGTGCTCTATCCACTGAGCCACGCCAGCCGGGGATGTTCTTCTTTTTAAGAACAAGTTTCAGATGGGAAGTGGAGAGATCAGCAGTTTGGGTAGCGTCCCTTTCAGTACAAGCGTGTCACGTCTCTTCCAGTGGCTGAGCCCGCCGCTTGCTCCAGAAGCCTTCGTGTTCCCCAGGGTACAGGGTTCGGCCTGGGAGAGGCTGTGCTGTGGAGTGTGGTGGGACCAGCGCGCTGTTCGTCCGGGCACTGGGAGGTAGACCCTTTGTCCGGTTCCTGTCAGAGGTCAGAAGGGAGCAACGGGAGAGGGATGGAGACGGGACTTGAGTTGTTAACCATCCTCATCCCCTGTGCAGCGTGGGGAGCACAGTTATCCAAGGAAAATGTGAGGGAAGGACCCTCCCCGCCCGTCCCCCATGGTGGCTGTGGCGGGGCATGTGGAGAAGGCAGGTCTCTTCCATTGTCTGCCTGTTCTCCCGGCACTCACCACCACCTCCCAGGCCCTGGAATGACATGTGTGTACCGTTGTCACCAGCAGCAGCGCTGTAGGCTGGCCCACAGTCCCGAGAGCCAGCACTCCGTAGCCCTAGGAGAACACCGCGCCAGTGGCTCTCTGTGGACCAGCCCGCCTCTCCCAGCAGGGACCTCATGGCATCTGGCTCATGAACAGAGCAGGGCGCAGAGCTGGGTCCGCCTTCTCATCAGTAAACACAATCCTTCTCCCTGGGGCTTGGCAGGCTGTTGGCCGCCTAAACCAGAACGTGACCATCGGGTATGTTTTGCATATAGTACCCGTTCCTCTCATTCCTTCAGCTCCTCTCACAGCGCCCTTGTGGGGCTGGAGCATGTGTGTTGGGAGACAGACTGGGACAGGGCACAGGCCCTCTCACACACCATTTGGAAGAAAAGAATACAGAGCAAGGAGAAATTGAGTTCTGAGTTACACCTTTAATTTAAGAGCTGGTAAGTCATCCTCAGACAATATTTTGAATCCTGTTGTCACAGGAACAAATTGCTAAGCAGGTATTTATATTTCAGATGTGTTGACATGTACTCCTGATGATAAATGACCTTGAATTTATGAGCATTCGCTTCTGCTCACAGCGTTCTTCAGGCACACTGCTTAATTCTGTTCCTGTGAGTCTGTTTTTTGTTTCCTAGGATGGAGCTACGACGTTGAAGAGAAGAAGGTTCCGAAACCCAAGTCCAAGTCTTACGGTGCCAACTTTTCTTGGAACAAAAGAACAAGAGTGTCCACAAAATAGATGGGCCTGCCCATCTCCGCTTGACTGTGAATGAAGTCAGCTGGGCAGTATTTACAGTCCATGCCTGCCACTTCTCTTACTCTCTGAATAAAGTTTCCCTTTAAACTGCAGGTGCATTTTGTGGTGTTTATTTTTAAGCTCAAATGGAACATGTTATAATTTTTCAATATAGAGACATTGAGATGATTATACCTCTAGGAAATTTCAGTACTTAAAGTCTATTAAAAAGGAGTGCTTGAAATTAGCTGCAACATTGAGGTTTTGCACATGCTTTTTATAGCCATTATCAAGTTCATGGTATTTATGAACTACCAGCCATCATTGTTAAAATGCTTAGAAAACCTTTTGTTTTATCAGGGATAGAGAAATTCATGATTACATTACAATCTCATAAACCTAAACCCAAATTTTACTATTGGCGTTTTCTTCTTTAATTAGAATTTTATGTTCTCTAAGCTTCTTTGAACCTGAATCAATCTACAAGAGACACATAAGAAAGAGAAAGGAATCCAAACACGAAACTAAGTCATCAATGTGCGAGAGAATAAGAACAGAGAAAAACTATAAAAACAATCAGAAAAGTTAATAAAATGGAAATAACTACATACCTATCGATAATTACTATAAATGTAAATGGACTAAATGCTCCAATGGAAAGACAGGGTGGCTAAATGAATAAATAAAAGACCCATACATATGCTGCCTACAAGAAAGTCACGTCAGACTGAAAGCGCGGGTAAGGTATGGAAAAAGATTCATGCAAATGAAGCTAAAATAAAGCTGTGGTAGTAACACTCATATCAGACAAAATAGACTTAAGGCAATGGCTATGACAAGAGGCAAAGAATGGCATTTCATAATAATGAAGGGGTCAATCCAACAAGAAGATAGAACTCTTGTAAACATCTATGCACCTGACATAGGAGCACCTAAACATATAAGCAAATATTGATGGACATGAAGAGATCAACAGTAATACAGTCATAGTGGGGGACTTGAACTCCGTATTGACATCAATGGACAAGTCACCCAGACAGAGAATTAACAAGGAAACAGTGGCCGAAAGTGATGTATTAAACCAAATAGACTTATTTTTGTGAAGTGCACATGGAACTCAAGTATAAGAGACTACTGACATCACAAACAGGATTATCAGGAAATACTATGAAAAATTAAATGCAAACAAGTTGGACAACCTGGAAGAAATGGATCAATTCCTAGAAACATACAATCTTCCAAGTCTGACTCAGGAAGAAACAAAGTGTGAACAGACCAATAATTACTAATGAAATTGAAACAGGATTCAGAAACTTCCAACAAATAAAAGCCCTGAACCAGATAGATGGCTTCCCAGATGAATTTTACCAACATTCAAAGAGTAATTCCTACCTATCCTTTAAAAATGTCAAAAATTTTAAGAGAAGGGAAGGCTCCAAAACGTTGTATAAGACCAGCATTACCTTCATATCAAAACCAGACAAAGACACTACAAAAAAGAAAATTATGGGACAATATCCCTGATGAACATAGATACACAAATCTTCAGCAACGTAATAGCAAACCAGATCCAGCAATACATTAAAAAGATCAAACACCATGATCAAGTGGAACTTTTTCCTGGCATGGAGCGTTGGTACAATATCTGCAAGTCAGTTAATGTGATACACATAAATAATGAAGAATAAAAATATCAATGGATATAGAAAATGCATTTGACAAAGTCCATCTATTTTTCATTAAAAACTCTCATCAAAGTAGAAATACAGGGAACATACCTCAACATAATAAAGATTGTATATGTCAAACCCACAGCTAACATACTCAACAGTTAAAAGCTGAAACCTTATTTTTATAATCAGGAACAAGATTAGATGTCCTCTTTCATCACTTTTATTCAACATACTATAGGATGTCTTCAGAACAGTAATCAGAGAAGAAAAAGAAGTAATATTTGAATTAGGAAGTAAAGCTGTCATTATTTGCCAATGACATGATACAACATAGAACAGTAAAGAAAAACTATTAGAACTAATAAATGAATTTAGTAAAGTAGGATGAAAAATTAATACTCAGAAATTGGTTGCATTTTATACTCTAATAACAAACTATCCAAAAGAGAAATGAAGACAATCCCATTTACATTTGTATCAAAAAGAATAAAATGCCTAAGAATAAATTTAACCACGGGGGTAAAAGACATGTACTCAGAAAACTAAGACATTGAAGGAGATACAAATAAATGGAAAGCTATACAATGCTCATGGATAAGAAGAATTAACATCTTTAAGTGTCCATACTACACAGAGCAATCCAAAGATTCAATGCAATCCTTTTCAAAATGCCAATGCATTTTTCACAGAAATGTAACAAGTAATCCTAAAATGTACCTGGAACCACAAACACCCGAATCTCCAAAGTCATCTTGGGAAAGAACAACGTTGAAGGTATATTGATATCAAACTATACTACAAGGCTATAGAGACCAAAACAGTATGGTACTGGCATAAATACAGACGCATAGATTAATGAAACAGAATAGAGAACCCAAAAATAAACCCATTTGTATGTGGTCAGTCTGTGACAGAAGAGGCACGAATATACAATGGGGTAAAGACAGTTTGATAAATGGTGTTGGGAAAGTGGACAGATACATGCAAAAAAACTGTAACTATACCACTAATTTGAAAAGATATATGCACCCCTGTGTTCTTTGCAATGTTATTTATAGCTAGTAGCCCTGCACACAGATCTGTGCACCAGTAGCTTGCTGCCGCCCTCCAATAGCCCTCTGCCCACTACTTTGCCCTCCTGTAGCTCCCCCGTCCCCCTCATAGCTTGCTGCCCTGCCCCCTCCTGTAGCTCTCTGCCACCTGCTTATAGCCAGTAGCTCGCTGCCCCCCTCCTGCTGATCCGTGATCCGGTCGTTATGCAGTCGGTCATTACACTTCACGGTGTAACGACCATTTGCATATTACATCGTTATTATATAGGATAGCCAAGATTCAGATGCAAGCTAAGTGTTCAATAGACAAATGGATAAAGAAGTGTTACATCTGTATAATGGAATATTAAGTATTAAAAAGGATGAAATCTTGCCAATTCTGACATGTTAACATGGATGGACCAAAGGGCATTATACTATGTGAAATAAGTCAGAAAAGACAAACACCATAGGATTTCACTTATATGTCAATGGTAATTGAAATTTAAAAAAAAAATTTAATTGGTACTTTTTAGCATATGGAAATTATATGTCAAGAAAATTGATGCTTTAACAATAAGACAACCTCAGTGTTATGTCACAGCAATATTTTCTGATGTGCGGGATTAATGAGCATTTGGTATGACTTATGGATAAAAAGATAAATGTAAAGTTTTTGATACTTGGTTGAGAAGATTGTGTTGTTAGAATTCAGATAGAGAATAGTCTAAAAGTCAGATTTTCCATTCCTGCAGTCATTTTCACCATGACTAGGATGGTCCACGTGGAATAAGGCAAAGTGAAGAAATTTTGGAAAGAAATATTACTCAAAATTGACATTTGTAAAAACCAAAAAAAATAAGATACTTCTCTAGTTTTCCATTATTGTGTAAAACAAAACACAACAAAATTCTTTACATACCTTATTTATTTAAGCATTCATTTTCTGGTGTGATTTGGTTTTCTGTTTATAAATCTGTGCATGGGAAGATGAATTCATTTCTAATTATACTGAATGCAAGATGCCAGGGAGCTACCCAGCTGAAAAATTCACAGCAGACCATTGGAAATGTGGGTCTGGAACCCAGCCTCCGGGCCAAGAACGTTGGTGGTCGGGTAATAATTAAAGGTATGGCAATGAATACAGTAACAAGAAAATGAAGAGAAGAGGTGGTAAGCAAGGAATAGAGGAGGCCAATAAAGGATTCTTCAAATGAAGAGGGTATCTTTAAGCACAAAGGCCACATCTCTTTTTCCATTGCTAGGTGCGTAGGATCAAGATGACTAGAATATCAGAAATGGAAATTGAATAAAGCTAGATGTATAACAGTAAACTATAGATCCACCTATGTTGTCACAAATGGCAAGATTTCCTTTTGTATGGCTGAATAATATTAAGGCATATAAATGAATACATATATGCCACACTTTCTTTAAGTCATCTATTGATGGACACTTAACTTGTTTCCATATCTTGACTGTTGTGAATAATGGTGCAGTGAATATGGGGCTGCATATATCTCTTCCAATTAGTGTTTTCATTTTCTTCAGATAAATACCCAGGAGTGGAATTGCTTGATCATGTGGTAACTCTATTTTTAATTTTTCAAAGAACCTCCACACTTTTCCACAGTGGTACACCAATTTACATTCCCACCAACACTGCACAAGGATTCCCTTTAATAATATGTCATTTTGATTGAAGTACATAAAGAAAATATAGCCTTGTACAGATAAGTAGTTGGGAAAGGAAAAGATATTTCTAAGAGCATTTTCAAATAATTGTGATTGGTCATATGTCATTTTCTTAAAATTTAGTTGCAATGTGAGGTTAGAAACCCTATCAATGAACTTTTCTGTTGCATTAAAATCCATTGATTTATCTTGTACTTTCAATCTTTTATGCATGCATGATTTTGTAACATCATACGTTGGCCATTTCTATATTGGTTCACAGAATTATGCCGATTTTCCAAATTTTAACACACTACATCATATAATATCCCCCCAAATCATATTTATCAAAAGCAGTACCAATCAAATTAAAAACATCTAAAAGATGTTTGGGAAACTAATAAACTAAAAGAAAGTATTGGGAAACTAATAAGCCTACAGAATTAGGACAAGTTTTCCAAAATTCACATTTTCACTTGAAAGCTCAGAGTGTGTCTTTGGATAAGATATTTTAGTTGTATCCCTCCTTTAAGTGATAAACTCACTTCATTCACTTTTGAGAAAATGTTTGCCAAATACACCAGTCTAAGTAACCATAGTTTATCTGTCAGTTTTTCTTTCCAGTGAAACTTGTTTCTCTGGGGGCGGGAGAGTGGGGGGCAGGGAGTGGCTAGTTTAGCAAACAATTCACAGCTGGCACTTCCCTGGAGGCAGCCCTCCCATGTCACTTTGCAGCAAATGTGTTTCCGATGTCATCACACACCATATCAAAAGCAGTACTCGGAGCTAGTGTTTCCATAAAGTCATCGAAGGCATCTCTGAGCACATCGATTGGCTAGTTTTTTACTGCGCATGAAGACGGCAGTACCTACTGGCATGTTTGTTGCTACTGCTCTTACTGATGTTCAGACACCAGTGATTTTTCTCTCCATTAAAAAAAATAATTCATTTTATTTTACTTAAAAATGGTACAAAAAGGGTTTTTCTTATGTTTAAGAAAATTGCCAATTGTGATAACTATGCGAATGTGCTTCACAATGTGGGAAATCTATTTAACCACTGGGGTAAAAGACATGTACTCAGAAAACTAAGACATTGAAGAAGATACAAATAAATGCAAAGCAGTTTCCTACCACTTTTGTACCATCATGCAAATAACACAGTGAACAGGCAAACAACATTTTACTTTTGTTATGAAAGGGTTTTTGTCTTATAGATTTCCCGAAAGGGTCTCGGGTAACGCCAGGGGTCCATGGGCCACGTGTTTCAAGAACCACTAGTTACAATGACGCTCTGCATCTGTCCACATGGGAAGCAGAGTAAAACAGAATGAGTATGGCCCTACCTGGTTTGGCTCAGTGGATAGAGTGTCAGCCTGTGACTGACGGGTCCTGGGTTCGATTCTTCTCAAAGGCATGTACCTTGGTTGCAGGTTCCCTAGCCCTGGTCCAGGGGCCTGCAGGAAGCAAACAATCGATGTCTCTCACATCAGTGTTTCTCTTTGTCTCTCCCTCTCCCTTCCATTCTCTCTAAAAACCATGGAAAAATATCCTCGGGTGAGGATTAACACAAAAAAAATGTAAAAATGAAACAAGTATGAAATGTAGGGGACAGGTAAATTCTAAGTAAAGGAATTAAAGCACGAATCTGAAGAAGATTGTAGAGTTTTTTCCATGTGATTTGTTTTAATTAAGAAAATGCTCAATTATGAAAGTAGACTGGGATTGTGAGTCCCTGTGTGCTCTGTTTAGATTAAACGGGTATTATTTTGACATCCTGGCTAGCGTGTTGCTCAAGCAGTTAAAGCTGGTTTCAGACCATATGCCATGTGACCACTGAGCTCTAAACCCAGTGCATGTTCAGATTCCCCAATGCCACCCTCCGTGTTGTTCTGCAGTTAATGTGGGTGCATTTTAATTTAAACAGAAAGAGGCTTACCCACGGACTTGGCTATTATGAATTAGTAAAGAGACCAGGTCAGCCCTCCAACCCGCTGTCTCACATTCTGGATTTGTCTAATTGCTTCCAAATGTTGTTGTTTATCTCCTTACTCAGGGGGCCCCCACGTGTCTATAAACAGAGTTTGATCTTAAGTTTTGGTGAGACTCAGGTTCAATGTTTTTGGCAAGGCTACATCCTGGCGGTACCGCCGTAACGACTTTCGCAAAGCCAGGCAAAGCTCGTCTTTCTGGAAGGCTTGAGTGCAGCTCTAACCGCAGGCTGAGTTACACGGATTTGCGTTTCCTTCTCCAGCCCCATCCTGGAGTTGGGAAGTTAGGAAGGAGCCACGAGCAGGTCACCCGTTAGAACTAGAAGGTACCTGCCCCATAGAGATCTAAGCTAACTGGTCTACCCACAGGCACGCAGCGTTGGGGAGAAGTTTCATTAGCAGGTTTGCTTAGCTGCGGCCATTTAAAAACACACACGCACACACACACACACACAAATACTGATGTTCAAAATTAGCGTTACTGTTTTCTGTCATCAGTGCCCTGCCCAAGTGTCCTAAAACAGTGGCAATTTGCTGATTTTCTACTTCATTGGGAGGTGCCTTTCAAGTACCTCTTGGTGGTAGATAAATTGAGAGACGTAAATGTTTATAATTTATTCGGAGTGTTGCAGAAGCACCGAATGAAAATTCTTACCTCTGTTGTGACTTTGGTTCATTGTGGGTGGGTGTCCACAAGGTTCTAAGTTAATGGCTTAGTTGAAATAAACACAAATCAAAACCAAGAGGTGACCCCAGGAAAGGGGGCCAACGGCGTGGGACCCTCCCAGCAGCATCGGGACCCTGAAGAGCCCACGCGTGTCCTCGGAGGCGACAGCCCCACAGTGAGGAGGCACTCGAGGCCGGCACGCAGCACCACATGGCTAGCCCCGAGCGATGATCACACGGAAAACCCAATGGGGTTAGTCATCAGAGGAGGGCTCCGAATGGCTGACCCGAAACCACAGACATTGTTTCTGCTGTAGAGTCTGTGTCTGGCAGTGGTGAGGTGGCAAGTCAGCGCTTTGGAATTATTATTATTTTTTATATGTATTTTATTGATTTTTTGCAGAGAGAAAGGGAGAGGGATAGAGAGTTAGAAACATTGATGAGAGAGAAACATCAATTCAGCTGCCTTCTGCACACTCCCTACTGAGGATGTGCCCACAACCAAGGTACATGCCCTTGACTGGAATCGAACCTGGGACCCTTCAGTCCGCAGGCCAACACTCTATCCACTGAGCCAAACTGGTTAGGTCTGGAATTTATTTATTTATTTATTTATTTATTTACTTATTTACTTATTTATTTATTTTTCAATTAAATCTTTATTGTTCAGATTATTACATTAGTTACTCTTTTTACCCACCATAACTCCCCTCCACCCAGTTCCCACCCCACCCTCCGCCCTCACTCCCCACCCACTGCTCTCATCCATAGGTGCACGATTATTGTCCAGTTTCTTCCCGCACCCCCACACCCCTTCCCCCCCCCCAAGAATAGTCAGTCCATTCCCTTTCTATGTCCCTGATTCTATTATAATCACCAGTTCTTACTGTTCATCAGATTATTTATTCACTTGATTTTTGGATTCACTTGTTGATAGATGTGTATTTGTTGTTCATAATTTGTATCTTTACCTTTTTCTTCTTCTTCCTCTTCTTAAAGGATACCTTTCAGCATTTCACATAATACTGGTTTGGTGGCGATGAACTCCTTTAGCTTTTCCTTATCTGTGAAGCTCTTTATCTGGCCTTCACTTCTGAATGATAGCTTTGCTGGATAAAGTAGTCTTGGTTGTAGGTTCTTGGTATTCATCACTTTGAATATTTCTTGCCACTTCCTTCTGGCCTGCAAAGTTTCTGTTGAGAAATCAGCTGACAGTCGTATAGGTACTCCCTTGTAGGTAACTGATTTTCTTTCTCTTGCTGCTTTTAAGATTCTCTCTTTGTCTTTTGCTCTTGGCATTTTAATGATGATGTGTCTTGGTGTGGTCCTCTTTGGATTCCTTTTGTTTGGGGTTCTCTGCGCTTCCTGGACTTGTAAGTTTATTTCTTTCACCAGGTAGGGGAAGTTTTCTGTCATTATTTCTTCAAATAGGTTTTCAATATCTTGCTCTCTCTTATCTTCTGGCACCCCTATAATTTGGATGTTGGTACGCTTGAAGCTGTCCCAAAGGCTCCTTACACTATCTTCGTATTTTTGGATTCTTTTTTCATTTTGCTTTTCCGGTTGGGTGTTTTTTTCTTCTTCGTATTTCAAATCTTTGACTTGATTCTTGCGACCCTCTGGTCTGCTGTTGGGAGTCTGTATAATATTCTTTATTTCAGTCAGTGTATGCTTAATTTCTAGTTGGTTCTTTATCACAACATCGAGGGTCTCATTAGATTTCTTGAGGATCTCACTACATTTATCGGCGGTCTCACCAGTCTTTTCGAGGGCCTTATTAAATTTATCGGCGGCTTCTAGACAGTTCTTTAAAGACCTTAAAAGTGTGGTTTTGAACTCTATATCCAACAGTTTGCTTTCCTCCAATTCTGTTGTTTGTGTTCTGTTTCTTTGTCTCAGCATTTTTTATGCTTTGCTGTGTCGATAGAGTGCCTTTCTGTGCTAAGTGTCCCAATTACCTGAGGTAGACACTCTTGGTGCACCCCCTTGTGGGCTTTGTGCACAGTCTTGTTGTAGTTAAGCCTTGATTGTTGTAGGTATCACTGGAAGGAATTGACCTCCAGGCCAATTGGCTGTGAGAATCAGCTGTGTCTGCAATGGGAGAACTTCTGTGCTGGAGACACCCCTCTGGGGCTAGACTTGCTTTGATGGGGCTTTGGTGCTCACTGAGTCTGCCCCCTGAGTGTGTCTTTTATGGTTCTACAGAGCTGCAAACTGGATGGTCCCACTCTGACCTCTGGGCTTCCTGGCTCCTGGATCTCTAGGGAGATGCTAATCTAGCCTTTGCCTGAGGCTATCCAGCAAAAGTCTCCCTGCAGGGCTTGGGCGGGGCGGGTCCCATGGGATCAACAGGGTGGGGTTAGCAATTATGGCTGCTCTCAGTCTTGCCCTCAGAGGCTCTGCTTCTCAGTGTCCCAGTAATCGCTGCAAGCCCCACGGAGAGAAAGCTGCCCTAGGGTTCTGAGCAATGCCAGACAGTCCCACTTCTCCCGTATGAGTCTGGGTCCCTAGAGACTCGCCCAGAACTGGAGCTCAGAGCCTGAGACTCCCTCCCGATTGAAAACGACAACCGCGCCCTCAGCCGCCAGCCGGCTCCTCATGCACTCCGCACCTGAGTATTTCACTTCAGCATTGCGCCTCCTCTGAGTCTCGGTATGTTTTTCTCTTTCCTCCTAGTTGTAGAACTTCCACTCAGCCAGCCTTCCTGTGGTTCTGGATGGTGTCCGTTCCATCTTTTAGTTGTATTTTTGAAGTGGTTGTTCGAGGCAGCAATCTCCGGTGTTTACCTATGCCGCCATCTTGGTTGGAACTTATTATTAAATAGGAAAGCAAGCCCTCCTTTCAGCCTCCACTTGCTGTCCACCTGTGCCCTGGTCAGTGACACCCGTCACCACGAACACTTTTCCCGGTTGATTTGCGAGGCCCCGGCAAACCTTGACCGGGCCCGTGTGGTACATCTATGCAGGTGAACGTCTGGTGTTTAACTGGAGAGCTGCATTTTGTACGGAAAAAAGAAAGATCTTCACCACACTAATCCCAGGTCGACAAGAACCACTGTTTGAGACCGGAAAGGTGCCAGCGTTGTCGCACGCTTGCTCTAGCCGGCAGCTCCCCCGCGCTCGGGTCTGGAGCAGAATTCTTCTGCAGAATTTCCCTTCTAGGACCAGAGCCCTGCCTCTGTGGCCACTGTGAGATGCAGCCCAGGCTCCATCCCAGGACCAGGGGGAGGCAAGCTCTGGCCCCCTGGGCTGTGGGGAGATGGGTGCACTGGTGGAAACGGAGGGTTTCTGTCTCATCTTGCAAATCTTTTGTCTGGATGCATTGGCCACAGACACATCGTTCCCAGGAAAAAGGGAGGTTTTCGGCCCCTGCTTTGCTGACGTTCTTAGTAACCCATGCCGGCTGAAATCAGTGGCAGAAAAAGCTTACGCCAGGAAATGAGAAGTCCCTTTCTGAAAAGCTTGATGTGCCCTTATCTGCATCATCTCACCAGCAGGTGGGATGACATGCCCGGTGCTGTGGATGGAGAGTCCAGCACAGAGAGAGACAAGGGGCAGAGAGGAGCCGGAGCCAGACGCCACGCGGGGCAGGACCAGGCAGCAAACGCTGGGCGGCCACGCAGACCGCCTGGGCCTCCGTCAGAGGCCGAACCACCCGATGGGCACAGGAGGGACACAGGCTCCTGCGGCTCCTGGGATGTGAGGTGCATCTGTTGAGGACGCAGTTGCAAGTGGCGCCCTAAAGGTGAAACTGTCGTGAACATTTCATGATGACAGCTCTGTGGCTCACGGCTGGGAAGGAGGCCCCAGTCAGGAGGAACGGGCGGGCCGCTGAGCTCACCGCAGCCCTCCTGGCCGCCTCGCCGTGCCCCCCTGAGCCCGATGCCGTGCCCTCCTGGGCCCGATGCCGTGCCCTCCTGGGCCCGATGCCATGCCCCCCTGAGCCCGATGCCGTGCCCTCCTGAGCCCGATGCCGTGCCCTCCTGGGCCCGATGCCATGCCCCCCTGAGCCCGATGCCATGCCCTCCTGGCCGCCTTGCCGTTCCCACCTGAGCCCGATGCCGTGCCCCCCTGAGCCCAATGCCGTGCCCCCCTGAGCCCGATGCCGTGCCCTCCAGGCCGCCTCGCCGTGCCCACCTGAGCCCGATGCCGCACCTCCTGGGCCCGATGCCGTGCCCCCCTGGGCCCGAGTCCCGTCCTGGTCTCCTCAGCGGCGAGGAGTGACGGGCCTAAAGCAGGTCTGCAGCTGACACGGAGCCCGGCGTGTGTGACCGGACAGAGTGCTGAGAGCCAGCGCCAGAAGAGGACAGGGCCAGCCGGAGGGCTCAGGACATGGGAGACAGGTAAGGATGGCGAGGTCGGGGGTCGCCAGGAGCCCCACACCGACCGCAAATGGGGGAACGTGAGCTCAAGCTTCACACGCTCTTTACAGATAAACACCTCCTTCATGAAAATGCTCCACGTGGAAGCGCATCTCCACCCACGGCCACTTACTCGTGGATCCGAGGCGTCTGATTGGTTCTGCGCCCCGGCTCCCTCGTGGTCTCAGCCCCGGCTCCCTCTTGGTCTGCGCCCGGCTCCCTCGTGGTCTCAGCCCCGGCTCCCTCGTGGTCTGCGCCCCAGTCCCTCGTGGTCTCAGCCCCGGATCCCTCGTGGTCTGCACCCCGGCTCCCTCGTGGTCTCAGTCCCGGATCCCTCGTGGTCTCGGCCCCGGCTCCCTCGTGGTCTCAGCCCCGGATCCCTCGTGGTCTCAGCCCCGGCTCCCTCGTGGTCTCAGCCCCGGCTCCCTCGTGATCTCAGCCCCGGATCCCTCGTGGTCTCAGCCCCGGATCCCTCGTGGCCTGCGCCCCGGCTCCCTCGTGGTCTCAGCCCTGGCTCCCTCGTGGCCTGCGCCCCGGCTCCCTCGTGGTCTCAGCCCCGGATCCCTCGTGGTCTGCGCCCCGGCTCCCTCGTGGTCTCAGCCCCGGATCCCTCGTGGTCTCAGCCCTGGCTCCCTCGTGGTCTCGGCCCCGGCTCCCTCGTGGTCTGCGCCCCGGCTCCCTCGTGGTCTCAGCCCCGGATCCCTCATGGTCTGCGCCCCGGCTCCCTCGTGGTCTCAGCCCCGGATCCCTCGTGGTCTCAGCCCCGGCTCCCTCGTGGGCTGCGCCCCGGCTCCCTTGTGGTCTCAGCCCCGGCTCCCTCGTGGGCTGCGCCCTGGCTCCCTCGTGGTCTGCGCCCTGGCTCCTTGTGGTCTCAGCACTGCCGCTGCAGTGCCTCCTGTCTGTTTAGTGAGAAGCACTTGCCGTCGGTCTCCCGGGCGGCAGGGACAGCTCATCACTCTGAAGAACATGCAGATTTAGACCAAAAAGTTCCCGCGCTCCATGGACCCAATTCCGTGCCCTGCTGGGAGGGAAAGTAAACGTCTCTACAGCGATGAGAGCCAATGACCATGAGTCAGGATGGGCCAGAGGGGTTCCTGCTCCAATAGTTAACATTCCAAGTGTATGCACCTGCTCGTTTCTATGAGATTTTAAATGTGTTAAACAATTTTCAGTGACTTGATGAACAATAAGTAATTACTACATTGGTCAGATTTCTCATTCTTACTCCTTTTCTAAATAACACTTTCTCCGGGAGGAGGGCATGTGACCTTGAAAACAGAGGGCCTGCGTGAGCTTGAAACACGCCGCCTGCCAGTGCGTCCTGTGTCAGTGAAGCGAATGGACACCGAGTGCGGGTTCCTCTGACGGCGTTGGCTTTGGGGGTTTGCTTGGTTGACTGGTATCTGGGAGCTGGTGGGCTACCTGCGATGGGAAGGAAGGGACTTGCGTCCGTCAGCCAGGCTGCGTCACAGACGCCGCTGCTGAGGCACAGGGGTGCGGGGGCTCCACTCTGGAGGTTGGGAGCCAGGTGCATGGAGGTGGCTTCAACGGGGCCTGCCCCCCCACCACCCGGGCCCTGCGGCCTTTCTCTGTGCATGACCCCCGGGCCTTCTCTTTATAAGGACTCTGTCTTGCTGGGTTAGGGCCCCACCCTCTCCCACCTTCTGACCTCACTTAACCTTAAGCACCTCCGTAAAGTTCCTGTGTCCAAATGCAGTCACATTGGGAGTCAGGGCCTCAGGGTGTGAGGATGTGTGTGTGTGTGTGTGTGTGTGTGTGTGTGTGCAAACCCAGTTCGTGCAGAGCAACGGTAACCGGAGCGCTGGGGTTCCACAGCAGACACAGAATTTAAGCTCCATGCTCCATGCCTGACTGCGGTGCTTTTGCAAAACTAAACCTCAATCTTAATTCACATGCCTTAGCAGTGGTTCTCAACCTTCTGGCCCTTTAAATAGAGTTCCTCATGTTGTGACCCAACCATAAAATTATTTTCGTTGCTACTTCATAACTGTCATGTGGCTACTGTTATGAATCATCATGTAAATATCTGACATGCAGGATGGTCTTAGGCGACCCCTGTGAAAGGGTCGTTCGGCCGCCACAGGGGTTGCGACCCACGGGTTGAGAACAGGAAGCTGCCTTAGAGCCAGGCTTCCATGAGAGAGGACTGTGTCCGTTATCCAGGGAAAAGGCGGCTTCCTAGGGGAGGAGGACACCCATGATGCTGACAACAATGAGCAGAGTTTCCTCTCTTGCTGCTTCACTCTCCTCGCTGCGGCCGGACACACCAGACAGGCTTGCTCCCTGCTGCCTGGGCGCCTGCTAGGCGGGCTCGGGTCTCACAGGCGGACAGCCACACATGGGCCGTTCGTTCCCCAGAGCACCCCAGCTCACGGGCCAGAGCTAGCACACCCTGAACGAAAGCAGAGCGCAGGGTCGAGCTGACGGGTGGTATGGTTTTTAATACACAGAACATAATTGGCAAATGGTTTTTCCCGTAAGTCTGCTGTTGCCCAAGTCTTTCTGAGCCGCCTTCTGTGTTTTGCCTGAACATTTACTGGAAATACGTGCTCAGAAAAGGGCAGTGCCCTTTGAAGTTTCCTCTCCTCTCTTCACCTTCAAACCCACCCAGACAGGGTGCCCACCGGCTGAGCACTTCAGGGCCCACGCGGAGAAGTGAGGGGACTGAAGGTGAAGTCCACGCGCACCTCCCAGGGCGCCGGCCGCGCTGCTCAGCCCCAGGCATCGCGTCCTCACGTGTGTGTGTGTGTGGGGGGGGGGGGGGCTCAGCAGCTTCCCCGTCGTCGTCCCAGCGTTTTATACGTTTACAACCCAAGAAGCAAAAGCAAAGGGCAGTCACACCAAGAACAGGTGGACACCGAGCTG
Source organism: Myotis myotis (assembly GCF_014108235.1). NCBI lineage: Eukaryota > Metazoa > Chordata > Mammalia > Chiroptera > Vespertilionidae > Myotis > Myotis myotis. The sequence continues at coordinate 1,701,137 of NW_023416357.1, read as the reverse complement.
GACAGTGAAATGCGATACCGAGTGTCCACGCTGGGAAGCACCTTCCAGCCCGTCTCTCACGCAGGAGCCTCCTCTGTGGAGACGAGGGAGTAGAGCGGTGGGCATGGGGTCACAGGGCGTGGGGTGCACAGAGCAAGGGCGCGTTGGCAGAGCGAGAAGGAGAAGGGCCACAGCCGCGCTCACAAGGCAGGGCCGCCCGGGGCCACAGCTGCGGTGAGACAGGAGCTCAGGCGGCAGACAGCCCGGGCGAACCCCGCCGCCCTCCCCCGGTAGCTGTGTGACTGGACTTGTCCTCCCCAGGCCTCACTGTCTTCATCTGAAAAACAGGCGGCGATGATACCAACCGCCTGGGAGCGTCTGTGAGGATGCCAGGAGCTAAGCTGAGGGCTGGGACCAGGGCCGGGCACACGCTCACTCACTCAGGGACGAGTGTCCCCTGGCACACCAGACAGGCCGCACGGCTCGGGGCGGCAGGGAGAGAGCGCGACGGCTGTGAGCAGGGCTGAGGCTGATGCCTGCGCGCCAGGGAATTCCCGTTCCCAGCGCTCAGACTGGATCCCTGTCCAGCTGCAAACACAGCCAGGCCAGGAGGGCGGCAGCAAAAGGCAGGAAGGAGCTGCATAGTTGCATGGAAAGGAGACACGGGAAGTCCCAGCCGGGAAGGAAAGAGGTGTCGGCTCCCCCGGGACGCTGACCACAGCTGCTGGGAGGGAGGAGGGTCATGCCCGTGCGGGAATGCAGGGCCGTGGGCTTGCAGGCGACAGAGACCCTCCAACCCTGGACAGACCACCTTCTCCGAGAAAGGGCCACAGGGAGGTCTGCCCTTGACCTAGAGGAGCAGCAAGAAGTGGATGCGGGCCCAGAGGAGAACAGTGTGCCCACAGCCTGGGGGTGGGATCCCACACCCCCCACAGGCCACTGGCGAAGGCTTGCCCGGAATGAAGGTTACCCAGGATGCAGTTCACCACGGGGCAGGCGCACACGCTGACACACAAGCACGAGGATCAGCACAGAATGTCCCGAACCGATAGAAGATTCTGGAAGAAAACATAAAATAACTCTGTTTAAAATTACTCAGGTGACTGAGAAACAAAGAAGAGAAATGCCAAAAAAGGAAGATGTGCAAAAGAACCAAATACACTGTCCATGATGACACACGAAGCCTTTCAAACCAACAAATCCACTTTGCGGGAAGGCAGAGCAGCAGGTGGGGGGGTGGGTGCACAAGTGGAGGGGCCCTTGGTGAGCTGGTGGGCAGAGCTGAGGAACCCCCAAAGGAAGCCGAGACGGGGATGGGAATGTGCACGGAAGTCAGAGGAATGGCGGGCGGGCGAGACCAGCATGCGCGCCGTGAGAGACGCCGAAGGAAAGAGAGAGAACAGCATGCTTGGGACGAATGTTTGAGGACTCTGCAGAATGATTACAGATACATATGAAGCACACAGATACTTTAAGAAGCGTAGGTTCAGGGTGGGATAAATAGAGCAAACTCACACCTAAACCTGTGGGGCAGCAAAGAATCTCTTAAGAACACCAGAGAGAAGAAAGACGGATCGCCTACCCAGACAGTCATTAAAGTAAGCAGGGTTCTGCCCGGCCGGCGTGGCTCAGTGGTTGAACATCGACCTATCAACCAGGAGGTCACAGTTCAATTCCTGGTCAGGCCACAGGCCCGGGTTGTGGGCACGATCCCCAGTGAGGATCCCCGTGCAGGCGGCAGCCGATCCTTGATTCTCATCATCCATGTTTCTCTCTCTCTCCCGCTCCCTTCCTCTCTGACATCAATAAAAAATATTTTAAAAAATAAGCAGGTTTCCTCTCAGGAGCCAGGAGATGCTGTAATGGTGTCCTCCGAAGGCTGATGAAATCCAAGAACCCTGCCCGCCCCACTCAGGAGCACAGAGAAAGCGACGCTGTCACGCAAAGTCAGCGCTGTTTCCAGAACGAGCCCCCAGCGCGTGGCCTCCTCCAAGATGGAAACGGACCGAGGAGGGAGGAGCGGGGTGCTGAGCCGGTGTGTTACAGACGGGGCGTCCCACACCAACGGCCACGGCCAGAAGGACCGAGGGCAGAGGGCCGAGGACACTGTGCTGGGCCCCAGCGTGAGGCCTGCGGGAAGGGCTCATGCTCAGGACGGCAGTCATGCTCACATCGCTCTGGTAACTCGAGCCGCAGCTGAAACACGCACACGCATGTAAGAAGCCCCCGGCTTTGTCCGTGACCGAAGCAGAGGCGGGACCCACTGTGCTTCCTTCAGGGACCCGAGAACCCGGGCAGCCAGGTTCATCTCGAAGGACCGACCCAAAGACCCCTCGAGGGGCGACGTCGGGGAAACCGCCAGAGACGAGTGAGGCTCTGGGTCCTGCGGTTACACAGGAAACGCGTTGCCAGGCCCGGGCCTCGGGCGGCTTTGCTAAGCGCAGGGATCAGACAGGAAGGGAGCCAGGACGGGCCGACGCGCTTCGTCCCGGGGCGACGTCTCCCCAGGGCTGTGAGCACCAGCTGGGGTCCCCCTGCCTTCTCTTCCGCAGGGAGAAGGGTGTGACATAAACCAGTGTGGGTTTGCTGGTCCGAGGGCCATAACTTACATTAGTTGCCATGAGAATGCCACTTCCTGTCACTGGACGGGCGGTGCAGACAAGCCCGAATAAAAGCTTCCGCAGAAACCTGAGCGCAGGTGGCCAGGAGCCGTGGGGTCACCCCGAGGTCGCGTTCTCCAGGAGCCGGATAATGGTTCAGACCGCCCCTCTCTGCCCCCCACAAAAATAAAAATAAAAAAAATCCCACCAGCACGTGCCGTGGAGCTGTTTGAGGAGAACACGGTATTCCCGGGCACGTCACTGGCGGAGACAATGCTCCCCTCCAGCTCCCCGTGTCCCAGCGTCCAGGGAAGAACATCAGTTCCGTGTCTCTGTCCTCCACTGGGAGCGGGGAGAGGTGCTCAGAGACCCGAAGCTGCGTGGACAGACCCTTCGAGCTGGTTTATTCCAGTTGTTGGGCAACGGTCGCTCAACCCATAAACCCCAAACGGCCCGCGTCTTCTCCCTGGCTCGCCAGGCAGCCCCGCCGGAAGAGTTCCAGAACTTTCTGTGACTTTCTAGCAACACAGAAGCCCAGCCTGACCCCAGGGCTGCCAGGAAGTGGAGGAGGGCCTCACTGTCCGTCTGTCCCGCTCTCCCTTGGGGTGAGGCCAGCAACCGCTGTGCATCTTAATAGCCTCAAGTTGCCTCAGTTTTTCTATCTGCAGAATGGGGTGGCACTGTACCTCTCTCCGGCTTAGTGGGCGGGTCAAGTAAGAGAATTATCCCAATGGCCACGTGGGAAAGGCCAGGCATGGTGCCTGACATGGGCATCTGTTCAATGAGCGGACTGACGGATGAAGGGAGAGTGAGCTTGTCTCCCCGCCCCAGGAAGGCCCCAGTCCCCACCGTGCCTGGGCGCCCCTTCTGACTCCTGGATGGCTGCATAGGGAGTTGGGTTTTGATTCAAGCGATGGGGTGCCCAGGCGCCTACCCCCAGCCCAAACCCAGACTCCACCAAGCAGCCTGGCCGGCAGGCTGAGGCAGAATTTGAGCCAATTTCCTGCCTCCTTGCCCCACTTCTGAGAACTTCCCGCCTTTGAACGCCAACTGGAAACAGCATCCCTGTGGAGGGATGGCCAGCAGTTCGCCTCCTGGGGAGCGCGTGGCCCTAGAGGACCGTTAGGCCCCGGCCTGGGCGCCAGGCGGCTCTGGATCAGGAGGGACTGAGGGACCCTGGGGGTTGGGGGTTACTCTGCTCTGACGTGTGGGCCTGTTAGCAGCGGCAGCCCCTCAGGCGTAGGGAGGAGGACGCTGTGTCGCTCCAGTAGAGCTCCGGCTTCTCCAACAAGACGGCCAATGCGAGGGCGCCGGCAGGTTGCTCTTCCCACCCCCACAGTCTGCTTTTCTCTGTGACCCAGGACTGACCCGCAACCGGTGTGGGTCTCCGAGGGTAAGGCCCTCGCCCCTCGCCCCTCGCCCCGCGTCCCTCCTGTGGTCCCTCCTGTGGTCCCTCCTGTGGTCCCTCCTGTGGTCCCTCCTATCCACAGACCCGGCGTGGCGTCGGCCCTGGGAGCCGGGCCTGGGCACTCGAGTCTGATGCAAATTGAATTTGATGTGAACTGTCGGGTGGGGGCGGGGGCAGAGTGAGGGGCCCTGGTGCCGCCTGGCCCGGAGCCTCACTTTGCAGCAGCAGAGCGACAGCTGGCTGACACAGAAAGGGATGTTTTCCGGGGTCCAGCAGCTCCCACACTCCCGGAACCGCGGTCCCAGAGCCGCGGGCAGAGCCAGCAGCCAGGCCCCGCTCCGGGCTGGGAAGTGGATGCATGCGGTGCGCGCCCGCGGCCGCCAGACACTGTCTCTTCTGCTTCCGGCACCTCTGGCTCCTGTTCAAATGTCGGGGCGACGCCGCCGGGGACCCACCCAGGTCGCATGCCAAACCCTAGCGGCAGGGATGGGTAGGAGGGTTCCTGCCTCCAGGAAGGGCGTCTCCCAAAGGCGGAAAGGCATGGCAGTGCCAGTGCGGCCTCGTGTCCGCCCCCTGCCCTGCTCAACCCGCACTGCAAACCAGCCACCAAAGCGCCCTGCCCGCCCCGGGATGTGCGGGGCCACCCAGCACCCCCCCCCCCCCCCCCGCTGCTTCCCCCATCCCAGGCGGGCTCAGCTGCCATCTTTCCCCTCTGCCCTCCAAGCTCCTCACGCCAACCATGGCCACGGCCTGGCTGCAGGGTCCCGCAGCTCCTTGCTTACTTGGATCTCTAGTCACTGTTTTGGGAACCCCCAGGGGCCAGGCCAGGGCGCCAGGAGCCGCGGGCTCATGAGGACAGAGGACCGTGCCCGAGTCTGCAAACAGCAGCCCTGGAGGGGCATACACGCCTTCGGGGGTCCCCTGATGTCTGTGAGGCTCACGAGACAGGCTCACAGGCCCTCGGCGGAGGGAGGAGACGCCCGCGCTGCCTGGACGGCCACCAGGAAGGCTCTGTGCCAGCCGCCAGCGTCGCTTCCCAGCCTGTGCCCGTGTCTGTCTCCAGGTCCTGGCCCGCGGCCAGCCTCCCGCTGGACGGACGGCTGCGCGGCAGCCCCGCTTCGGGCGGTGACAGCTGCCGGAGGAAGTGGGAGCTGCGGGCGGGAGCTGCCTCCGGGCGCCCTGGGCTGCAGCAGGTCACAAAGCGCCGCACTTTATTTTTTAGAAAATATTTTTTATTGATTTCAGAGAGGAAGAGAGAGGGAGAGATGGAAACATCCATGATGAGAGAGAACATGGACCAGCTGCCTCCTGCACGCCCCCCACTCGGGGGACCGAGCCCGCCACCCGGGCCTGTGCCCCGACCGGGAATCCAACCGTGACCTCCTGGTTCCTAGGCTGACGCTCAGCCCTGAGCCGCCTCTGCCGGGCTGTGTTCATTATCTTCAGCCGCCATAAGCAGCAGACATATCTGTACCGTCCACACCTTATTGCTACTTAAAACATGCATTAGGTCCCGGTAAGCGCAGTCAGCCATGCCCGACATTCCGAATGGCACTCGCATTGGATGCAGCTCCCGGACCAGCTTCCCTTGTGCATCAGCTGCACCCGGAAGGGTCACCCGCCACCCGGGGTTTTGTGACTGAAGTGGAGCCAGCGGGAGGCGTCGGCCGGGAGCGTGGGCACAGGACGCGCGGCGGGCTCCTCTCCAGCCTCTCGGTGCCGGCCGGACCCCTGCTGCCCGCGGCTGCCAGCGCGTTCTCTCTGCACCTGCTTCTGTGCGATCCTCCCAAGCCGACTTCCACCAGAACCACTCTCGTATCTCACTTGTGTGCTGTTCCAGGAACTTACGTGTTTGTAGGAACAAGGACCAGACACAGGCTTGGCTTTACAAACGTCCTCTCGGTGAGCCCACCACTCAGCTGTCGACTGACCCCCGCGTGGAGAGGGGTGGAGAGGGCAGCCTCCAGCCGCTGGTGGTGGAGGGAGAATGGCCTCCATGTGACTGTGCGCAGGGAATATGCAGTGTTCTGTGGGTAACACCGTCATGCCCGAGGCTGTGCCTAATACAACACACGGCTCTCGCTGGAGCTGTAGGGTAGGGTCTGAATGGTTGCACGGAAATCAAAGTCGCAAATGATTTCATATTTAAAGGAGGTCTTTGCAGAACCCTTCCTTCTACAGCTACATTCCTCCGAGACCAACTGTAAGAATTTTCACATGTGGATTTTCTGAAGCAAATGTCTAGGGCCCGTTTCAGGCAAAATCCTGGAGTTCATCAAGACTGTCTTCAGTCAGCCCCTTCCAGCACCCCCTCACCTGCCACCGCCCCTGCCGTGCAGACCTATTGGGTGCATTGGCCAAGACCCACCTTCCTGGGTGGGTGTGATCCTCAAAGGCGCCCGCTGTGCCCTTCCGTGCCTCCAGGTCTTCCGTTCCTTCTTCCTCAAACATCCCCAGCATCACCGCCCAGCTGCACCCAGGCAGCCCTGCTCGGACCCCTGGAGTATCCCCTCTTTCATTCTTCAGACTCACTGCTCCTGACGCCACACCTGACACCCTCACTGGACTTCAGAATCCCTGAGGCAGGAGCCATGCGGTGCGATGGCTGCTGTGTTTCCAAACCCAACAGGTGCTAAAAGTCATGTGTTGGATCCATGAATATGGACTAGAGGCCGGTGCATGAAATTCGTGCACGGGTGCTGTCCCTAGGCCTGGCCGGCAATCGAAGCGTGAGCATCTGCCATGGAAGGGCAGGTCCCAGCTGACCTCTGGGCCCTGGGCAGCACCTGGGCCCTGGGGCCCCCACGCACCCCCCTCCGCCTGAGTCATCGGGCCCCTGCCCGGCTCCCTCAATGCCTGGGAGCTGGGTGGTGGCCCCACCCATCCTCTGCCGCTGCCACTGGTCGCCGTCTGTGGGGCAATTGGCTGGGCGATCAGGCTCCCACCTGGCTCCCTCAGCGCCTGGGAGCCCCGCTCGCACCCACCTTGGCCTGGAGCTGCCCACTCACCTGCTCTCTTTGGGGCCTATCGGGGCCGGCAGCACCTCCACTGCTGCCTGCTGCCAGCACCACATCACCAACACCCTCCATGTTCTGCACTGTCCCCTCGTGGTCAGCACATGTCATGGCGAGCGGTTGAACTCCTGGTCGAGGGGACAATTTGCATATTAGGCTTTTATTGTATAGGTCAGTGGTCGGCGAACTCATTAGTCAACAGAGACAAATAGCAACAGGACAACGATTGAAATTTCTTTTGAGAACCAAATTTTTTAAACTTAAACTACATAGGTAGGTACATTGTTATTAACTTAAATAGGGTCCTCCTAAGCTGGCCTTTGCTAAAAACTTCCTCAGCCTGATGGAGGTACGTCCGCTGAGGCCGACCCCTTCCAACTCTCCCATCCACACTCGCCTTGTAGACGTGTTTCGTCTGTCTCCTTTCCGAAAACCAACTTCTGCGCATGGGCCACGAAGTTTCAATGGCACTGTACGTGGGCGCCCGCACGTGGTATTTTGTGGAAGAGCCACACTCAAGAGGCCCAAGAGCCGCGTGTGGCTCGCGAGCCGCGGTTTGCCGACCACGGGTCTAGGATATAAAACACCCTCCTGGGCGTTGCCTTTGACCGGGACTCTGGGTCACACAGAAGCATGGCCCGAATGCGCCCCGGAGGCTGGTGGCTGAGGGTCACGGGCAGGGAGCCTTTCACGGCTGCTTCGTGTTGTTTGTTTAAATCTCTTGGCTCCTCGTAAGTGTGGGGACCTGGTTCCACGGCTGCCTCACAGAGGGCCTGGGCCCGGGGCTCCGGCACCAACCTCGGTCCGCGTGCGGGTGTCCTGTTGCCACAGCCACACACCTGCCCAGGGAGGGACGGCCGCGCACACGGCGAGGCGACAGTGTCTGTGAGCCCGTTAATCCTGGTGTTCGCTTACGAATTTCCTTCCCTTTCACATCCTGATGCTCAGAATCCTGCACTCGCCGCCTTCGCTCTGTCCCCGTGGGCGCAGCCACACCAGGGAACGTGGAGAAAGCGCTGGGCCCTCCCTGGGCACAGACCGGCCTCGGGCTCCCGCGGGGCTCCCGGCAGCTCCCGTGTCTCTACAGGAGAAGGAAGCTCACGCCTCTCCGAGGTAAACGACCTCGCATTGAGATGAGCGCTGGCAGGAGGCCTCGCTGATGAACTGAGACGTTTTCCGGTTTAGGTCTCATCAGTAACTTTCCTTCTTTTTCAAAAGCAGACGCCGTTGGCCAGGGAGGAGAAGCCGGGAATTTCAAACTAGCCGGCGAGCTGGTGGCATTGCAAAGGCCTGATGGAGGGCGCCGCGTTGCCGTGGGCTGGGCCGAGCTTACATGTCTCCTTCCTGGGGGCGGGGGCGGGGTCCATGGGGAGTCCTGTGTGTTCACTGGAGAGGGCTCTGTGTGGAGGCTCTCATCCCAGCCACGCGCGGGGAGGAATCTCCGCAGAGAGAGACCTGCACCCGGGACGAGCAGAGCTCAGGCCGGGGGTCATGTCCCCCTAACGCCCAGCCGGGGACAGTGAACGTGGGGTCTGCTGGCTCCTGTCACCTCGGGGCAGCTCCTCACTCACTCTTGAGGCCACCAACCTGCTCATGGGCTTGCACACTCAGAAAGGGGCGCCTTCCTGGGGGACTCCCTTCAAGGCCGCTTCCCGCGGGGCCCGGACGCAGGTAAAGGACGTTGTTACAGAGAAGCGGCGGCCCCTGCACCGCCCGCCGGCCGGCCTCACCCGCTGCTGACAGTGACCCCTGATTAGACAGAGACGTTAATGAGCACACACGGCGTAAGGTAGACGTGCGATCAGGCTCCCGACACCGGAGAGAACAGATGTGCTGTGAATATTAACATCCTTCTCCAGGCAATGTCAGTCTCCACGGAAACAAGCCGGAGGGGCGTGCATGTAGACTGACTGCAGCCCCTGTCAGCATCGCGCATAGACACGGATCAGGACTGAACACGCTGACGAGGACGCATCCACCACTCGAGTGCCCAGCCCAGGCCTGCCGTGCGCTGACGTCCAGGGATTGCACAGCCATCACGTGCATGTACAGCCATCACGTGCATGTACAGCCATCACGTGCATGTACAGCCATCACATGTGTGTACAGCCATCACGTGCGTGTATAGGCATCACGTGCGTGTACAGCCATCACGTACGTGTACAGTCATCACGTGCGTGTACAGTCATCATGTGCATGTATAGCCATCACGTGCATGTACAGTCATCACATGCATGTGCAGCGATCACATGCATGTACAGCCATCACACACATGTACAGCCATCACATGCGTGTACAGCCATCATGTGCGTGTACAGCCATCATGTGTGTACAGCCATCGCGTGCATGTACCACCATCACATGCATGTACCACTATCACATGCATGTACAGCCATCACATGCATGTACAGCCATCACATCACATGCATGTACAGCCATCACGTGCATGTACAGCCATCACATGCATGTACAGTCATCACGCACATGTACAGCCATCACATGCATGTACAGCCATCACGCACATGTACAGCCATCACATCACATGCATGCACAGCCATCACACACATGCACAGCCATCACATGCATGTACAGCCATCACGTGCGTGTACAGCCATCACATGTGTGTACAGCCATCACGTGTGTGTACCACCATCACATGCATGTACCACCATCACATGTATGTACCACCATCACGTGCATGTACAGCCATCATGTGCATGTACAGTCATCACATGCATGTGCAGCGATCACATGCATGTGCAGCGATCACATGCATGTACAGCCATCACATGCATGTACAGCCATCATGTGCATGTACAGCCATCGCGTGCGTGTACAGCCATCACGTGCGTGTACAGCCATCACGTGTGTGTACAGCCATCATGTGCATGTACCGCCATCACATGCATGTACCACTATCACATGCATGTACAGCCATCACGTGTGTGTACCGCCATCACATGCATGTACCGCTATCACATGCATGTACAGCCATCACGTGCATGTTCTGACCGCCTTCCTACACGGAGCGCCTGGTGGGGGTGGAATGCAATGGCTGGTCGGTCTGGCCCTCCCTCTGCGGTGACAGGGGAGGCGCAGAGAAGGCCCGGAGGAACCTCAGCCCCGCGGATGTCCGTCTCCGTCTAACAGGCTGTGTGCGGCCGGCGTCTGGAGGACAGGCCAGCACTGGAGCTTGTAACCACCCTGCCCGCCCGGCTCGCCTGGGCGGCTGGGCCCGTGGCTCCTGCTTCTCGCCACCCTCCTTCGCAGCCACCGAACCTGAGGATGCAGGGGGTCCGCACTCGTCTCTGTTGGGAAATGATCACCTGACACCCATCTCCACACACAGGAGCAGTTTCCCCCTTTTCTTCTTGTGATTAGAACTTTTAAAATCTACTCTTCGCTGCTTCCAAGTGTACAACACAGTGTCATTAGCTGTAATTTCCATGCTGTACATTCCACCCCAGCACTTACTTTATTTACTGGAGTTTTGTGCCTTCTGACCCCTTTCACTCATGTCGTCCACCCCCACCCCTAACCCCCACCCCCCACCCCCGTGCCCTGCCTGTGGGCGAAGAAGGGACACGCCCCCCACCCCCCTGACTATATCCGCACGTATTACAGACAAGAATGCTCTCTCTTGGGTAAGACACCCTTTTAGGCTAAAGAGGGTGGCGAGGAAGTTTTACATTGCAGCTTGGCATTTGTACCTTAATCTACGGATCACCTGTGTGTGTATCTTCCTGTCCCTGTCCCCACGCTGTGTGTGTGTGTGTGTGTGTGTGAGTGTGTGTGTGAGTGTGTGTGTGAGTGTATGAGTGTGTGTATGTGTGTGTGAGTGTATGAGTGTGTGTGTATGAGTGTGTGTGTGAATGTGTGTGTGTGTGTGAGCGTGTGTGTATGAGTGTGTGTGTGTGAGTGTGTGTGTGTGTGAGTGTGTGTGTGAGTGTGAGTGTGTGTGAGTGTGTGTGTGAGTGTGTGTGTGTGAGTGTGTGTGTGTGTGAGTGTGTGTGAGTGTGTGTGAGTGTGTGTGTGTGAGTGTGTGTGTGTGTGAGTGTGTGCGTGTGTGTGAGTGTGTGTGTGAGAGTGTGAGTGTGTGTGAGTGTGTGTGTGAGTGTGTGTGTGTGAGTGTGTGTGTGTGTGAGTGTGTGTGAGTGTGTGTGAGTGTGTGTGTGTGAGTGTGTGTGTGTGAGCGTGTGTGTGTGTGTGTGTGTGAGTGTGTGTGTGTGTGAGTGTGTGTGTGTGAGTGTGTGTGAGTGTGTGTGTGAGTGTGTGTGTGAGTGTGTGTGTGTGAGCGTGTGTGTGTGTGAGTGTGTGTGTGTGAGAGTGTGTGTGTGAGTGTGTGTGTGTGTGAGTGTGTGTGAGTGTGTGTGTGTGTGAGTGTGTGTGTGTGTGTGTGTGTGTGTGTGTACGCGCACGAGCATGAGCCCTCAGACCCGGAGGCAGCCCGCCAGATGCCGAGGCTAATGAGCAGCTCGAACCTCCATTGTTTACACACTTCACACCACAGCAGCCCCTCCCGACGGCTCCAACCAGCCGTGCGAGTGTGGCGGCGACAACCCCTGCGAGAATGTGGGTGAAATTACATGTCTTGGATAATTTTTACTAATATTTCCTTGGTTGTGAGTTTAGAAAAAAACACAGCGACTGATGGGAAGAGGCAGCGGTTTGCCTGCGGAGAACAGACCTCGGCGCCCCGGTCCCCCTCGGGGTGCCCAGGAGCGGCCTGTCATGGCCCCCACCCCCTGCCCACCCCCCACCCCCCGTGGGCCATGTTCCCCGAAGGCTTGGGTTTAATTTGTGGGAGTCTTTTCCTTTTCGAAAAGTAGAGTTTAGCGCAGGGAGGAGCTTCAAGGGTCTGGGCTGCTGTGCTGAGCGGTGGGCTCCCCGGGACGGTTCCCAGCGTCAGGGGTTTCAGGGGCCTGTTGACCAGAAACGCCCGGGGCGGAGGGGGGGTCCCCAGTGCAAGATGGCAGCCTCGCTCCCTCAGCAGGTTCTTCTCTTCAGGAGCAGGACGGCTCCCAGGAGGAGGATCTGCTTCGGACCACGTGGCGGGACCCACGCCGGACAGTCCCCGGGCGTGGGAGGGGCGGGGAGTGGAAGCACCCCAAACCCTGGCTTAGCCAAAGGCTCGGCCAAGTCCCCACCAGGGCCCGGACGGACCGGCGCTGCCAGCAGGAGCCCAGGGGGCGGCTCAGCCTGTGCCCACAGTCGCCTGGGACTTGGCCGCGGACACTGTGCTGGGTCAGTGAGTCCAGCCTGCCCAGGCCTGTGGGCTCTGGCGGCCCCGTCAGTGAGCGTGGCATCTTCAGCCGGGGACCGACAGAGACAGGGGTCGCCCCTGAGCGTCCCCGAGCTGGCCAGGCTCGGGGGGGCTGGGCGGGGGGTGAGGGGGGGTGGGCAGACACACGCGCCTGGTTCCAATCGCTGGGTCTGTGGTTCTCAGCAGGCAAGACCCGGGGCCCTGCCCAGGCCACAACCACGGGCTGGGTCCCAGCCCTGCTCCCCGACAAGGCCCAGGAGCTTAAGCTCCGAATCAGAGGCCCGAGGGAGGGCAGGCCACAGCCCAGGGGGGTGGGGGGCGGGGGGCAGGGAGGGGCCGCTCCAGGAGGGAGGGCAGGTGGGCGGGCACTAGGAGGCCGGCACCCACCTGCCCCCTAAGGCAGCACGACTCCAGCGCCCTGATCCCCGGACCTTGGGGCCTGGTGGGTATAGTTCTGTCACTGTCACATGGTCACAGGAATGGGAATAAACCATAAAAGGGAGAGAGGAAGCAATTCCTAGAAGAGCTAACCGCATCTATTATTAATGCCCGCAGAGGGGATTAAGTAACTCACTGCGGCCCCTGTGGAGGCAGGACCCACGCTGCCCAGGACTGAGGCCTGGCTTCCGGGAGCCGGTCCATCCTTGCTGTTTCAAGGGACCTGGCATATATGGCATACTGTTCTTAATATGTTTGCTCACCTTCTTGGCACTATGTGTTTTAACCAAGGTCTCTGAGAGAGGTTGTTTCCCCAGGTAGGGATTTTCCCCTGAAGTTAGGGAGGGAATAAAACCTCTTAACTAAGTGCCAGGCGGGTAATTAATCACTTTAACTACGAACAATCATGCTTAGGCTACATAATCTTTACTCCCTGGAATGGAGATAGGAAACGCCCTAACCTTTGTAATAGAGATTGATAGGATTGAATCAACTGGTATAAATACAGATGTAACTAGACAGCAAGAGACAGAACTTAGAATACAGAGCTTAGAACACAGAACTAAGAAGACAGAACCTACACAGAACCTAAAGACAGAAGAACTTCGCTGGAGAGAACATGGCAAAAGATCCTGGACTGAACCTGACTACAGAAATTGGCAAGAGAACCTGACTAGAACCTGGTGACTGAACCTGGCTGGAGAACCTGGACAGAACCTGGCTGGAGAACCTAGCGAGGGAACTTGGCTACAGAACCTGGCTGGAGAACCTGGAGAACCTAGCAAGACAACATGGACACAGAACCTGGCTGGAGATCCTAACCAGAACTTCACTGGAGATCCTGACCAGAACTTGGCTAGAGATCCTGGCTAGGCTGCTGATCAACTGAACGCTGTCTCCGTGTCATTCCTTCTTTGCCGACTCCGTCCACACCTTTGGGGACCCCTGGACCTGCTGGGGCTGGACCCCGGCACCTGGCCAGACACTTACCTCCGAAATGGAAGCTATGGGGATCGCGGAGGCTGCTGGCCGGTCACAATCACCATCTCTCTCTCTCTCCCTCTCTCTCCATAAGGAAATGGGCTGAAGCAGATTTGATCACAGCCCAATGACTGCCCCCATCCTGGGGGAAGTGCCTCTGTCTGTCCTCCCAGGCCCCCAAGGAAGGATCGGCCCCCGCCCCCGCCCCCCCCCCCCCCCCCCCCCGGCACCGCTGTGAAGGGCCGCCACCAAGAGGGTTAGTGTTAGGGTTAGGGTTAGGGATAGGGTTAGGGTTAGGTTTAGGGCTAGGGTTAGGGTTAGGGTTAGGGATAGGGTTAGGGCTAGGTTTAGTGTTAGGGTTAGAGGTAGAGGTTAGGGCTAGGGTTAGGGCTAGGGTATGGTTAGGGTTCCGTTTAGGGTTAGAGTTATGGTTAGGGTTAGGGATAGGGTTAGGGTTAGGTTTAGGGTTAGGGTTTGGGCTAGGGTTAGGGATAGGGTTAGGGTTAGGGTTCGGGATAGGGTTAGGATTAGGTTGAGGTTTAGGGTTAGGGTTCCGGTTAGAGTTGGTCTAAGGGTTAGGGTTAGGGATAGGGTTAGGGTTAGGTTTAGGGTTAGGGTTAGGTTTAGGGCTAGGCTTAGGAATAGGGTTAGGGTTAGGGTTAATGTTAGGGTTAGGGCTACATTAGGGTTAGGAATAGGGTTCCATTTAGGGTTAGGGTTAGGGTTCAGGCTAGGGTTAGGGCTAGGGTTAGGGTTAGGGTTATGGTTAGGGTTCTGTTTAGGGTTAGGGTTAGGGTTAGGGTTAGGGCTAGGGTTAGGGTTACGGTTATGGTTAGGGTTCCGTTTAGGGTTAGGGTTAGGGTTAGGGATAGGGTTAGGGTTAGGGTTCCGGTTAGGGTTAGGGTTAGGGTTAGTGTTAGGGTTAGGTTTAGGGTTAGGGTTAGGGTTAGGGTTAGGGCTAGGGTTAGTTTTAGGGCTAGGGTTAGGGCTAGGGTTAGGGCTAGGGCTAGGGCTAGGGCTAGGGCTAGGGTTAGGGTTAGGGTTAGGGCTAGGGTTAGGGTTAGGGTTAGGGCTAGGGTTAGGGTTAGGGTTAGGGCTAGGGCTAGGGTTAGGGTTAGTGCTAGGGTTAGGGCTAGGGCTAGGGTTAGTGCTAGGGTTAGGCTTAGGGTTAGGGTTAGGGATAGGGTTAGGGCTAGGGTTAGGGCTAGGGTTAGGGCTAGGGCTAGGGCTAGGGCTAGGGCTAGGGTTAGGGTTAGGGCTAGGGTTAGTTTTAGGGCTAGGGTTAGTGCTAGGGTTAGGCTTAGGGTTAGGGTTAGGGATAGGGTTAGGGCTAGGGTTAGGGCTAGGGCTAGGGCTAGGGCTAGGGTTAGGGTTAGGGCTAGGGTTAGGGTTAGGGTTAGGGTTAGGGTTAGGGTTAGGGCTAGGGTTAGGGTTAGGGCTAGGGTTAGGATTAGGGCTAGGGTTAGGGCCTGGGTTAGCTTTAGGGTTATGGTTAGGGGTAGAGTTTTAGGGTTAGGGTTAGGGTTAGGGTTAGGGTTAGGGTTAGGTTTAGGTTTAGGGTTAGGTTTAGGGCTAGGCTTAGGAATAGGGTTAGGGTTAGGGTTAATGTTAGGGTTAGGGCTACATTAGGGTTAGGGATAGGGTTCCATTTAGGGTTAGGGTTAGGGGTAGAGTTTAGGGTTAGGGTTAGGGTTAGGGTTAGGGTTAGGGTTAGGGTTAGGGTTAGGGTTAGGGTTTGGTTTCATGTTAGGGTTATGGTTAGGGCTACAGATAGGGCTAGGGTTAGGGTTAGGGTTAGGATTAGGATTCCTTTTAGGGTTAGGGATAGGGTTAGGGTTAGGGTTAGGGCTAGGGCTAGGACTAGGGTTAGGGTTAGGGATAGGGTTAGGGTTAGAGTTAAGGTTAGGGTTAGGTTTAGGGCTAGGGTTAGCGTTAGGGTTAGGGTTAGCGGTAGAGTTTAGGGTTATGGTTAGTGTTAGGGCTAGGGTTAGGGTTAGGGTTAGGGCTACGGTTAGGGCTCGGATTAGGGTTACGTTTAGGTTTAGGGGTAGAGCTTAGGGTTAGTGTTAGGGTTAGGGCTAGGGTTGGGGTAGTGTTAGGGTTAGGGTTAGGGTTAGGATTAGGGTTCCCTTTAGGGTTAGGGTTTGGGTTAGTGTTAGGATGAGGGTTAAGGTTAGCATTAGGTTTAGTGGTAGGTTTAGGGCTAGGGTTAGGGTTAGGGTTAGGGATAGGGTTAGCGTTAGGGGTAGAGTTTAGGGTTAGGGTTAGGGCTAGGGTTAGTGTTAGGGTTAGGGTTAGGGTTAGGGTTAGGTTTTGGCCTTAGGTTAATCTTCCTTATTCCCTATTCAACTTTGTCCACTGTTGCCCTGATAGAGCTGTAATTTTTTCTTCCCGCAGATGTCGATTTCCCTCCTCTCAGAGCTTTTGCTCCACATTGAAATGCAGTCCTTTCCAGCTTCTGTGTGGGGTCTGAACAGCCGTGGCCCATATGTGTGGACACTGGTGCTGGGGGAGGGGTATATGGAAGGATGGAATGGACAGGGTGACTGTTCGAGAGGGTGAACGTCTCCTTCTGGGCTCTTGTCTGCCTGTCATGACAGCCAAGAAGCCAGACTCCTGGTGCCGCTCTGGCAGCCCTGGGGCAGGGTCCCCCGGCTGGGACAGTCTCCAGGCTGGGGCGCTCTGGGGGCCCCACGTGGGTCGCGCTAGGAGAATTCTCAGCCCCTCGCGCTGGTTCGGGTTCAGCCTGGCGCGCTGTGTGTGGGAACTTGGTACGGCTCTTCCTGAAAGAGGCAACGCTGGTGCCAGGCAGCTTTCCAGTAAACGGTTTAGGAAATAATGGAGAGACGGCAGTGAGGCCCCGAAGAGGGTCCGGTTTTGAAGCAGCCACTGCAGGCTGCCCGGCCCAATTACAGAGAAACAATGTGGATCAAAGGCCCGTCTTGGCTTTGCCGCCTGGAAATGTGGGTGGGGGCGGGCGGGGGTCAGGGGGAGGATAGAATCATTGAGGACAGGGAGTCAGGACCCAGCTAATTGCTGGCAATGTTTTCTCCGTTCTCTGCGTTCCTCTGGGCCGGGACACCCCCCGGGCACCGCAGCCTCATCAGCCGGGTTTGTCTCTGCGACTGGGCTCCTCTTTGGAAAATGGGCAGAAGTCTAGTGATCTGTGGTTTTGCAAATATCTAATATTCCTCGAAGCATCGTGTACTTATCGCAAGAATCTGTTTCCAGCTAGGAAGCGGAGTGAGGTGCGGAGGCTGCAGGCCCCTGTTGGGTGGGAGTCACCCCGTGGGGGCTGAGCCCTGCCTGGTCCCCGCTGCACACACGCGCTGTGCTGGGCTCGCGTGTTTGCTTTCTGTTCTTTCCTCCCTCAGAGCGGACGGGCCCAGCCCTGAGCGGGCCTTTCCGTGCGCGGCTCTCACATCAGATGTGGAAGCGGTGGCTCCAGCACCCCTGGCAGAGGCCGGGGCGCAGACCAGCGTGCCCGCCTGTGTGTCCCGCAGCGGCTCCCAGATGGTGTCCAGTCGGGCCGCTGACTCACTGTGGCCCTGGCCCTGGGGCCTGGATCCAGGTTCCGAGGCCCAGAGCCTGCAGCGGCCCTGCCCATGGGCGCTCTGTCAGGCCAGGCTTCGTCACAGGGTGGCCCCCTGGGCTGTGCCCCTGGAAATGCCGGGCCCTGACGTTTCAGCGCGCCGTCAGCCGGGCGAACCCAACCTCCTCCCTCTTCGGTCTGTCCCTGAGCCTCACGGGCGTCTCTTAACTGGTAATGATTTCCCCAAATGTGTGTGAGACGAAAGGGACTTCCCCCGAGGGGGTGTCGCATGCAAACGGAGCGGCTGCACCTGCATCTCTGTGCTCGGACCACAGCACTGAGGGGGGAGGTGCGGGAGGTGGGGGAGGGTTAGCCAGTGCCAGCCGGGCTGCAGGCCCTGCCACGTGGAAGCCTGAACTCGCCAGAAGCTGCCCAGCGGTGTCAGGAGAATCATTAGAAGCCGACACCGGGGGGGGGGGGGGGGGTTGTCCTCAGGAAAAGGGAGGGCGGGTGGGAAGAGCACGAAGGCCTCCATGCAGGTGCGCGAACCCCGGGGACAGACACGGGGAAGGCCAGGGCGCGGGCTACAGGGTCAAGGGGGAGGAAGGGGGCATGGGATGTTTCAACAGTAAAGAGTTAATGTAAAAAAAGAAAGGAAGGGGAACCCCCACAAACAGAGAGAAAAACAGTCACGTTCTCGTCCGAGCAGAAATCGCTTCTCCCGTGGAGCGGCTGGGCCTGGTCCGTCCCCCGGCCCTCTGGGAGGAGCGCTGTGTCCGTGTGTCCGTCCGCGCGGGGTTCAGGGCCGAGCTGCCCGGGGCTCAGGACGGGCCCGGGGTGAGCAAAGGGACACGCGGAGGAGCGGCCCTCGGGCCTGAGCCGGACAGGGAGGGGCCTGGGGCCGGGAGGAGGCAGGGGCCAGACGCTGGTGTGGGCATCGCGTGTTCGTCCCTGGACGCGTCCCCCCTTCTTAGGACCTGGGGGGCCCTCGCCACGTCCTCAGCCTCGACCACAAGGACAGGCACTGACCCTGCAGGGCGGGCGGCTCGCTCCCGGGGCCTCCCCAGCGCGGCTCGGGGCCCTGAGCGTGGGGCGCTGTGAGGGGCTCCCCGCCTCAGGGCCAGGACGTGGGAAGGAGGATGACGGCCGAGAGGAGGCGCCAGCGGCCAGTGCTGGGCTCGGGGTCCTGGCCGCTGAGGGAACCACCCGTCCCCCCTGGTTGATGTCAGAAGCTCCGCTGCCTCCATCCCCGGAGGTCCGGCCGCTTTCTCTGCTTCTCTCCCGAGGCCCCGGGGGGACAGACCAGGACCCCCGAGAGGAAGAGGGGGAGCTCTTGACAATGACCAGGACGGAGCCGTAGCTGGGGGTGCGGGGGCCCTAGCACAGGACCCATCTGCAGCGGGGGTCACGACCCAGCAGGACCGCATGCCTGGTGGGGCCCGGGCAGCGGGGGCGGCGGGGGTGGGAGGGGACGGGACCTACTGGGGGAGGAACCAGCTGGGGGGGCGAGGGGGGCAGGCAGCTGGGGGGGGGGTCCCAGGTGAGCAGAGGGGGCGGGGAAGGACGGGACCGCCGGCCGGCAGGTTGCAGCGCAGTGCGTGAGCCTGCCGCTTGGTCCGAGGTTCGGGGCCATGTAGGCCCTGGTCCGAGGGGTCCCATCAGCCTCTCCCTCCCGTGAACTGGGGCGATGACCGCGGCTCGGTCTGGGTGGCTGGGAGACAGCAGGGCAGCCTGGGGCAGCCACGTGCCGAGCGCCCGAGAGCGGGCAGCTGGGTGAGCGGGAGGAGGGGGCGGCGGGAGGAGGTCCGAGGGCAGCGCTGCTCTGGGGTCGCTGGCAGGTCCCAGGCCACGGTTCCTGCCGCGAGCTCAAGAGACCCCCCTATCCTTCCATCACCCCCACATTTGGGCTCAAATGGATTTCTGCATCTTTCATCCAAAGAAGCGCTGCCATGTCGGCCCAGCAGGTTCGGGCCGAGCGACCCCGAAACCTCCTCCCGGCCAGACAGCGCTGCTCCGCGCCCTGGAGCCGCGGGGGAAGGAAGCGCTCAGACCCAGCAAACGGAGCACGGCCGCTCCGAAGCCCCGTGACCCACAGGCACCGGCGGCAGCGCCGGCATCCGGGTGCCCCCCCCCCCCCCCAGCGACCGCCCGCGCGTGGCACCGCAGGGGAAGCGGGCACCCCGCGGCCAGGCCCGCTGCCCCCCACCCCAGAGGCGGACAAGCGGAGACAAGTCCTGAAATCCTAGCGGAAGGTGATGGCGCCGGGCCCAGGAAAACGGGGACATGCTCCCTCCCGCGTTTCTCCCATTTCCGCCCCCGCCCCCCTCCCCCCAGCCATCTGACGCGCGCATGCCAGTGTCAGCGACGACTGTCACCCCATGAGGCGGATTCGCATTTTTAAAAGTCCAGAGAGGGCAGCACAACACCAAATGGCTCTGCCTCCAGCGCAGACGCCAGGTGCGAGGGGCCTGGGGGACCCCTAATTGTCCTGACAACGCCCCACTCACACAGAGGCCGGCGGCTGGTAACGGGGAGGGCAGACAGAGGGGCGTGTGGGCATGCTCAGTGGTCCGTCTCCAGGGACGTTACCCTTTACCTTTACTTCCTGTTGTGGAGACAAAACATTTTCAGTCAAAAACTGGAAACGGAACAAGAATAACGGGGAAACCATAGGCTGGAGCGGGCAGGAACCCTCCACCCTCTGTGTGTATACGTGTGCACATGCGTGTTCATACATGTACTAGCATACATGTGTTTATGTCCATGCGCATGTGAACATGCAAGTGTGTGCAGGCATTGCAGATGTGCATGTGTGTATGTGTTACATGCATGTGTGCGTGCAGTACATGCACATGCATGTGTGTATGTGCGTGTTGGAGCATGTGCCTGTGTGTGCATGTGGATGTGTGAGTGTTTATGCATGCATGTGTGTGGGCATGTTGCATGTGTGCGTGCGTGTGTGCGTGCGTGCGTGTGTGTTTGGGAGGGTGCACTAAGGAGCCAGCCCTCCCCCCGCCCTGCAGGCCTCGCTCCCTCCTCTGCAGCACCCAGCACAGGGCCTCCTCCTGCCGCTCGGAGCTGCTCAGCCTGGGTGGGCGGCCGGCCACGGTCCCTCCTCCACCGCCTGGCTGTCCAGCAGGAGTGACCGCGCTGTGCTGAACGAGCCGTCGCCCCCGCGGGGAGCAGCGCCGGGGCCGGGGCCGGAGCTGCCTGCTTGGCTGGCGGAGCACGAGGGCGGGGGCGGACCCAGGAGATCGCCCGACTGTGCAGAGAGCAGGGGCGCCGAGGGCGGGGTGCGGGCGCGAGTGTGCAGAGTGCAGCCCCCCCCTCACTGTGCAGAGAGCAGGGGCGCCGCGGGCGGGGTGCGGGCGCGAGTGTGCAGAGAGCAGGGGCGCCGCGGGCGGGGTGCCGGGAGTGAGTGTGCAGAGTGCAGCCCCCCCTCACTGTGCAGAGAGCAGGGGCGCCGCGGGCGAGGTGCGGGCGCGAGTGTGCAGAGAGCAGGGGCGCCGCGGGCGGGGTGCCGGGTGTGAGTGTGCAGAGCCTGCGCCCCTGGCTGGAAGGGCCCCGCGGAGCAGCAGGGACTGCACACAGCGCGCTCTGCTCAGATCGGGAGGGGCGACGCCACCCGCACCCCCGCCAGGAAGGAGCAGGCCACGCCTCTGGGCCCCGTGGTCGGTGGGAGCGGGTTAGCGAGGTCGGGGTGCACCCGGGCAGGAGCCTCGGCCCCACGTCCGTGGCCCAGCAGTGCCGCCTCCGGCCATTTACCCAGAGGCCTGAGCAGGACCTCAGAGAGGCCCCCCTCTGCCCACCGACAGGTGGACACGAATGAGCACCATTCACCTTAAAGCAGGTGGGGCCTCCCTCACCCGGGAGGGCGCTGAGCAGGGGACTCGGCCAGAGGGCAGCGTGGCGGCCGGGAGGCGCCGAGGGCGCTGGGCAGCGATGTTTCCCGGGCCTGGCGCTCGCTTTCGCAGGATGACACTGTCCCAGACACGGTGACAGCAACACAAGCGCAGCCGACACCACCGACGGAGCCGGCACAGATGGCGAGTGGGCACCGCAGTGTCTATCACAATGAGAACAAAACCCAGGCTGGTGGGACGTGCGGGACGGAGTTCCCTTCGCTGGCGGGGCGAGGCCTGGGCCTCAGACGTGGGGAGTGGGCAGGGAGAGCCACGCAGGCCCCGGGCGCCCCCAGGACCCAGCCGCCCCGGCCAGCGCCCCATCCCGGCCTCCGCTCACTCCCTGGGAAGTAAACAGACGTGGGAGGGTCCCTGTTCTGGGGAAAGGAATCCAACTGTCCAAGGGCTCCTCCCCCGAGGCCCCGGGAGAGGGGGCAGGAAGCACAGTTTTGGCCGAGAAGGTGGCCTGAGCGAGGAGCAGGCTCCCCAGGAGGCACACCCTCCTCCAGCTCCTGGACCTCGCCCCGCGCAGGCCAGAGAGTGGGTGCAGCCGGGACGCCCCCCCGGGGGACGGCCAGCCCTCACCGCACACTGTCCTCTCCCGGCTGCGGCTGTGGTCCCTGCTTGGGAAGGGACAGCGGGGAAGCTAGGGTCCCCGGAGACGGCACCCGGGCTCGGAAGGCGGCACGCCGGGAGGGTGGCTGGGCATCCCGCGCCAGCAGCGACCGACTTATTCATCAAAGGCCCTGGCAGGTTCCAATGATCACACTTGGCTGAGGCTGTCGGGCGCGGGAGCAGCTTCCTGTGACCCCGTTCGCTCCCCAGCGTGAGCCAGGGCAGAACCCCGAGCTGGGCCTGTGACCCCATAAATCTCCTTTGCTTTTTTCACTTAACACCCTCGTCTCCCCCTCGAAGGCCGTTTTTAGTAACACGTCGGGCCTGCCCGTGTCCTGGGCCTGACGTCTGTCTTCACGCGTCTAGGAATTCCCCAGGACGTGGGTGTGGCTGCCAAGCTGGGAGGGACCACGTGGGACCAGCTTGGAGCTGCGTGAGGGACAGTGGGGAGGTCAAGGGTCAATCTCTCCTGAGCCCCAAGAAGGAGCCCCCTTTGCCCCCAGGGCCTTTCTCTAACCCTCTCAGCCTCTTGCAATCCCCCTTCACCTCGGCCGCAGGCGACCCGGTGCCATGTCCTTGTGCCGCCAACGGTCCCCACCGGGCAGGGCCGCCCAGGAAGGCGAGATTCTGGGACCTCGGTCCGCGGAGGTGCCCATGGGCCCGGCCATGGTGTGGTCCCCGGAGCCTCATTCCTAAAACCGGATGCAGCTGGCGAGGGAGGCCGAGCAGAGGGGACTGGCTCGACCCTAACGCTCTGCTCTCTGTCGCCTCCGATGGCACCGGGGTCACCTCAGGCCATGGCCCCGAGGGGAGGGCTCACAACAACGAAAACAGCCCCCACCCCCCCAAACCTGCAGCCACCTCAGCACAGAGCTCGCACGGGACCTTGCAAGATCCCGAGATGAACAAACAGTTAACTTTCATTCCCGAACGGAGGCAACAGTCAGTGCTGCGGACAGCAGGCTCCTGGAGCCGAGCCCCACTTTCTGCTGCACCCGAGGGGAGGACGCAGCCCCCGCTCCCTCCCGAGGCTCTGGGCCTGCGTGCGAGGCGTGGGCCGCGGTCCCTCTGGCCCCCTTCCTGCGGGGCCCGTGCCGGGGGCGGCCACCGAGCCTCCTGGCTTCACCGCGTGCGGGTTCCAGAGCCTCGGTCCCCGCCACCCGGAGCTGCCACCTAATCCACCCGGCCGAGGGCGAGGCTGACAAGCCGGCAGGCGTCTCGCAGGCAGGAGGCTGCGGGGGGGGGGGGGGGGGGGCCTGGGCCATCTGGCCACAGGGATGGGCTGTGTCGGCCAAGGCCCTTCCCTTCCGTGAGGTTTGCAGGGCTCCCCAGCGGGATCAGCGCTCCGTCAATGAGGAGATGGGAGGCCCTTCTCTGTGCCACGGATCCACCTGCGGCTGAACAAGGCGGCCCTGGTGCCGGTGACGGCTCAGGCCGCACAGCCAGCTCGGGGTGCACAGCCAGCTCCGGGTGCACAGCCAGATCGGGGGGCACAGCCAGCTCAGGGGGCACAGCCAGATCGGGGTGCACAGCCAGATCGGGGTGCACAGCCAGCTCCGGGTGCACAGCCAGATCGGGGGGCACAGCCAGCTCAGGGGGCACAGCCAGATTGGGGTGCACAGCCAGATCGGGGGGCACAGCCAGGTCGGGTGCACAGCCAGATCGGGGTGCACAGCCAGGTCGGGGTGCACAGCCAGATCAGTGGGCACAGCCAGGTCAGGGGGCACAGCCAGGTCGGGTGCACAGCCAGCTTGGGGGGCACAGCCAGCTCAGGGTGCACAGCCAAGTCAGGGGGCGCGAGGAACCTGCTCCCGGGTCCTGGGAGCCTTCAACTCAGAGCCAAGACCCACGTCCTCGAGCTGCCTGGGGGCTTTGTGCGCCGACAGCTGGCACTCAGAGCGGAGTGCACACCCACGCTGCACGCACACCCATGCTACATGCACACCCACGCTACATGCACACCCACACCCACGTTACACGCACACCCACGCTACACGCACACCCACACCCACGCTACACGCACACCCACGCTGCACGCACACCCACGCTACATGCACACCCACACCCACGCTGCACGCACACTCACGCCGCACGCAACCCACGCTGCACGCACACCCACGCTACACACACACCCACACTGCACGGTGACAAGCAGACGCCCGTGTTTCTGGGAAAAGTCTGCCCCACCCCGAGGCCTGTGGACGCCAGGAGGGCTCTGAGGTCGCGATCCCGGACAGACGCAATGCCCGCGCCCAGCCCCCACCGCCCGGCCAGTGGCTTTCAAGGGGCATGGAGCTGCGCCCCCCAGGCCGGCCCACTGCACACTGGTGAGCACAGAGCTGGCAGCGGGGGTAGGACTAGCCCCTGGTTACGGACTTGGCACAAGTGATTGCGCTGAGCTTTAGCGAACCCTATGCGATGGGTGGTAATAAGTCTACGAGGCAGGTGTCCATGTCTCCATCTTTGCCGGGAGCCGGTCCATGCTTGCTGTTTCAAGGGACCTGGCACATATGGCATACTGTTCTTAATATGTTTGCTCACCTTCTTGGCACTATGTGTTTTAACCAAGGTCTCCTCTCTGAGAAAGGTTGTTTCCCCAGGTAGGGATTTTCCCCTGAAGTTAGGGAGGGAATAAAACCCCTCAACTAAGTGCCAGGCGGGTAATTAATCACTTTAACTACGAACAATCCTGCTTAAGCCACATAATCTTTACTCCCTGGAATGGAGATAAGAAACGCCTTAACCTTTGTAATAGAGATTGATAGGATTGAACCAACTGGTATAAATACAGATGTAACAAGACAGCAACAGACAGAACTTAGAACACAGAACTTAGAACACAGAACTAAGAAGACAGAACCTACACAGAACCTACAGACAGAAGAACTTCGCTGGAGAGAGCATGGCAAAAGATCCTGGACTGAACCTGACTACAGAAATTGGCAAGAGAACCTGACTAGAACCTGGTGACTGAACCTGGCTAGAGAACCTGGACAGAACCTGGCTGGAGAACCTAGCGAGGGAACATGGCTACAGAACCTGGCTGGAGAACCTGGAGAACCTAGCAAGAGAACATGGACACAGAACTTGGCTGGAGATCCTGGCTAGAGATCCTGGCTAGGCTGCTGATCAACTGAACACTGTCTCCATGTCATTCCTTCTTCGCCGACTCCGTCCACACCTTTGGGGACCCCTGGACCCGCTGGGGTTGGACCCCGGTACATCTTCTAGATGAGAAATAACCTGTCCCTGACGCACGGCCTGGACAAGGCAGCGCCCAGAAGGCGGGTCTGTAGGCTCACGTCGAGGCCCTGAGAACAGCCAGCCATCGAGAGAAATGTCATTGGTCATCACTGAGAGCCAAATCCAGAGGGTGTCTCCAACACCCTCCTCGCGGGAGCGCAGACGCCGCTCCTCTCACACTGTCACCCTCCTGGTCTGAGCGAGACCCCCACCCGCAGGCTCCCCCAGCCCCTGCTCAGTGTCCCCAGGACAGATCACAGCACTCCTATCTTAATCATCTATGGCAGTGGTCGGCAAACTGCGGCTCGCGAGCCACATGCGGCTCTTGGGCCCCTTGAGTGTGGCTCTTCCACAAAATACCACGTGCGGGCGCGCAGGTACAGTGCGATTGAAACTTCGTGGCCCATGCGCAGAAGTCGGTATTTTGTGGAAGAGCCACACTCAAGGGGCCCAAGAGCCGCATGTGGCTCGCGAGCCGCAGTTTGCCGACCACTAGTCTATGGGGACACCTGTCCGTCTCCTGTTGAAAGCAGAGGGTTTCTTGGGGGCCAGATGCACGTCTCTGTGGCTTTGGCCGCGGCATGGACAGTGTGGCTCAGCCTCAGTGCCTATGGCCCATGGACGGAGGAGCAAGCAGTTCAGACCCGAATAGCAGCGTCGTTCCCACAGCGCCCGAGTCGGGCACCCACGGGGAGCGGCAGTTCTCACAGGTTAAAGAGGGTCATCCGGGGCCCCGGGGTGGCGTTAACCTGGTAGGTCTCCCGCAGCGGGCGTGGCCTCACAAAGGGGTCGGTGTCACACGGATGCGTTAAAATGCGCACATTGGCGAGAATGCCCTGAACCCACTGCCACGCTGTGCAGAGGGTCCCCAGTCTGTAGGGGGGATGCTGATGGTCCCCAGTCTGTAGGGGGGATGCTGAGGGTCCCCAGTCTGTAGGGGGGATGGTGAGGGTCCCCAGCCTGTAGGGGGGATGCTGAGGGCCCCCAGTCTGTAGGGGGGATGCTGAGGGCCCCCAGTCTGTAGGGGGGATGCTGACGGTCCCCAGTCTGTAGGGGGCATGCTGAGGGTCCCCAGTCTGTAGCGGGGATGCTGAGGGCCCCCAGTCTGTAGGGGGGATGGTGAGGGTCCCCAGTCTGTAGGGGGGATGGTGCGGGTCCCCAGTCTGTAGGGGGGATGGTGAGGGTCCCCAGTTTGTAGTGGGGATGCTGAGGGCCCCCAGTCTGTAGGGGGGATGCTGAGGGCCCCCAGTCTGTAGGAGGGATGCTGAGGGTCCCAGTCTGTATGGGGGGTGCTGTCTGCATCCCCTGGGAATCAGCTGGGCTTTGTGAGCCCTTTGACTGCACAAGGCGATTGGCACAGCGCTGGGCACGCAGGGAGGGGCAGTGTGATGGCTGAGAGTGACTCCCCAGGTGTCCTCTCAGGCAAGTTCAGGTCCCCCCTCCCCCCGCTGTGAGAGCACGTGAGGCCGGCCCAGTCACCCCGAGTCGCTGAGGAACCCAGTGAGGTGTACACGGTGCCGGAGCCGCGCGGGGTGCACGGGGAGCTCAGAGGCTGCCACTGTCCCCGTCTCTGCTCTCGCGTCTGGCCTGTGCGACGGCTCGTGTGTGGGGACAGCAGGAGAGTGTGGGGGGCCAGTATAACACTCAGTGGGGGGCTCGCTGCGGCAGCACATGGACTAAAACAGGAGCGATACAGAGAGCAGCCCGGCCCTGCGCAAGGATGACACGCACATCCGTGAAGCGCCACACGCGCATCCGTGAAGCGCCACACGCGCATCCGTGAAGCGCCACACGCGCATCCGTGAAGCGCCACATGCGCATCCGTGAAGCGTCACACGCACATCCGTGAAGCTCCATGTTTAACAGCACTAAGTGGCCCCCGGGCGGGCTCAGCGGTTGAGCGACGACCTATGAACCAGGGCGTCCTGTTCGTTCCCGGTCGGTCGGGGCACAGGCCCGGGTTGCAGGCTCCATCCCCACCCAGTGCGGGGCGGGCAGGAGGCGGCCGATCGATCGGTGATTCTCTCTCGTCATGGACGCTTCTCTCCCCCCCACCCCCTCTCTGACATCAGTAAACGGAAGGAACCGGAATGAGGGAGGAAGAAGCCCGTGAGGGCGGTGCTGCTCCCTGGGCCTTTCCTGGTGGAGCACGTGAGGCAGGAGAGGGAAGTACATTGAGAGGCGCGTTCTGCCATGTCTGGCCTCGTCCTCTATGCTCACCCCCCCCACCCCAGGGCCCCTAGCCCGGGAGTCCCCTGGCATCCTTCCCGACACCTGCCTCCTCCCCCCCTGCAGGCCGGTCCCCCGAGCCGCTCCCACACGTCAACCTGGCGCCTCCAATCCCTGCTCCTCCTCAACCCCCCCAGCCCCCTCCCCCCTGCCCTCCTTCCAACGCCCTGAGCTCATGCCCTCCTCCTGCATGTCCATGGGGCTCGCTGTGGCCGAGGTCAGCGCGGCGGGGGAGGAGGGTTGGGGGGGCCTTTGTGCTGAGTCACAGGGGGAAGCACAGGCTCCCCAGGAGCATCGTGGAGGTCGCCCCACGTGCCCATCTGCAGCGGGAGCTCGCTGGTTGGAACCAGAACCTGCCCGCCGCCCTGAGCACAGTCTGCCGGGTTCCTATGCGGAGACGGGGCGCCCGTTCCAGACCCGGACGGGGCGGAACCCGAGCACGAGGGGCAGGTCCGAATTCACCGCCCCTCCAGCACGAGGGGCAGGTCCGAGTTCACGGCCCCTCCAGCACGAGGGGCCGGTCCGAGTTCACCACCGCTCCAGCACGAGGGGCCGGTCCGAGTTCACCACCGCTCCAGCACGAGGGGCAGGTCCGAGTTCACGGCCCCTCCAGCACGAGGGGCAGGTCCGAGTTCACCGCCCTCCAGCTCCTAAGCAGGCCCAGCGCCTCCCGCGGGCCGTGCTGGGGGAGCGGCCTGCTGCTGGGCCGGCTGCGTGTTTGGGGACAATTTCAGGGAGAATCCGGGCCCAGGGACCTTCCCTTTCAGCCAAGAAAGGACACGCTCCGGAGAGACGGGGCGGACACAGCGAGGCACCTCCCAACCGGCTTCATTCAAACACACGTGGGAACACGTGTCACATGCACGTCCGTACAGACACCTCCCACATCCCCCCCTGTAACCTCCCAAGAAGCAGAGAGCGGTTAAAATCTAATATTTCAAGTCCAACGTCCAAAATAGGCTTCTTGTGGGAACTCGGGCTAAAGGATGGGTGGCAGGTATATGGTGAGTTCTGGGTTTTAAGAAAATAGTATATTTTAGCCCGGCCCGTGTGGCTCAGGGGCTGAGCGTCAAGCCAGGAACCAAGCGGCCACCGGGTGGATTCCCCGTCAGGGCACAGGCCCAGGTTGCAGGCTCAATCCCCGGTGTGGGGCGTGCAGGAGGCAGCCGATCGGTGATGCTTCTCTCTCATCGATGTTTCTCTCTCTCTCTCTCCCTCTCCCTTCTTCTCTTTCTCAAAAAGGTTTTTTTAATACTTCATAATTTAAATTTTTAAAAATGAGAAAAATGTAAACATATCAACTCGAATGTGGGACATGAGTGCACTCCTTGGGGGAGCTCACCGGCCATGGACTGACCTGTGACCTTGACCATGAGCCGCCGGCACGCCTGCTGCCGGTGTCTGCGAACACGGGAAACGCAGGCCCTCCCCACGCCTGGCCCGTACCTCCCACTCTCTAGGCCTGGGTGCCTGTGCCCCCTGCAGAGTTCAGCTGAAGCCACGTTCGTTCCTACGAGGAGGGAGCTGGGTCTCAGGAACCCTCTGTCCTCGCGGGGGTGGCTTTGGGGGACAGGCACTGGTCAGCCGCGATTTGCACTGTTTGGGGCCCCTCAGCTTTCCCCAAAGCTTTCACTCTCTCTGGGGCCTCCTCCCACGCACCCCCACATCCTCACAAGCCGCCGGGTGGGGACACATTCTCTGCGAGAGGAGTGTGGCTCAGCAGCCTGGGGCCCACGGGTCTGAACCGCGTCCACGTGGTGAGGAGGTAGGTGGGCTCCGGGGGGGCACGAGGTTGAGGTCGGTGGCTCCGGCCAGCGATTTCCTGGCCTCAGGCTCTCATCGGGGCTTGTTCTTGCTAAGTTACTTCCACGCCCGCACTTCACTCAAAAACGAAAACTGGAGGATCGATGATGAACAGTAAAAAGCAAACCTTTTCTGTGGCCAAAGAAATGCCATGAGCCCAGCAAGCAGACAATAGAAAGTTGGGAAAAGATATTTGCGATTTAAACTCCAGACAAAGATTTTCAATATCTTGGATACACAAAAGCTGCTAAAAACAGAAGAAAAAGCTCAACTCCTTTATAGATAGTGAGGCTAGAGATGTGAGCAGAGTTCACACAGGAAGATATGGAGATGGCCCGCAACCACACGAAACGACTTTTAAACTCACCCATCAGGAAAGGCATGCAAATTACAACTACGTGGAGTTACGCTTTCTTATCGCCCAGAATGGCAAGAAAACAGTTACATAAACGACTTCGCTCGCGAAGCTGTGTACAGGCAGTCACCCCTTTTGAACACCATGCACTATGTCCAGCCCCTGAGGAGAAGGGTTTGGCAACATCCAGCAAAGCTCTGCATGTGTTTACTCTTGACTCATCGATCTGACCCCTGAGAATTACACCACAGACACAGGCGCATGAACGGACGCGCTGCAGAGAAATTCCGTGCAGCATGAGTTGCAAAAGCAAAGGGCTGGGAACAGTTCAATACGGAGCTGGTTACACAGCATTATAGGCACTCAGTGGAGAACTATAACGCTATGGAACACACACACACACACACACGCACATGCACACACCTACACACATACACGGATGCATACATACATGCACACACCTACATGCACACACACATGCATACACTCATACACACACAGCATTATAGTCACTCAGTGGAGAACTATAACGCTATGGAACACACACACACATGCATACACTCATACACACATTTTTGTATAGTAAAATGTGTAAGTATCTTTAAAAAATATAGGAAGAGAAAGAACTTTCCAACTCATTCTATGAGGTCAATATTTCCTTAATATGGAAACCAGACAAAGACATCACAAGAAAACTGCATATCAATATAGACATCGACACAAAAATCCCAGTAAACCAATCCTACAACATCTAGTAAGAATTAAACACTCTGATCAAGTGGGATTTATCCCAAGAATGCAAGGGTGGTTTAACATCCAAAAGTCAATCAACATCATACACCATATGAATAGAATTTAAAAAACTAAAAACCATATTATCATCTCCACAGGCACAGAAAAGCATTTGACAAAACCCGACGTTGCTTCATAATTTAAAAATGCAATACACTAGAAACAGAAGATTGCTTTCCCTACCTGATAAATGGCACCAATGAAAACCTTCAGGTAGCATCGTACTTAACAGTGAAAGAGTAAAATATTTCCCCCTGAGTCGAAAGTAGAGAAGGATGTTCGTTCTCACCATTTCTACTCAACATCATGCTAGAGACTCCAGCCAGGATGACTAGGCAAAACACATCCAGGATGAAGGGAGAGCAGAACTAGCTCATGCTCGGACGGCATGGTCCTGCACTATACACAGACAATCCTAAGGAATCGCCTTAAAACCTGTTTCCACTAGCAGATGAGCTCACCGAGGCTGCAGAATGTAAGACCAACATGCAGAACTTAAGGGATAAAAGCAGCTTAAACTCGTACCCCACGGAGGGAGGAGCCAGGGCTTACACTTTGCACTGTGGATTGCACTTTGAAGCTCTGAAAACATTCCACATACTTATAAGGACAACATTTAACTTAAAAGAAAACCCCTAAAAATTAAATGGAAACAAATAAATCGAACCATGCACCACATTGGTGGCATGGCATACATAGAAAAATTATTTCACAAGACATTGAGGTGCAATAATTTCTTTTGTTTTTTAAATTTGACTTTTCAATTACAGTTTATATTCAGGATTACTTTGTTTTAGTTTCGGGTGCACAGTGTTGTGGTTAGACAATAATATATTCACCTGTACCCCCGACCCCCGATATTCCCAGTGCCCACCTGGCACTGCACGTAGTTAGTAAAATATTACTGAGTTTTCCCTGTGCTGCATTTCACATCCCTGTGACGATGATGTAACTACCAACTTGTACTCCTTAATCCCTTTGCCTTTTTCACCCAGTCCCCCAACCCCCTTCCCCTCTGGCAACCATCTGTCTGTTCTGTGTGTCTATGAGTCTGTTTCTATTTTGTGTGTTCATTTATTTTGTTCTTCAGATTCCACATGTAAGTGAAATCAGATGGAATCTGTCTTTCTGTGACTGACTTATTTCACTTAGTGAAACGTACTCTTAGGACAAAAAGGATTGCAACAATTAAAGAAAACTTCCCTGGATCATTTCAGTATGTTGTAGGTGGTCGTGTTAGGTTCGTAATGTTGACAGTTATGCGAATTCTGGGATAAATTAAGAGTAACTGTGGCATTGAGGACCAAGACTTTCTCACGGAATAAAGGGTAGTAACGGAAGGGTTGATGGGTTATGCCTTAGAGTCTTGAATTTGATCTAGAAGTAAAAACCACTTCTAGTCTATAATGTATTTATAATGAATTTATACTATATTTTACCTTTAAACATATAAAAAGCATTTCAAACTTCTGTTCTTTGAAAGGCTTAGCAGTAATGACTTAGAAGTAATGACCACCCCAGTAGGGTTGAGCACGCCCCGTGCTCCGAGTCCGGTCTCTGAACACCACTTTCACCTTTAAGAGGCGCGCTGATCCCGGGTCTGCGGGTTTTGTCTCGCAGGAAGCAGCGCCGTCAGCAGCGCCCACTGGTGTTTTGTGGGTTGACCCCGTAGCTGTGAGCAGGTTCCCATTGAAGATAAGATCTTTGCAGATGTAACCACGTTAAAAGGAGGTGACACTGGGTGGGGGTGACCCCTGACCTGGTGGCTCGTGTCTGCAGAAGAGGAGGGAAACGTACACATCGATTCAGACAGGGAGGCAACAGGATGTGACGGTGGGGGCAGAGACTGGAGCGACAGGCCCGCCAGTCGAGGCCCACCCAGGGCTGGGCACCTGCCAGGGCCACGGGAGAGGCGTGGGTGGGACAGGTCCTCGCCCGCCTGCAGGAGAACCCAACCCCGCCAACGCCTGGCTTCAGACCCCTGGCCTTCAGAACGGAGACCAACACACATCTGCTGCGTTAGCCACCAGTTAGCGGGCCTTGGTTACCGCGGCCACAGGGAGCTACGGCGGGGGTAGACCAGAAGGACTGAGGAGTCAACCACCGGTCACCTAGGTGACAATCTGAGCATCAACAGTGCTAACAGCGCCAATAAAATAAAACAAACACACAGCCCCTACAATCAGATGGTTATTTTTAAAAATTAGGAAAAACAACTGGATAATTTGAGAAGCTACAAAGAGAATAACTCCATTTTTGATCGTCAAACCTATAAGGAAAACACTCAGGCATCTCTTCTGCCTTTCCTACTCCGACCCAGCCTTTCCTTTGTAGGGACTTTCTCTCTGTCCCTTTACAGAGATATCCCAGCAGGCCCGGCGGGGTGGACAGCAGAGCGTCCTTTTGCAAGTGCAGTGAATGAACTGGTCCAGCCAGCCGTCACCGTGGTGCCTAATAAAGAGGGAACCATCGCCAGCCCCGTGGTGGGTGTTCAAGCACCAGGAGGCACGCACACCTATCTGCCCACGTCTCTACATCCAACCGCCAACACGCGGAAGACAGGAGGGGCGCACGAAGTTACTGACACATACCAGAGGGTGCAACCAGCACTGTGCAGACAAAACCTACAAGGAAACGATTTGGCTTCTTAGACAAATCGATCGCAAGGAAAACAAAAGCAAGACAATAGGGGCATCTACCAATTGTAATTTGTGGGATTCAACCTGAGTCCTGATCCTAATGGACCGAGAGAAAATATTTCTGAGACAATTTGAGAACTTGACTAGATACAAAGGATTTATCAATAATTTCTAAAGGTGTGATCATTTGTGTTTTAGGAGAAAATCCTGTCTTAAAGATCCATATCAAACTCTTTATAGATGGACAGACAGGTCTGCGGTTTGCTCTAAACACTTCAGTAGAGCAGGGGAAATGGGGGGCGGGTAGAGATACAATAGGCTGATTGTGACTTGATAATGGCTGAAGATGAGGTCATGAGAGCTCATTATACGTTGAAATATTTTTCATACTAAAAAGTTAAGGGGGACAAAACGTCACCAAAAGCGTTAGGGCCTCTGACCCTTAAAAAGCTACCGTTCACGATGTTACCAGAGACCAGCTGAGAAGGCGGGAGGAGCAGGAGGCGCCAGGCCTGTCACGCGCACAGAGTATGTGACAATAGCGGGGGCGGCGCCCTTTGCCCTCGAGGAGCTCAGGCTCAGGGCCACTGCCCTGGGCCCTCAAACACAAAGGTCCACCCAGACCCTTGACGGCCAGGCCCCGGTCCGATCCCCAGACCACCCGCCCACTTCCCATGGCAACGTCCACTTCCGGAAGATATTTACGGGAGGGCACCTGCTCTCAGGGAGGAAAACACACCAACAGAAACCAGCGGGGGAGCTGAAATCCTCCCCCCGACCCCGTCCTGGTTCTAAATGTGCCATGTGTCGTGGGCACGGGAGCTGAGGGTGTCCCACGGGAGAAGCGTCACAGACCCCGCAAACAATGACAGGCCATCGCGGGAGGCCCTGAGAGGAGGAGGCCCGAATCCGCCGGACACCATGAGTCGCTAATGGACCAGCGCTTCTGAGGCTGGACGTGGCCGCTGCCGAAGCAATAATTACAGCGAACACGCTCAGGACACGCGCGTCATGGACCACTCACAGCGTGTCCTCACAGGCCTGCCAGCAGCGATTCCGTGGAGAGTTCGTGTCATCAGCAATGATCACAGTGGAATCTGGGATGCCTGTGGCCCCGGGACAAGGTTTCGTACTCGGTCTGCACAGCCTTTCAAGGTGCCCGTTTCACAGACAGGAAGTGGGGCCGCGGTTTGCTGAACGCCCAGCAGGTTCACGCAGAGCAGCCGGCAGGCGCTCCCGTCCGCCAGGCGCAGGCGGACTGCGCTCCGAGGCACCTGGGAGCTGGGCTCGCACAGGTGCCGAGAGGCGGCCTTTAAACAGCAAAGCTGAGCTAAAAAACTCAAAAATGGCGAAGGAAACGCTCCCCCCAGGAGGAGGCCAGGCCTCGTGCCCGGCCCGTCTGCGTCCTATGAAACGCATCTTTATTCCCGAGTTAGAGCCTCGATGCTTATATTCTGGGTGACGTGGCTACACATCGAATAAATTGTTTCCGCAAAAAATGAACCAGGAATAGATCACAGACCTAAATATTGGCGCTAAAGTGATAAACTTTCTAGAAGAAAACGTAGGAGAAAAATCCTGATGGCAATGGGGTAGGCAACGTTTTCTTGAATAAATAAAAGGAAAGCCTGGGTCAGAAAATACTGGAAAATTATATTCCATCAGCATTTACAACGTCAGCTGTTGGAACAGGCTGTTGAGAAAATGAAACAATAACCACAGACTGGGGTACAATAATGCCCCTTAATGAGAAGACGGGGGTTACAAAAGGCGTGAAAGAACTGGACGCCTCGCCTGCGAGGAAACCACCAGCGAGCCTGCGAGCGCTGCCCCGGTCTGCGGCGAGGAACGCGCCCTAAGCCGCCAGGGCGCCAGGTCCCGGAGGAGCCACAGCACCGAGCTCGGCTGGACACGGGGCGGGAAGCCCTGTGCTGTGGGTGGCCCGCCCACCCCAGGCCGCGGCTTCCCTGCAGTGAGACACACGGCCCCGCAGGTCCCACCCCACGAGGGAGGACCAGGCGTGTCCACAGGGCGGCCTGCGCGCCAGCGTCCAGAGCAGAGGCCGGGGAACGCGGGCCCAGGAAGAGCTGCAGCCAGAAGTGCGGGTGCCATCGGGGGCGCGGACACACGGACCATGCTCCACCCGGGCTACAGCCGAGGGCCTTCCCACGTGAGGCCGAGAGAAAGGGCCGGTGGCGGCCAGGAGCCGGGGTTGGGGGGGGCCCTGCGTGAGAGGAAGGGACTGGCCGCTGGACCCATCAGTCCTGGCCTCGGCCTCCAAAGGTTCCTGCTACCTGCCCGGCGCCTGCAGCGCTCTCCACTGCCTCCCGCACGTGGCTGTCGGTGCCGGCCGCTCCGTGGCGCTGCGTCGGGGCTCCGTGGCCTTGGTCCTTGCCAACCTCTGCACGGTAAGCATTCATCGTCCCAGCTTCCGGATGAGGCTCACTAGCCTGTTTTAAATGGCGGAGCCTGATTTAAACCTGTACCACCAAGGGCAACGCTCTATCCATCCACTGGGGAGGAAACCCAAAGACAATCCCCCCCAGGTCCATCATCTCCCCCAGAGACCATCCCCCCAAAGACCATTCCCCCCAAAGTCCACCACCTCCCCCAGAGACCATCCCCCAAAGACCATTCCCCCCAAAGACCATCCCCCCAAAGACCATTCCCCCCAAAGACCATCCCCCCAGAGACCATTCCCCCAGAGACCATCCCCCCAGAGACCATTCCCCCAGAGACCATCCCCCCAGAGACCATCCCCCCAGAGACCATTCCCCCAGAGACCATCCCCCCAGACCATTCCCCCCAAAGACCATTCCCCCAGAGACCATTCCCCCCAAAGACCATCCCCCCAAAGACCATTCCCCCCCAAAGACCACCCCCCCAAAGACCATTCCCCCCAAAGACCATCCCCCCAGAGACAATCACCCGACGTCTCTCAGCCAGGAAGGCAGGGGCATAAGGCCCCTCCTCACCTTCGTGTTTCTGTCCTTATTCATCTCCCTGGGGAGCCATCACCCTGGGCCTCTCCAGGCGCGGACTGTGGAGATGAACTCCATCGATGGTGAGGAGCGTGAGGCCAGCGTGTGTGCTTGGGTGAAAGTGTGATTAAACAGGACAATGGGCCCTGGCCAGTGTGGCTCAGTGGATAGAGTGTTGTCTCTTGGACTGAAGGGTCCTGGGTTCGATTCCGGTTAAGGGCAGGTACCTCGGTTGCAGGCTCCTCCCTAGCCTAGGCCCTGGTCGGGACGCGTGCAGAAGGCAACCAGTCCATGTGTTTCTCTCACATCGATGCTTCTCTCTGTCTTCTCCTCCCTCTTTCCCTCTCTCTCAAACTCAGGGGGGGGACATCCTCGGGGGAGGATGCACGACAACAGGACGACAGGACACTTTCCTGTGTGTGCGGCGCACACCCAGGGAGGCCTGCCGAGGCCAGCAGTGCCTGTGATGTGGGCTCCAGGATCGGGGAGCTGCCAGCTGCCTGCCTGTGGGGGATACGGGCCCAGCCCCCACTCTGAGCACCGACGCGCTAATGACACGGTCTCTCCCAGGCGGGGATGGCCTGGGACTCAGCACCGATGATGGCTTTACCTTCTGCCGAGAGATGAGAAGAGTCGCCCTCACATCAAAGGCGCGCGCATCCGTCTGCCCACGGGGCCGGCCATCCATCTGCCTCCGAGCGGCCGCCCGGCCACATCTGGAAAATGTAGCGAGCGCAGAGGCGGGCGGATGCTCCATGCAGACATGGACAGAGGCCGACCTCTGCCCTCTGCACGGCCTGCGGATGGGAAGGTCAGAGCGCCGAGGTCCAGTGAGTGAGTGGACGTGAGCATGACGGCGCGGCCTTTAGCCGACAGCAGGTGTGGAGGCCCGCGGACTGTGAGGCCCACAGGAGGGGACCAGTCCTGGGACGCCCGGGAGCACATGGAGGGCCCCGTGTGCCCAAGTCCCCCAACACGCCCCTGCCTCTCCGCCCGAGCCTGAGGCCGGGAGGATGGGGAGCCGGCTGCAGGGCAGTGCGTGTTGGGGGATCCCTCCCTCTGCCCCTGGGCTTCCATTTCCTACGTCAGAACTCCCCCAGCCTCACGTCAGGAGCCACGTCTAAGGCTGAAGTGCTGTTGCTGTAGCTCGGACGGCTGTGAGCACATGACCACGGCAGAGGGGTGGGGGGGGACACCTCACAGGAGCCCTCCTCTAATCGGCAGGAGATGCGGGCCTGGGGCGGCGGCAGCAGGAACAAGCCCTGTGCTCCTCTCACGGCCTCCCACACGCTCCTCCCTGAGGCCACATAATCCACCGCCTCTCAAAGTGCCTGAGCACCAGCTACACACACCGGCTTCCTATGAAAACACAGATTAAAAACATTCCCACTTCTCCACGGAGGCTCGGGGTGCAGAGCTGTGAGGCTGGGGGAGAGGGAAAAAAGCCTGAGTCGGACCAAAGGGCAGGCTACACCTCCAGACCCTGCATGGCTCCCAGCTAGGCGGCCACCCTGAGCATCTAGCTCACCTGAACCCCGGCCCCCATCCCTGCTGCCAAGTGCCTCCGGCAGAGAAGGGCCTACTGCACACTGAACAAGGACAGGGCTGTTTTGGGGGTGAAGACTGCATGCAGGGACTGGCAGTTCAAACCAGCGCCCTAAACTAACCCTAAACCTAATCTATTCCTAACCCTAACCCTAACCATAACCCTCACCTTAACCACAACCCCGGCTTTGGCACTGGACCTATCCCTATCCCTAACCCTGGCCCTAACCCTAACCCTAGCCCTAACCCTAACCTTAACCCTTACCCTAACCCCGGCATTGGCCCTGGCCCTATCCTTATCCCTAACCCTGGCCCTAAACCTAACCCTAACCCTAACCCTGGCCCTGGCCGTAACCCTAACCCTAACCCTAACCCTAGCCCTAATCCTAACCCTAACCCTAACCCTAACCCTAACCTTAACCCTTACCCTAACCCTGGCATTGGCCCTGGCCCTATCCTTATCCCTAACCCTGGCCCTAACCCTAACCCTAGCCCTGGCCCTAACCCTAACCCTAACCCTAACCCTAGCCCTGGCCCTAACCCTAACCCTAACCCTGGCCCTGGCCCTAACCCTAACCCTAACCCTGGCCCTAACCCTAACTCTAACCCTAACCCTAGCCCTAGCCCTAACCCTGGCCCTAGTCCTAACCTTAAGAGAGGGAGCGTGGGGAGAGGCCAGGAAGGCAGGACCTTCCCTTTGCTCACAGGCTGGGCACAGACTCCTAGGCCATCCCCTCGTTCCGCACGCCCTGAGCCCCACTGTCTATTTCTGGTGAAATCTAAGGACAGGGATGCATTTGACGCGAGGGTCCCCAGGGAAGGATAGGGAGTCTGCCTGCACCACGGCACCGTCGCTTCTAGGAAGGCCCACGATGAAGTCTGGACGCTGTCCTCAGCCGCACCATGTGACTGCGGGGCGCTGGGCGGGGAGGGCACATCGGGGACTCTGCAAAGGCTGTGACCGTCCGACCACTGCTGCACCCGAGGCCGATGCAGAGCAAGGCCGAAAGGAAACGGTCATTGAAAGTTAGACAATAAGTAAATTTTAAAAATAAAGAAAAGTATCCCATTGGAGAGAATAGTGGACATGCTTCATATCGTCACTGAGAAGTTTAGCAACGTGGGCCCTTGGATTCCTGATTTGTTAAAGGGAACCAATAAATGCATACGTGCATGTAGAAGAGAAGACAGTTCACCTTCGGGGGACTAGGCCTTTGACGTTCGGGGTGTCTGCCACACTTAGCGCCTGTCGGGACCTGCACCTCCCAAGTGGGGACAGTGATTTCCGGACCCGGACCACACCGGTGCGCCGCCCAGCACCCGGCACAGGGTGAGGAGGGCCCGGCCGAGGAGCTAGGACGGCCCCTGGAAAGCACCCCTCCGCAGCTCCAGCGCCGTTTGAAGTGCTTTGTTTGCAACTAGGTCTGTAAACAGCACGGTCCTCGTCTCACAGCTCGGACCGATTCATCTCTGCCCAGCGAGCAGGCACTGTTTTCTCAGCTGCAAATCATGCTAATCAGGAGCCAATAGACAGGAATGTGGAGTCAACAGCCCAACGCCGCCTGCTGTGATGGCTTTCCCAGCCCCCTCTGCAGGCGCTGCAGGGGCGGCCCAGCGAGCGGTGCCAGCAGGGATGGGAGGGGAGACCTGAGGGGATGCCCCTCAAAGCTCGGGTCCCTTGCTCTGTGCTTTTATCTGACATGCAGACACCTGGGGTCATTGGCCAGAATGGGTGCAGGGCAAGTTCTCAGGGGTGTCTGGGAGGAGAGCAGTGGGGGGCTATGGGGTACGCATGGCGTTTGGTTAAAACGCTGACTGTCCCGGGAGACAGTCACTGGAATCTAACCACTCCATGGGGTGAGCGAGGGGGCTGGGAAAGGGCGAGGGTGATGAGGGAGGGCTGCCCGGCCTCGGGGAGGCCAGCCTTAGGGACAAAGGGCTGTGTGTGCTGGAGCTCTACCCATCGGCTCCCGCACACCGAGCCGCCTCGTACCCGCCGGCCACCTCCCTGCTCCCCAAGGGGACGTGCAGCTGGGCCGCCGGCTGGCGGGGAGCAGGCCCACCTTCAGCTCCGGCTCTGGTGCTCTCGCCCATCCTGTGACCTGCTCCTGCTCCTGCTCCTGCTCCCGGCCCAGGCCCAGGCTCCATCCACTCCGAGGCCCCTTGTCTCCACGGGAGGGCACAGCAGCACGGAGCCGGGGTCCGCACCCGGCGGGCAGCCAGCAGCCAGCACCCCGCTCCGTGGCAGGCACACAGCTCACTGCAGCGCGTCGGCCAGCACAGCTGGGGGCCTCCTGCAGGCGCACAGGTGGAGGTCACGGCCCGACACGCAGGTCCTGGATGCTAACTCACCGCCGCTGTGGCCGCTGCAGCCCTCAGACCGTTAAAGGCAGGTGGTCAGTGTCACCGAGGGAGCTTTTAAATACAGGTTTCTGCCTGGCCAGCATGGCTCAGTGGTTGAGCATCAACCTAGGAACCAGGTCATGGTTGGATTCCTGGTCAGGGCACATGCCCGGGTGGTGGGCTCCATCCCCGATGTGGGGCGTGCAGGAGGCAGCTGATCCATGATTCTCTCTCATCACTGATGTTTCTCTCTCTTCCTCTCTGACATCAATAAAAATATATTAAAAAAATAAAACTGAAATACAGATTCTGGGCCTCCCACTCAGACACTGACTTAGCTGATCTTGGACCATGGCCCAGGGATCTGAATGTGGGGGCTGAGCTTACAGGGACGAGGAGCCCCAGGAGGCCCGGCCTCCAGGTGACACATTTGAGGCTGGAGCCCAGGCCGTCACCAGGAATTGCTGGTCAATGGAAGCCGTGGGGCTGGAGGCTGGGGCTCACCCCCAAGGCAGGTGGGCTGAGGGAGCGGACCTCAGGCTTGTTTGAACCGCCAGCTCTCCCCTTTCCCACAGCCCGTGAGGCAGCAGGGAACAGAGCCAGGGGACCTGAGGGTCTGGGCAGGGCCAGGGCCAGGGGACCTGAGGGTCTGGGCAGGGTCAGGGCCAGGGGACCTGAGGGCCTGGGCCGTGTTCATCATCGCAGTGGCCTGTCCCCAGGCGCTGAGCCAGGCTTCCTGCTAGGGGGAAAGGCTGCCTCTCGGCTCTGTGGTTGGAGACGGCTCTAGACAGAGCCAGGCTGGTGCCTGTGCAGGGGATGCCGAGTGTCAGGACAGGAGGGAGAGACCTTTGAACAGGAGAGAAGGAAAAAGGGCCCGTGGTTCTTCCACAGTTTGCAGGTCATTTCCTCCAGTGCAGCCTGAAGGCAGCTCCGTTGTCCAGGTGTCGGCATGTGGACTAGAGCAGCGCGCGCTCGCGTGCGCGTGCATGTGCGTGTGTGTGCGTGCATGTGTGTGCGTGTGCGTGGTGGGGGTCAGGGCTCAGGCTGGGCCTCACACCAGGTGGGCCTCACGCCCCCAGCCTGCACTGGGCCCTGCAGCGGTGACTGCACACCTGGCATCCCAGGGGCCCTCGGGCGGGGACCTGAGCAGAGGGACCCAGAGCACAAGCTCAGCCTAGGAACAGGGTGGTGACCTTTCTCAGCCTCACGGAGCAGGTGGAGCGAGAGGAGAACCTGGAGAAAACCCGAGACACGGGGCGCGCTCTCTGCACCCTGTCGCCGGGAGGGCGGGGCCGAGTGCTGGAGACCGTGCTGGGCCCTGCGGGCTCCGGCCTCAGAAAGTCGCTGTACGGAGTCGGTCAGACAGACGAATCCCCAGGACAGAAGCCAGAATTCCCAGTTCCCAGGGAACAGTGGGAAGCTTCCCATTTTCCATTTAGGTTCCATTCAAAGAGCAGGGGAAAGGGAAGGGGCGGGGCCCATCGAGGCTCTGGGTCTCAGAGGGACCCTTTTCCGTTCCCAAGTCATGGGGGAGGGCTAAAGGGGGGGTGGGGGGAGGAGCAGGTGCCAAACCATGGCCTTATCAGTCACCCCTGAGATGCAAATCATGTAACCCCCGGGCTCACGGGACAGAGCTGGGAGCCAGGAGCCAGGCATGCCCCGGGAACTTCCGATCTGATCTCCGATCTGATCTCCGAGGCTGAGGGGGGAGAAGTTGGGGAATCCTGTTCTCCTAAAGCTTCTGCATAACACAGACCCCCCCTTCCAAGCCCAGGAAAATGAGGGACCCCAGGGCCACCCCGTTCCCTCCCATCCACACCCCTCCTCCTGTCTGTGGCACCGTGAGGTCAGGGGTAATGAAACGCACTCCACAGGGATAGAGGCCGAGTCGGGTACTCTGCCTGGACGTGAAAACCCCATCGGCTCCGAAACCTCCCGTCCTGCCCCCTGTGAGTGGAGCCGGGGACGGGAGAGGCTGAGGGCGCGACACGGTCCCGCCCCCGGGACAAACCCAACGGCGGCCGCCCGCTCGGGAGGGACGTGGCCAGTGAGCAGGACGGCCGCCCGCTTGGGAGGGACGTGGCCAGTGAGCAGGACGGCCGCACGGGGCCAGGCCGAGCGGGCGTGCATGTCTCAGCTTCTAGTATGCACTGCTCCTCCTTTTTTTCTCTTGCTTCTTCCGTCCTTCTAGCTTTTCACTGTTCTGTCTTTCACAGCCAGCTCATCCTCCGAGGTGGACCTGCCACTGCACAGTATTTTCTGAGCCGCTTACAACGTTACCCATTTACTAAGGGCACGAAAGGCCCTCCCAGCTGCTCTGAGGGTGATGCCTCACCCACGTCTCCCCTCACGTGGGGGGGGGTAGGTGGGGGGAGGTTCCAGCCACGTGAACTGTGCCCGGGACAAACCACAAGCCCACCTTCCTCGCCTGGCGCAGTCCTGGGCGGCTCCCTAGGAGGTCAGTCCATCGCTGGTACTGACCACGAGCAGCAGGACCTGTTCTGCAGGTTCACACGGGCCCCGGTGTCAACAGAACCCCTGCTCCCAGGAAAGGACGGGTCTGGCACCGGCTCTGCTCAGCGTTTATTTTCGTGTGTGTGTGTGCGTGGGGGGGGGGGGGGCGGTCACTACAAACCAGGATGACCAAGTCCTGCGGCCTGGCAACTGCGACCACAGAGAGGCAGGGCGTGGCGTTCGCCAGCAGCCACACTCCCGGCGACAGGGATAGTCACGCCGTGGAAATGAGGTGCCGTTACAAAAGGCACCTGCTTCCGCTGAGAAAGCACAAAACCGGTAACTCCCGCCAATG
The DNA here is from genome assembly GCF_014108235.1 of Myotis myotis. Lineage (NCBI taxonomy): Eukaryota > Metazoa > Chordata > Mammalia > Chiroptera > Vespertilionidae > Myotis > Myotis myotis. The sequence continues at coordinate 1,658,666 of NW_023416357.1, read as the reverse complement.
TGACCAGCAGGCGGGGACGGAGTACAGAACAGACTGTGCTACGGAACCGCCCACCAGGCCACCTGTGGCCGTGACGGACAGTGGGCACAGGACGCGCGCCCGCTGCCCGCCCCCCCCCCCCCGAGGCCCCCTCCCCCATGCGGATTTCCGAAACGTGGCACATTCCAGGGTCACGAGGACAGGAAGCTGCTAGACGAGGGGCCCTCCTGACAGTTGTACAGCAGTAGGCGTCAGACAGGAACCTGTCAAAGGCAGCTGCTGCGGGCACTGATGGATTGTGTTTTCCCGCCGGCGGGCGGGCAGGCAGTGGCGGCTGCGGAGGCGTGCCGTGAACACACACACACACACACACGCACACACGCACACACACACACGAGCGCACACACGCTCACGCACACACACACACGCACACGCGCACGGGAAGCCTTTGAGCAGATGGCTGCGGGCAGTCAGCCGCGCCTCCACAGACGACACCCTGCGTGGAATGAACTTGCGAGGAGGCGCCGGATCATCATTTATTTGTCACGGAGGAGGAGCACACAGGACAGAATCAGGGGGACGGGGCCTGGGCATCGGGTGATGGTGCTGTGCTGCTCGCGGCTACAGTGTCAAGACACCCAAGTCGCCGCAGACAAATGTGAAGATGAATCTTCTGGATCCGTTCAATTAAAAAAAAATAAAAAGCTTCAAGATGATGTTTGATGTCTCAAAGGTAATGATTTCATTAAAACCCGCCCACAAGGTGAAACCACAAGCGCTGCAATTAACGCCACACCTTCCAGGGTGTGACGGCGCCCCGTCGCCATGGCAGTGCGGCTGTGACAGCGCGGGCTGCGGTGTTTGGGGCTCAGCCACGGCCCTAAAACCCCGGACATGCTTCCAGTGCTCAGGGGAGGGGCAGTTTCTGTCACTGGGCCGCTTAGAATCGCAAGTGGTCAAAAATCTACAAAATGTGCCCACCGTATTTCAACTACAAACCTCCCTAGCCCCGACTGCTCCTGATTTAGAAAAGGGCAAAGGTGCCAAGCTTCAGGAAAACTGTGCCTTCATCTCTATGCCACTTTACCATGTCAGGGAAACGAAACAAAACGTTCGCTGCAAAGACTGACTGGGTGCTAGAGTTCTGTACTTGCCACAGCCCCCGAGTACTGTTAGGGGCACATGGAGACCCCGGAAAATCGAGGTTTACACGGGAAATACCGACACGCCTTTTCACGGAACGGGGCGCGTGACGGCTGGATGGACACGTGATTCTCGTCGGTCAAATCCATGCCGCTCACACCATGGTCGGCACAGACAAGCCTCTGTTGGGTGGCTGTTAAAAACGTTACCTGTTATTTTAAAAAATTATTTTTTTCTATTTTAATCAGACACAAGATTTTTAGAAAAAGACCCCGACAGCAAGTCGCAGCTCAGCTTTGTGCAGGGCAACCTTTCCGTTAAAAAAACGCCGAGGACTCGCTGACGCAGGAATCGGACGCGAGCGCTGTGCCTCGGTGTCCTGGAACGCGTCTCGGAACGGGGAGCGGGGACTTCAGACGCAGGGTCGGAAACTATGCGTCTTGTCCCTAAATCCTCAGCCGCTTTCCCGTGGCGGACGGTCCATTTTGATGCGGGTTAATTGAAGCTTCTGGTGCTCATTTTCCTCCCATAATCTGTAAGGCCAGTATACAAAAAACTAAAAAATAACATAACATAACATACCCCCCGAGACATGGTGAAATGGGACACATACTCTGGGGAGCCCAGTCACAGAACACTGCGCCCCAAACACGGGGGCGGAGGCAGGGCTCCGAGTCTCCCGGACCCTTCCGGGGACGGTGCCCGCGAGCCCTGCGCTCCGTCGCTGCGGCGTAGGCGGGGCGCGTGGGGCCGGAGAGACGCGGCGGAGACGGGCAGTGGTAAACAGAGAACCGAGTCTCTCAGTAGTGTGTGCTTGACGTTCATGCCGACGGTCGTCCACGGACGTGCGGAATATTCTCTGGGGCAGAGAGATGAGTCTGAGATAACACGAAAGCAGACGCCGACCTACGAGGACGCCTTACCCCAAACGCCAGGAAATGAGAACGAGCATGAGGCGCGAGGCCCGGGAACCGCTCCTGCCAGGCTCACATCCTGGCGGCCTCCTGGTCCTTCTCCTCCAGCAGCTGGATGAGCCGGGAGAAGCTGTCCTTCAGCGCCGCCACGTCGCCCAGCGAGCAGGGCTGCAGGATCCAGCGCTGTCCGCGTGCCAGCGGCTCCAGCTCAAAGTACTTTTTGACCTTGAGGGGGACAGAGAAGACCAGCATGTTGTTAATGACACCAGGACCTTTCTCATACCGACATGTGAAGAGTGATCAAGTAGGGGGTTTCAAGGAGAACCTGTCCGAACTGTGATGCCTAGAACTTTCTAGAATCCCATCACAGCTGTGGTTAGAATGCGGGGATGTGTTGGGTGACCCAGGAATGTCTTTTTTTCCTTTTTCTTTATTAAAATACATTTTTATTCATTTCAGAAAGGAAAGGAGAGAGACAGAAACATCAATGATGAGAGAGAATCATGGATTGGCTGCCACCTGCATGCCTCTCATTGGGGATCGAGCCCACAACCCAGGCATGTGCCCTGACCTGGAGTTGAATCATGACCTCCTGGTTCATTGGTCGACGCTCAACCACTGAGCCACACTGGCCAGGCTGTTTCTTTGGGGCAAATGGCCTGCTTGCAACGCCATCCATACTCTTACCGGGGGTCTGGCGAAGCTGAAGAGAGAACCACAGGCTCGACGGCACAGGGCAAAGTACCCTGCAGATGCCAGAAAGGACCCCGGCCATGCAGAATGACGCAGGGCCAACCTCTCACCTGTCAGCCCGTCACCTCCTGAATGGGTGACAACCTACAGCACCGTCTGCACTCGATCCTCTACTCAAGACAGTTATTTGGATCAAACACACACAGAACAAAAATACAATTTACTCTTCTCTCGCTCCTTCCATATCTGGTATGTGTTTCTGAGACGGGGAATGTGGCCTCAGGACAGAGGGTGGGAGCCGAGGGCGTGCAGGTGCAGACAAACATGGACAAATACACCTGCATGCGTGAGGGCTCCCAGCGCCCCCTCCTGGCCCCGGATGCCACAGGGAACAATCCAGACCTAGAACTGGATGTGGTTGGGTCACTGACCCGTCACGGGTCTTGCTTAGGGTGCCGGCTGGGATACCGAGGAGCAGCGTCCAGGATCACCAACTCCTGGCTTCAAATACATTTCAAATCGTCATGACTGCTAGCATCGATGGCCTTCCCTCCAAGGGCACGATACAGTACTAAGGTCATGACCCCCGACACCCCCACGCCAACCCTCTGTATGGCCAGCCAGGGAGGGTCCGTAACACAGCACACCGTCGGGACCACCTCAGCGAGGCATGTTCAACTCTTTCTTGGCCAACACATTCCTTCCATCCCAGGCGTCATGGGAAACGCCAAGGGCTCCCCTCAGTCCGGAACTTTCTAGAATCCCGCCCACAGCTGTGGGTCCTGACCCAGCACCACAGAGAGTGTCCCACTCTTAACGCCATTCCCAAACGGCTTCCTTTTGCCTCGATCGCCGCGAGCACCAGGCCGGTGTCGGCAGCAGAGACGCCGTTCGTGGCGCGGAGATGTGCACGGTCGTCCGTGAGAAGGAGGGAGAAGCATACGGAGTTTCCTGCCAACTCAGGAACATCCATGAGCGTGCACAGTGCAAGCGCGTCCCCAGGTCCTGCACAGGTGCCTGCGGTTCCTGCTTCCTGTCGCCATCACTAAGAAACGAGGCCTTGGGAGTGGAGGCTCCTGAGCGGGTTCCGAGAAACGAAAATCTCATTCGCGGCAGAAAGTGGGCCCACGGCCCCAGGAAACGCCCCAGGGGCTTGTCAGAATGCCACGAGGACTCTCCCTCAGGGAGAGTGTCAGCTCCATCCTTTTCATTTCTCTTCCTTGGGGCCTGGGACCCTCCCAGCCAAGAGGATGGCAAACGGCCGTGTGGCCCCAGCGCCAGGGCCCGCCGCCTGGAGGACCTGCCTGTCCTGGCCGAGGGCGGCCGGCGGGGGTGATAGGGGCGGGGCGGGGGGGGGGGAGGGGCAGGAGGGGCAGGTGGGGCAGGTGCTCAAGGCCACACTCCAGGGGTTTACAGTCAGAGGTGCTGGCTTCGCCCAGGAGCGGGCTTCAAACGGCACCCACCCCTCCATACAGAGGCGGGAGCCCGGGCTGGTGACGCACCCGGTCCCTGACCCACACGCCTCCGTCAGGAGGGGCCGAGGGGACACCACGATCTGGCCTGGGAAGGAAGTCACACCCTCGCCACAGGCCTAGGCTCACCCAACGGACAGCGTGCGAGTATCAGCGGTGGAAGAGGTCTGGTGGCAAGAACTCCCCCGAGATTCACACAGAAAAGGATAAACACGACTGCGCGTGATCCCGACAAGACCTCCAAAGGGTTCACTCGAAAACGCACGGACCCAACCTGGTAGCTGTCAACAGCTCATTTGCAAACAATGTTCAATTTACATGATCACAAAATAGGTGACATTTTGCAATTCCGGACACACACACACACACACACACGCGCACGCACACACACACACATGTGCATACATGCACACACACACACACACACACACACACACGCAGACGCACACACACGGCGAGGTTTTAGCTCCCCGTGAGGCTGCTCTCGAGGCCACTGAGGACCAGCCTGGCGTGGGGCACACGCAGACTAAGCTGCTCCTGCTGACCCGGAAACGAAGCTCCCAGCCGAGGTGGTCCCCAGGGAAGGGCCTGGGCCAAGCTGACAACAAGCTGGGAGCCCGGGACCTACTGCCATCTGACCTGCCCTGGGCACTGCTGGTGCCAGGGGCTCCTCACCGCTGTCCACTTAAAACAAGGCGGGCATGGGGGGCTTTAGGGACAGGTGAGGGGGAGGAGTGGGGGGAGGAGAGGGGGGCTTTAGGGACAGGTGAGGGGGAGGAGAGGGGGGAGGAGAGGGGGGCTTTAGGGACAGGTGAGGGGGAGGAGAGGGGGGAAGGAGAGGGAGGCTTTAGGGACAGGTGAGGGGGAGGAGTGGGGGGAGGAGAGAGGGGCTTTAGGGACAGGTGAGGGGGAGGAGAGGGGGACTTTGGGGACAGGGGAGGAGGAAGAGTGGGGGGAGGGGAAGGGGGCTTTGGGGACAGGTGAGGGGGAGGAGTGGGGGGAGGAGAGAGGGACTTTGGGGACAGGGGAGGAGGAGGCAGTGAGTGTTGTGTCTGGAAGACAGGCCACACAGGTTGAACCCCATGGTGGGAGGAGGGTCTGGGTGACATAGCTGCCAGGGCTGGGAAGAGGGTGCCGGGCCCCTGGGAGCCCACGTGTCCGTCCAGGGTGCCGCTGACTGTGCAAGGGGAGGGGTTTGCTCATCTACACCCGCTCAGGAGCCTGGGGTGTCCCCTGGGGGAGACAATCGCAGGGAAATGCTCATTGTCCGCCCTCTCTCCCACCGCTGGCCCAGGGAATCCAACCGACAGCCCTGAACTTGGCCGCGAGGGGGTGTTTCGCCACGGACATCTGCAAGTGAACCGCTGGGACCTTGTCCTTCCGGGGAGCGGCTGTCTACCTCCCACCGCGCCCCACGGGGCGCGCACGCCTTGAATGCGGGTTGGCAAGGGGCCTCCAGCATGGCTGTCTGACCGGCCACGCTCAGGGACAGCTCAGCTGGGTGACCTTCCCCTGTCAGAGTGCACAGGCCCGGCGGCAGCTCCAGGCCGGGCCGGAGGCCGAATGCCCGGGCATGAAGATTCCTCAGCGCATTCCTGGCGGCCACTTCAAAGCGTCAGCGGCCCCTCCTCGCCCACGGCCCTGGGATGTTGAAACCCTTGAAAGGTGCTGAGTGTGTCACTGACAGATAAACATAAGACGGGCACGTCCCAGGGATATGACCACGGAGTGGCAGGGTTCCCCTCACGGAGCAACGGGGACCAGGAAGTGGCAGCCCCGTGCCGGCCCGTCACCCCCGGGCGCAGCTCTGACCGGCCCGTCCTGTCTCGGGGCTGGAAGCACTGCTGTGCAGGGAGCACCGGCTGGCCTCCGCACAGGTGCAGGCGAGATGTCCCACCACCACCTGGAGCAGGTCCCCCTCCCCAGAGCCCACTGGCCCTCAACACACCCCTCCTTCCCGCCTCTCCCCTTGTCTGTGATCATTTCTGCTCCACTCTTTCCAAAGGGCAGCATTTGGGGCCCTGGCCTCTCTGAGGGGTTCCACTGGATTCTGTGTCCCCCCGTTGGGGATGACACTCAGCGATGATTTCACTTTAGTTCAAGAAATCAAATACTGTAACGAGGAAGAAACCTACCCAGGCAGCACTTCTCCTGGCAATCAGAGATGGATGTTGAGAACATTCTCCCTGCACGCATGGGATGGAGGCAGGTCCGGGCCAGACAGGAGAGAGAATTAACGCACGGATGCCCCGCACATCAGAGACGCTCGTGTGAGACAGGCGCCCGGCATATAAAACGGTCCGCCGCCCAGCGAGTGCGCGTTCAGTGGCCGCCTCGCTAGATGCGCTCACCGTGCAGTTGACTCCAGGAGCGTTTTCCAGCTGAATACTCCCTGATATGCACGGCCCGCTGGGCGGGCGGGCGGCGAGGGTCCTGGCGTCAGAGTGCCCACTGGGGGGTCGGGACTCTATCTCACGAGGTTACGAGGCATCGGGGGGCATCACTCACCCACAGCTGTGTCTGCCTGAGGGGCGGCAACGGGTCGCAGCTCGGTCCCCCGCCGGCTGCGCGGGGCCTGGCCGCCCTGGGCTCTGTGGCCGGGCCCGAGGGTGAGGGCTGCTCGGGTCAGGGACTGCAGGCGGGCACCACGCAGACAGGACCCCTGCCTCAGCGCCATGCACTCACCCCGCGGCGCTGGCGTCAGCTCACACGGGGCGCCATCATCACACGGGCCCACAGTCAGAATTTTCCCAAGAAGCTCCTGTCGATGGTAACACTGGGCTTCGGTCACGCCTTCTCGTTTGCTTTTTCCGTGCCACGCGTCTCCGCGCCACGAACGCCCTCCCACGGGCGGCCGCCCGACGCCTTCCACGCGCCCCGCTCTCCTGGGCAGCAAACTCGGGCTACACACACAGTCCCATCTCCCCTTCAGACGATGACGCTCCTGCCCCCCGCACCCCACGGTGTTCCCATAAGATGGCAAACTGCTTTGCTAGTTCTCACCTGAGGATATTTTTCATTGATTTTTTTTTTAGAGAGAGAGTGGAAGGGCGGGGGAGAGACAGAGAGAAGCACTGATGTGAGCGAGACGCATCGATTGGCTGCCTCCCGAGCACACCAACCAGGGCCGGGGAAGGAACCCACAACAGAGGAAATCGAACCCGTGGCCCTTCAGTCTGCAGGCCACGCTCTATCCATTGAGCCAAACCAGCCAGGGCAGTAAGATGGCAATTTCATGCCAGCATTTGAAAATGAAATCATCTAACGCCGGTGCCGGCCCAACGAAGGCTTGTGCCAACCACACACAACCAGGAGGCGCGCCAGTATAAGAGGGTAATACAAACAGCGGCGTGGAACGGCATCCACCCGTGCTCGTTTCAGTGACGAACTGCCTGCTGCCTGGTCGCCGTCACACGTGGCGGGAGGGGAAATGGCCCAGAGCCCTCGGCAGCTGCCCGGCCCCAGGGCTCGTCTTCACGCAGGAAGGAGAGGAGGTGGCGAGGGCCACAGGCACCCGACCAGCCCCGCCTGCTGGACTCCAGCTTCTGCTCAGATAAACTCGCGTAACCGACTCCTGTCATCCTCCCGAGGGTATTTTCCCACTGATTTTAGAGAGCGTGGAAGAGAGAGAGAGAGAGAGAGACGTCGATGTGAGAGAAACACACCGATTGGTTGCCTCCTGCACGTGCCCCGACCAGAGCCCGGGCTGGGGAGGAGCCTGCAACCGAGGGACGTGCCCTTGACCGGAACCGAACCCGGGACCCTTCAGTCTGCAGGCCAACGCCCTATCCACTGAACCAAACAGGCTAGGGCCACCCCCCTCTCTTGCAGCACCGCGCCCCCACCCCCTCTTAAATTAGGCTACTAAGCCAAGGACTTCCTTGAAAAAGCCGGAAGACATAATGTATTAACTGCGATTGAAGAGTTCCCTAAATGGGCAAATTACTCAACAGGCGAGGCCGGGAATGGCCTCCCGCCTACCTGAGTGGCTTCTATCCTTTTAGGAAACACTGACTCAGACTCCTGGCGCTCAGGCGCAGGACACCCGTCCTGCTGCGTCTGGGGCTCACAGACCCTCGTGCACGGACAAGCTGAGCGCCGCGAGCGGGGAGCCCCCTGGCCCCCATCAGTCCCCTCCCCACCCCCTGCCAGCTGGGCCTCATTGTAAGAATTTCACACCGAATATAAAGCGCTGTTTTGACCATGTGGCTCCAGAAATGTGAGGTTAGTGTCTATTCAGCTCGTACCCAAGTGACTGACAGACAGGGAAGGGGCTAACCAACCGGACTCGGGAGCCTCTGTCCGCAGGTTCCTACGTGTCCCCGTCCCCGAGGGACGGACGGCCCCGCACCGCGTCCTGAGCAGAGAGCACAGCCCCCAGCAGGGCCCCCTCACTCTCACACAGGTGACCCCTACCTGCCTCCGCTCACACAGGTGACCCCTACCTGCCTCCCCTCACACAGGTCACCCCTACCTGCCTCCCCTCACACAGGTCACCCCTACCTGCCTCCCCTCACATAGGCGACCCCTACCTCACTCTGTCTCACACAGGCGACCCCTGCCTTCCATGCCCCCCACACTCCGCCCCCCGCCCCGACATCCCACCATCTCCCTGCATGGAAGCCAGCCAGGCAGGCACCCCACGTGAAGACTTTCCAGTTCTAACCCTGGACCTACGTCCATAAGAGGAGCAGCTTACATTTCCCATTCGTAACAGGAGACCAGTAAAAACGAACATGGACTGATTTTTGTAGGTGCTTTCACTCAGGGAGGGACTACAGTGTGTCTACATCACGAACAGCAGCCCAGCTGGCCTGGGTCCGTGGTTGGGCGTTGACCTACGGACCAGGAGGTCATGATTCGATTCCCGGTCAGGGCACATGCCTGGGTTGCAGGCTTGATCCTGCAGGAGGCAGCCGATCAATGATTCTCTCTCATCATTGATGTTTTTATCTCTCTCCCTCTCCCTTCCTCTATGAAATCAATAAAAATGTATTTAAAATAGGAATAATAAATAAATAAATCATGAACAGCGGGACGCGCTGGCGACGCGAGGGCAGGTTCCCAGGCACCTGCCGTTTGAGAACTACCACCCCCGGCCGCACTTCCCCTGTGAGGTCTGGTTCAGTTCTGTGGCCGTATCGGCGTGAGGGCGCACCTTTCCAGCAAGGAGCACCTGGTGACAGCCTGCCCATCCGGCCCCGGCCCCGGCCCCCGCCTGTGGCGGCACCGTGCGGTTTGCTGGGGACTCTGATCCTTCCCGGCCGGCCAGCCGGCCGCTCTGTGACGGAGACGAGGAATTCTGGCCGTCATCAGGGTGAGTCCCGGCCGGGCCTTCTCCGATGTCCACAGGCTCCTCGTGAATGAGACCTGAACCCGGGGCCGCAGTGAGGTGAGCTGCTCCCGCCCCCGGCCAGTGCGCCCGGTGAGGCCTGACCACCCTGTGCCGGGGCCAGGGAAGCGCTGCCATTTCACTGTGAGAGGGAGGGTCCCTGCTCTGCTCGGGCACAGTCCCCGGATGTTTGCCGCTTGGTGACAGTGACCATAGTGACTGGGAGGAATCGTGCCTTTTTATTTACTTTATCTTCACTGTTGAAGGTATGACAGGTGTCCCCCACCCCTGTCCTGTTCTCAAAGGTTCCCTGTCTGCGTAGGCAATGCCTCCTGCAAGGAGGGCACCAACCAACCAGACGGACGCGGAGGAGGAGCCGGAGCTGTTCCTACAGGCGCCCGGGGAGGTCAGGCTTGCCCCTCAGTTGTGGGGCAGCCCGGGGCTCCTAGGGAGGGGCTGAGGCAGGTGGATAGAAGGGGCGCTCACGGGGTGGGTCAGGACTTCACTGCTCCAGCTGCAGGCCCGCGTGCACTGAGGGGCACAGACAGATCCCTGCCCCACCCAGAGAAAGGGCTGGGCACTCAGTGTGACAACCCAGTGCCTCAAAGGACAGCACGTTTCCACCTCTGCTGACCTGGGAGCCGAGCAAATCCCCGGGCCCAGCACCCCCGTCCCCAGCACCCCTGAGCCCAGCACCCCCATCCCCGGCACCCCGGGCCCACCACCCCCGTCCGCAGCACCCCTGAGCCCAGCACCCCCATCCCCGGCACCCCGGGCCCAGTACCCCAGCCCAGCACCCCTGTCCCTGTACCCCGTCCCCAGCACCCCAGGCCCAGCACCCCTGTCCCTGTACCCCATCCCCAGCACCCCAGGCCCAGCACCCCGGGCCCAGCACCCCATCCCCAGCACCCCGGGCCCAGCACCCCAGGCCCAGCACCCCTGTCCCTGTACCCCGTCCCCAGCACCCCAGGCCCAGCACCCTGGGCCCAGCACCCCATCCCCAGCACCCCAGCACCCCAGGCCCAGCACCCCTGGAGATGGTCTGCGAGCCGCGGTCCTGGGAAGGCTCGCTCTGAGTGACCGACACCTCCCGGGTACCCGGGCACAGAGGCCCTGGGAGCTTTGGAAGGAGCTACACGGCCTCAACCAGCCCGAGTTCCTCGGATGATGGATGAGAACGGCACCTCTGAGAGGAGCGTGTACGCGTGACACCCCCTCCTGGGCAGGGGGCACCCTCAGACTCGGGCAGGCCTGGCACCCCCTGCACCAGGCAGGCTCGGGTCCAGGGCAGACAGAGGAGACGCTGAGCTCAAAACAGACACGTAGCCCCCCCCCCTCCCCCGCTTCCCCCCCCCCCCCCCACCAGAGCATCTTCACATCCCCCACTGGACACACAGATGCGCTGGTGAGCAGACCTTGGAGACCATGAAACATGCGTAAAACACGATGCAGCTGCTCCTGCGGGCAGGCCGCCCCCGCCCCCCCCCGCCCCCCCGGGCAAAAGCTACCCGGCACAGCGACCTCTGAGGACGGGAGACCAGCTGCAGGTCGCGAGAGTGGAAATGTTCAGTGGGCACGGAGATGAATGACGTGGACCGTGACTCCGGGTCCTCTCGTTGGTGCTGGATGGTGACCCTCAGGAAAGGGAGGTCACAGAGGGCAGAGAAGGCACCTGTCTGACGCACAGCGGGGTTGCCGCAGCCATGCGCACCGGAGACGCACCGGAGAGGCCCCGGGGACTCGGGGCACATCGGGAGGGGCACCGAGGCCTCTGGGGAGCTGCCGTGCTGGCTCCCTTCGCCGTCTCTGAAGCACGCGGGAGGCATGTGTCTCTCACTTTTATTGGCTCAACAATGCTTAGCAGATTGTCACACACAACGTCATGGGAGACCGTCACAATCTTACTCGCTCCTTTTCAAGCCGTTCTTAGTGTGACTTTAATGATTCCAAACAGCACTTCAAACTGTTCAGATGAATCGGAAATAAGATTCATTCCAAATGGCTGATGGGAAAGAGATTCTTCGAGTCAGGATTTTAGAGCCAGAGGCCCGGGGCAGCCTCTCGTTTACACATAGAGACCGAGCCCGGGTGGGTGCAATGACTACCCCCGGTCAGCGGGGGGTGGAGGGGAGGAGGGAGACCCTGGCGTGAACCAGCCTCCGAACACCCCGCCTCACTTTCTTCCTGCCAACGGCCAGCCCCACACTGCCCGTCCCCACCTCAGCACCCCCCCAGGCTGCTCCCTAGGACTACCTGCCCTGCCCGTCCCAGCACAGGAGCAGCTCAGATAGTGGCGGCGCCTTGGGGGGGGTGGGGGCTGCGGGTCCCTCCCACAACCACTGTCTGCACTTCCTGGCCCTCCTCCCTCCTGTGCAGGCGTCCGTCCTTCTGCCAGTTCTACCCAATGCAATGCAGTGGGCAAGCCCCGATGCCCGAGTCCGTGTCCTGAGCTCACGGAGAAGGTGAGCAACCCATTCAACCCAAGAAGCTGCTCCCTAACAGGACTGGACGGATGACCGTCAGGTCCCCAGGGACGCCTCCTCCCACGGCCTTTGATAAAACCCACATCCTCTCCAGCAACGTGTTCAAGACGGCTAACTTCATCTTCACTGACCCACATGCCCTAAAAGACATCAGCGTGTTTCTGGAATATTCTGTTTCCCATGGTGCTTGCTGATGGGAGATCATGCCCGTCAAGTAGCCGGCTCCCTGGAGGAGAGGGACGCGCTGGACTGGACATCCCCCGTGAGCATGGACCACATGCGCTGTGCACCTGAGCCCACGCCCTGCCCCTGACGCCGAGCACGGACACGGAGCCCCGGGCCTGGGGCTGCAGCTGGAGGCTCAGCATTGAAGGCAGGGGACCCGGGGGCCCCAGGCCGAGGCCCGGGAGGTGGGACGGAGCCCCAGGCAGGACCCCTGTGCCTGGCCCGGGCAGAGGCAGCTCAAGGTGGTCAAGTTCAAATGCTGGCTCTGCCCTCTGCCGACTACGTGACCCTGGCGTGTCTCCTACCGGCCCTCCCGTGAAAGATGGTGGTGGCAGGAGCACGCAGCCCGAGGCTCCCCTGGCAGGACGCCAGCCCACGGTCAGCACAGCCATAGCCCCTGCCCTTTCCTGCCACTCACCCCAGGAATAACACAGAGAGCGATGCACTTCCCCACACGATCCCCACAGCGTCCTCGCAGCACCGACACTCGACGGCAGCCGGAAAACGGGACCAACCGGGCCGGGCAACAGGGCCTCCGGCTCCAGCCACACGCGCTCCAGCGGGCGGGTCCCGGTCATGGCAGCTTCCAGGGGGGCGCGGGGCTGGGGGTGGGCGCGCCCTGCACACCTGGCCTCCGCACAGCGGGGGAGATGCCCCTGGCCGGGCAGGCGCACTCCGCACAGCTCACCGGCACGGCTGCCTCAGACACACGCGGCTGCGGGAGGCCAGGCCCCCCTTCGCTGCCCGCAGAGCTCAGTTCTGTCTGTCGGTGTCTGTATTCCCACCCGGAAGGGCAGCCGTGGCCCACGCCCGCTCGTTGCTATGTTACAGAAAACCCAGCTGAGAGCGTTTCAAACGACGTACAGCTGATAAGGAGGGGAGTTTGTGTTTATTGAGAGAGAACCGGGCAAAGATGCAGAAAACATGCGCTGGGAGGTGCGAGGAGCGAGGAGCCAACCCTCACAGGCTCCGTACCAGCTGCCCCGGGGGGGGGGGGGGTGTGAGCCACCGGAACCCGGCACCGCCCGCCAGCCGGCCCTGCCCACAGCTCCCTCCTGCGAACAGTTTGCCAATGGCTCTTACCTCTGGCACAAAGACCAGTTACAAAACGGACCTGCTATTCCCAGCCCAGGCCTTCTAAATAACAAATAAGCAAAAAAGAAAAAAAATCGGTAACTGGATCCCTGTCTGGGTTGAGCAATGAATTTACTCCAATGAAGCTGTGCTTCGCACTATAAACACCCTGGAAGCCGTGAGCCTGGCCCGGGCCTGGGCGGCAGCCAACCCGGGCACTGAGGGAGGGCAGGGGGATGCAGCCAGGTCTGCGGTCGCTGTCACTCACTGTCGCCTTGGGTGCAGGTAGCACTGGACGCAGGTCCCTGTGACGGGAGTGGCGCCCGTAAGCTGCGTCCAGTGCCTGGCAATAACGAAGCAGGCCGCAGGGAGCTGCGATTGGCAAATGGAGGCTAAAAGTGAGCCTGTCAAAGACGAGGAGCTCAGGCAATGGCACGTCGCGTACACCGGAGCCAGGCGAAGGACAGGAGCGCCCCTCCGTGTCGATCCACTTCCAGGAATCGGGGCCCGGCCGCCACCCCTCAGCTCCCAGGGTGCCCGCATCCAGGGGGTACGGATGGACTGAAAGGAGTTTACAGAAGCAGCAAAACGTCAGGCCACGGCCATCCCAGGGCCGGTGCCGCGTTTACGACAGAGAAACACGCAAACCTTTTCTCTGGCACTGCACCGGGCGGAGCGTCACGGCCGTGTTCTGGGCGCAAGTTCAGAGCCTTTTCCAAAAGCAACTACCCAACCCACCTCTGCGTCACCTTCCCAAGACCTTTCTAAAGGCGGGGGAGGAAGTACCCCGCGAAGAGGGCCTCACAGAACCTGGAGTCTAGGAGGGAAACGACGTAGGCTCGGGGAGGGAGAGTGTGAGCGCTTCCTCCTGACCCCGCAGGAGGGAAGGACGAGAGGAAGCGACCAGACCTAACGGACGACACCTTCCAGGGTTGTCCGAACAGACGCCACGGCCAAGGACCTCTGCTACCCTGAGTCCAGAGCCGATGCCCCTCGAAGTGGCTGAGCTCAGCCCTAGAAGGTGATGGAGGCCGAGAGACCATCTGCTCACAATGGCACCTGCAGGCGCCCCCCGATCTGGCGGGAGGAGCAACGCCCAAAGGTGACACCCAGACGCAAGGCGCCTGGAGGCTGAGTGGTGCCGTGGGCACAGCCCCTCGGCTGCTCGGCCGTTCTTGTGGTTCCTGCAGTTTTCCTGGAGAGGACGGCCTGAGATCGCGCTGGGACGCTCATGGACACGGGCCGAGCTCTCGGACAGGTGTCCGTGGAAAGGTTGATGAAAATGCTCCCTCTAGGGCAGTGGTTCCCAACTTTCTGGCCCTTTAAATACAGCTCCTCATGTTGTGCCCCAACCATAAAATTATTTTCGTGGCTACTTCATAACTGTCATGTTGCTACTGTTATGAATCGTCATGTAAATATCTGATATGCAGGATGGTCCTAGGCGACCTCTGTGAAAGGGTTGTTCGACCGCCAAAGGGGCCGCGACCCACAGGTTGAGAACCGCTGCTCTAAAGTGTCATCTCAGCCTTCACCCGACCTTCAGTTACCGCTACAACAGGGACAGTGAGAGGCGCTGCTTGGCCGCGCCACTGTGTCCGGGGGACCCGCCTGTGGGGCGGAGGGGGGGCACTGGCCTAGGGGGACCCGCCTGCAGGATCCACAAAGACCAACACTAGATTCCTGGAGGCCGGAGGGCGGCCATTCTGCTCAAGGCTCCCCATGTCACTCACAAGCAATCTCAAGTACGCAACTGCACACCAACTTGAAAGTGTAATTTTTTATTGTTTAACCGAAATTCCAGGGAGGACAGCAAATAAATGGAGGGAGAAATGGAAGCCCGGCCACAGAGAGCTCTTAAACGCAACAGCTGCTGGCAGCAGGCGATTTAACGAAACGGACATTAAACTTTTACTACGTGACACATCCATCTTGCCCCACAGCTCGCGAGAGGCGGTTCCCCAGCGAGGCCGCGGAGGGGAGGGCGGCCTCCCGCCTGGCGCTGCTAATAGCGGAGCCCGGCAGCCAGAGCCCCGCCGGTAAAAGCCGCCCTCCCTCCGGCCTGGCCTCCAGCCCAATCGCAGCCCTACTTTCCTATCTGTCCGCTCGGAGAGGCTCTAAACGCCAATAAAAACTAAGTGCTCACCGCTCCCCAGGCGCCCGCCCAGTGAGGCCCAAGCGCGGGGCGCGCCTTTCCCAGGACGGCTGGCCCCTCGGACTTCACGTCCAATGGCAGCGGCGCAGCGTTAACGCTGGGCAGTGGCGGCGGTGATCCGACCTAAAAACACTGACCAATTATGCAGAGAAGGGCGCTATGGGCGAGCCCAAGGCCTCTCGCAGACATGGCATTTTCCAGAAACGTCCTTGATAAAGACGGGGAATGGCCGCGTCCCCGGGGCAGCGCGTCTCAGTCTCAGGCTCCCACCCCACTGGGCGGAGGGAAGAGTGAAGCCACCTAGTGAACGAGGTGGACGGAGCTGTGAGATCACTGTGGCCCACGGCGTGGCTGGGTTCCCGGTGAACACACGCATCCAGCCCTGGCTCGGCCGCCGCCCCTGGTCCCTTCCAGCCTCTCCCCCCGAAGCGCCGTCTGCTGACGGGCGGGCTGCGCGTGCGAGGGACGGAGGTGGGCAAGGGGCCGCCTCACACAGGTTCAGGTTATGGACGAGAAGGACAACAAACACGCAGAATCCTATTCAGGTGCCGGTGGACAGAGAGGTCAGAGGCAAGCCAGCCCTCCCCGGGTGCCGGCCTGCGGCTGGATGTGAGGTGCCTACAGGAGACCCACTGTGTGCCGCACACGGTGGGCTCGCAGCGAGTCCTGGAGAGAAGTCCCTTCACAGGTGATGGACTGTTCTCTGGGCTCCTGGGTGAGTTTGGGGGCCAACTGATGATGGGGGGATGGATTCGGCCTGACAGCACATTCCTCCAAAGCAAACGGCGACAGCACGAACCCTAGACACCCTCAGACATTTACCTGCAGTCCCGGAGGAGAGAGAAAGAGCAGACAACAGGACATCGTGTAAGAGAGAAGCATGCAGAGACCTGAGACAATCATGCTTCTCTTCGTAAACATCCTCACGCCGGGCCCCAGTCCTCAGACGTGATGCAGGTAACAGCGGGGAAAGCGACCGGGGCGCCACACCTGCCCGCGCAGGGCTCCCCGCGGTGTCACGCATTTATCCCGAATTTGACGATGTCGGTGTGACTCAGCCCACGTCAAGCTGAGGGTGGTGCTCAGGGGAAGGTCTGGGCTGGAAAGTGGGGACGCTGTTTGAGAGCCGCGTGGATGGCGGGGCACCCCGGTCTCGCCTGGAAAACCAGTGCTGGGATCACTCCAGGGTCCAGGCTGCTGGTCAACCTGAGTTCCAGCCTTCCAGGTGCTGCCTGTGTGACCTGAACAACCTTCCCATCCTCGCCTGAGGTGTGACACACCTATCTCTCGGGGTGTGTTCCTAAGAGCCAGGCTGCCTGATGTTCCCACTGTCAGCACATCTGCTTTGCACAGGACCAGTGACGGGCAGGTGAGCAGTGACGGGCAGGTGAGCAGTGATGGACAGATGGGCAGTGATGGACAGGTGGGCAGTGATGGACAGGTGGGCAGCGATGGGGCAAGTGGGCAGCGATGGGGAAGGTGGGCAGTGATGGGGAAGGTGGGCAGTGATGGACAGGTGGGCAGTGATGGGGAAGGTGGGCAGCGATGGGGAAGGTGGGCAGTGATGGGGAAGGTGGGCAGTGATGGACAGGTGGGCAGCGATGGGGAAGGTGGGCAGTGATGGGGAAGGTGGGCAGTGATGGGGAAGGTGGGCAGTGATGGACAGGTGGGCAGCGATGGGGAAGGTGGGCAGTGATGGGGAAGGTGGGCAGTGATGGGGAAGGTGGGCAGTGATGGACAGGTGGGCAGTGATGGGGAAGGTGGGCAGCGAGGGCCCCAGGGTGGGGTGAGGAACCACTGGGACCGGACTCTGCTTCCTGCCCGGCTGCCCCCACCACCCTCGCTACCTCTCACTGATTTTACTTTAAAGAGACTGAACTAATCCCCGAGACTGCTAATCAAACTCAAACCAAATAAGGAAAGAACTGTCCCTCTTTGCAGAGAACCGTGAAACAGGAAGGGATGCAGAAAACACGCTTCTGGAAACAAATCAACAGAAAGCACTCACTCCTCTTTGGGTACAAATATCCCGGAGAGAACCAGAACCTGCTGTATGGTGCCCGGCCTAGAGCCGCCTCACCCGCCCCCATGCCCCCGAGGCTGAGCGCCATGGCCTGCCCCTTGGCACAGGGACCCATTGAAAGTGGGCCTTCAGCTCCCAACCACAGGTGTCCTTGCTGACAAACTAAGTATCCAGGAGGTAAAAAGTTATACAGGAGTCAATTCAACAGACACACACACACACACACACACACACACACACACACACACACACATGCTCACATGCTCACACACATGCTCACATGCTCATACTCGCGCACACACGCCCACACATGTGCGATCACACACACATGCTCACACACGTACACACACACACACACACACACTTGCACGGCCTGACATGGGCTACAAAAGGGCTCATTTGGCTCTCAGCCCATCTACACTGGGTTTTCTCTCCTAGAATAACTTTTCTGTTAGTAGTTGAAACAGCTTTGAATACTTCAGAGCAAAGACCTGCATGGAAGTGCTCACTAGGCATCAAAATAGCAGTGACAGCCTGGCCGACCTAAGAACCAGGAGGTCACGGTTCGATTCCCAGTCAGGGCACAGGCCTGGGTTGCGGGCTCGATCCCCAGTGCGGGGCGTGCAGGAGGCAGCCGATCCATGATTCTCTCATCACTGATGTTTCTCTCTCTAAAACAGCAGTGACAGTGGCAGTGATGAGGGAAGTGCAAGCAGTGGGCCGGCTCTAGAAGGCACGTCCCAGCCTCGGAGCAGAAAGTGTCACCACCGAGTCAACCCCAGGGCCGTGCCCGGGTAGCGGCGCCCCGCCCGTGCTGCGAGGGCAGGAAAACGTCGCTCACACGACCAGACCCAGGGCACGAAGCTGACGGCTCTCTCTTGGCTGCGACGGCAGTTCAACCCCCTCAGGCAGCGCGGAGGCCAGAACCGAGGCGGCCACAAGTACTCGGAGTCTCTCACGGGCTCTCACGTGCAGCTCTTTCTATTTTTTCTTGTGTTGTTGTTTTAGTGATAAAATGTGGCCGATCCAACTCTCTTCTTGGTTAACATTGTTTTAAAAAGTTGAAATCTTAACCTGGCTCATCCCACCTGTGACACCCTTCCCTAGGGGCCTCCCCACACCCGCCTGCAAATGCTCTATTTAAGGTCCAGAAACGAGGAGGTCGGTCCCAGTCCCGCTCGCATCCCCGCGAGGGAGCGCCACTGCGCCCACTCCCCCCGGATTCATGGCACGCCCGTGGGAGGTGCACATGGGAGGTGTCTGAGGTTCCCTCCGCTGGGCCCTGCGCACCAAGGCCCTGGGCTCACCCGGACGATGCCTTGATTGTACACGTTTCTAGAAGACACTTCCCTCAACGACCCAAACTCAGCCTCTTTCAAACACCAAACCGGGCGGATCTCGGAAGAGCTGCAACGCCCAGCGGTTGTGGGAATGAAAAGGCAGCTGCTGCTCCCTAGGCTGCCCTGCCTCCCACCCCTCCCCCGCGGAGAAGCCTTGTCCTGGAAGCTTCCCCGGGAAGCGCCCCCTCACCCGCCTCCCCGCGGTGTGCTTCCGCGGTCAGCGCAGCGGCCTCCTCGCTTCTAGAAGCCGGCAGGTCCCTGCAGCTCTTCTGTACGAGGAAACGTTCTGTTTGAAAGTCATTAAGAATAAATCGCTCAAGTGCGTTTCCTTCCCACAAATACCTGCCGCTCAGCCATGTGAACAAAGGCAGGCAGAGTTTGGGACACGAAGCTCGCCCGGGGACAAGGCACGCGGCCCCCAAGCTTCCAGTCGCCTCCCAGACGTCAGGCAAGGCAGCCCATCGCCCTGACTCCCGGGGCTCCCTCCCGCGTGCTGCGTGCTCCGAGGACAGAGGACGCCAGCACTGTCACCAGCGGCAGCCGGGGGGCGGGGGGGGGGGGCGGGGGGGACGCGGGGGGGCGCGGGGGGGGCCTTAACCACACGATGGTCGACTGGGAGCCAGCCTTGGGCAGCAGAGGACAGTCAGCCACAGTGTTTCCCTTTTGCAAACGGGAAGTCGGACACTATTGCTCACTCCCCATGCTCCCCATGTACATTCCAAGCCTTGTGGATTCACAGCCATAGGAGACTACAACTGGGCGCTCTAGGGTTCACATGAATGCGCAGAATCCGTAATGTGGCTGTGCCACCCAGAGATTTATCCACAAAGAGGAAACACACTGTTATGTTTGCTTTAAAACTAAACAAAGGCCGTAATTTAAAGACCCAGGCCGGCCAGCCCTGCCGGCTGCGCCGTCTTACAGGGAGGGACCAAGCACGTCCCACTGTCTCAATCTGTTCAGAGAAGAAGGTCGCCCGGTTTTCTCTCTGCCTGTGAGCAATTCAGCAAAACAAAACTTTGAAGGAGATCGAGAGCAGAACTCAAAGGGCAGAGACGGCCGAGGAGAAGCGGGTGGCCCTCGGGGGGGGGGGGGGGGGGGGGGTCCTTGCACACACTTTAAAGAATATATACTTTTATTGATCTCAGAGAGGAAGGGAGAGGGAGAGAAATATCAATGACGAGAGAGAGTCATGAATCGCTGCCCCCTGCACGCCCCCTCCTGGGGGTCGAGCCCGCAACTCGGGCCTGTGCCCTGACCTCCTGGGTCACAGGTCCACACTCACCCGCTGAGCCAGGCCGGCCCAGGTACTTCTCAACTTCTATGGACGCAGGAGCTAGACGCGGGGCTTCCATCTAACGGAGCGTGATTGTGGGTTTTAAAAAAGGAAACGTGCCCGACTTCTGGAACTTTCATGTTTAACACGGAAAATAGAAAGAGCATCTCTAACATGAAGTCCAGCCACGCAAACATCACTTAGAACCCCTTGCGCAGCTGGCCCGCCTCAAGGTGCCACGATAGTTTTATTTTCTGCAAAAACAAACCGTGTCACTGAAAACCGAACAGGTCAGGCTTTAGAAGGAAAAGTGTTTATTGTGGTGCTCATTAAAGCTGACTGATTAATTACATGGTTCGTCCACAGGGGTCCTTTGAAATGCCTGGGAGATGAATATTTTATGGCTTATTTTCATAGTGATGAGATTTGGCAGATTCTTGCCTTATAAAACCTCCATGGCTTATTTCACCATCTTATTTATTAGTGACACCAAAGCACGCACTATTCTTTCCCCTTCTCCTTTTCCGTCATTTCTGCATGATTTTGAAAGAGAGGCTACGCAGGATGCAAGATCTGCCCTCACACCCATAAAGCCATGGCCCGATCCGCAGTAAAATGTGCCACGGTGCTTAGAAACGCAGTGTTACAGACACACGGAGACTGGCTGTTCTTCGAGGACAGGACGAAACAGACACAGTGCCTGCGGCCCCCGAGGCTGCCTCCTGCTTCAAGGAGGGTGGGTCAGTCTGCAGAAACGCCCGGAGTGGGGTTGTAATTAAAAATAAACGAGGCCAGGAGGACTGGGTCCAAACTGTCTTATGCGTCAGCAACGGTTTCCATGTGGCTCACCGAGGGCGGGCAGGGTGAGCGCGGCCAGCGCAGGACGCGCAGGACGAAGCTGCCCCGGCCGATTCCCCAAACGGGACTCGCAGACGAAAGCGGTGGGTGCTCTCGCGGGGACGGTGGACAGAGCGGTGGGCAGCCGCACGTCCCCACGAGGAGGTGTTGCACGTCGGGGTCCTGCTCTGAGCTGTGGGCGGTTTCTCCCTTTCTTCCTCCCGCCCTCCCCTCAGCTCCCACCCCAGGGGGGCCTGCTCCGTGGGGTGCTGCAGGGTGCGCGCCTCTGAGCCTCCAGCCTCCGCCGGTGCCTGATATGGGAGAGACGGCAGGTGCGCCGCGGGGAGCCTGAGCTCTGAGACAGCAGGTCCAGGATCTCCAGACTTGGACCAGGAAACATCTCGCCATCGTACAGGCAAATACTAGCGATGGCGTGGATGGGACCAGGATAGCTTAGAGCAGCGGTTCTCAACCTATGGGTCGCGACCCCTTTGGCGGTTGAAGGACCCTTTCACAGGGGTCGCCTAAGACCATCCTGCATATCAGATACTTACATGACGATTCATAACAGTAGCAACATTACAGTGATGAAGTAGCAACGAAAATAATTTTATGGTTGGGTCACAACATGAGGAACTGTATTTAAAGGGCCAGAAGGTAATGGGTGCCTGGCTAGCTCAGTCGGTAGAGCATGAGACTCTTAAAGGGACAGAAGGTTGAGAACCACTGTAGAGGTAGGCAGTGACGACAGGCAGAGAGAGATCTGTGCAGGTGCGTGAGGTGCAGAAGGACGGAAGCAGGTGAGCGAGTGGAGGGGGGACATCCCTGAGCAGGTGAGCGAGTGGAGGGGGGACATCCCTGAGCAGGTGAGTGAGTGGAGGGGGGACATCCCTGAGCAGGTGAGTGAGTGGAGGGGGGACATCCCTGAGCAGGTGAGTGTGGAGGGGGGACATCCCTGAGCAGGTGAGTGAGTGGAGGGGGGACATCCCTGAGCAGGTGAGTGAGTGTGGAGGGGGGACATCCCGGAGCAGGTGAGTGAGTGTGGAGGGGGGACATCCCTGAGCAGGTGAGTGAGTGGAGGGGGGACATCCCTGAGCAGGTGAGCGGGTGGAGGGGGGACATCCCTGAGCAGGTGAGCGAGTGGAGGGGGGACATCCCTGAGCAGGTGAGCGAGTGGAGGGGGGACATCCCTGAGCAGGTGAGCGAGTGGAGGGGGGACATCCCTGAGCAGGTGAGTGAGTGGAGGGGGGACATCCCTGAGCAGGTGAGCGAGTGGAGGGGGGACATCCCTGAGCAGGTGAGCGAGTGGAGGGGGGACATCCCTGAGCAGGTGAGTGAGTGTGGAGGGGGGACATCCCTGAGCAGGTGAGTGAGTGTGGAGGGGGGACATCCCTGAGCAGGTGAGTGAGTGTGGAGGGGGGACATCCCTGAGCAGGTGAGTGAGTGGAGGGGGGACATCCCTGAGCAGGTGAGCGAGTGGAGGGGGGACATCCCTGAGCAGGTGAGTGAGTGGAGGGGGGACATCCCTGAGCAGGTGAGTGAGTGTGGAGGGGGGACATCCCTGAGCAGGTGAGTGAGTGTGGAGGGGGGACATCCCTGAGCAGGTGAGCGAGTGGAGGGGGGACATCCCTGAGCAGGTGAGCGAGTGGAGGGGGGACATCCCTGAGCAGGTGAGTGAGTGTGGAGGGGGGACATCCCGGAGCAGGTGAGGGAGTGGAGGGGGGACATCCCTGAGCAGGTGAGTGAGTGGAGGGGGGACATCCCTGAGCAGGTGAGTGAGTGGAGGGGGGACATCCCTGAGCAGGTGAGTGAGTGGAGGGGGGACATCCCTGAGCAGGTGAGTGAGTGGAGGGGGGACATCCCTGAGCAGGTGAGCGAGTGGAGGGGGGACATCCCTGAGCAGGTGAGTGAGTGTGGAGGGGGGACATCCCTGAGCAGGTGAGTGAGTGTGGAGGGGGGACATCCCTGAGCAGGTGAGTGAGTGTGGAGGGGGGACATCCCTGAGCAGGTGAGTGAGTGTGGAGGGGGGACATCCCTGAGCAGGTGAGCGAGTGGAGGGGGGACATCCCTGAGCAGGTGAGTGAGTGTGGAGGGGGGACATCCCTGAGCAGGTGAGTGAGTGTGGAGGGGGGACATCCCTGAGCAGGTGAGTGAGTGTGGAGGGGGGACATCCCTGAGCAGGTGAGTGAGTGTGGAGGGGGGACATCCCTGAGCAGGTGAGTGAGTGTGGAGGGGGGACATCCCTGAGCAGGTGAGTGAGTGTGGAGGGGGGACATCCCTGAGCAGGTGAGTGAGTGTGGAGGGGGGACATCCCTGAGCAGGTGAGTGAGTGTGGAGGGGGGACATCCCTGAGCAGGTGAGTGAGTGTGGAGGGGGGACATCCCTGAGCAGGTGAGTGAGTGGAGGGGGGACATCCCGGAGCAGGTGAGTGAGTGTGGAGGGGGGACATCCCTGAGCAGGTGAGTGAGTGTGGAGGGGGGACATCCCTGAGCAGGTGAGTGAGTGTGGAGGGGGGACATCCCTGAGCAGGTGAGGAGTGGAGGGGGGGCATCCCTGAGCAGGTGAGTGAGTGTGGAGGGGGGACATCCCGGGAGCCCAGAGGCAGCTGGGTAATGAGGCCACTCACCGAGAAGGAGGTGGCCTTTCACACAGAGGGACTTGGGTTTTAAAAATGCGCAGTGACACCCAGCTGTAGAGAGATAACAGCTCTGCAAGGCAGGACCCTACCTTCGCAGCAGCAGCTGCCTCTGGGAGGCGAGGAGGGGGACACATGAAACACAGCAGAGCCCAGAGGCTGTTGGAAAACCGAGTCACTTTCTCCCATTAGACATAATGAGGAGTGAATAATCCGTTCAGCCCACAAATGATTTCCACTTCAACCTGATACACACGTCTATTGTACTGTTTAACCTATAAACACACACTTTTTTTAAAAAGGACATGAAATGTCAGTGAAAATTTAACAAAAAGGAAAGGAAATGTACAGTAAAACATGGAAATTTAACAATAATTATCAGCAGCAACAAAAGCAAAAAGACATGAAACTCTTCCCAGCGCACAGCCGGTGCCTGGGACCAACCGGAACAAAACGGTGAGAAGAGGACGGTCAGAAGCAGCCGGGTCCTGGTGCCCAGCGGTGGCCACGGCGGGTCAGCCCTCTGTGGGTTCGCGGGTGTGACTGCCGCTCTCCGAGGAGGTGGGGAGGGAGTGGCAGGGCTCCGGGGTGCAGCTCAGGGGCTGCCGGCCTGTGGCCCAGGCTCAGCCCCCATACAAGGCCAGCTCTCTCTTCTCCACCCATCCTCGCAGCCCTGTCCCCTGCGCGCCCACGGGGCCTGGGCCCCACGCAAGCCGGCTCCATGCCCGTGGCCGACCGCTCTCACCCGCGGTCTCACAGCCCACCGCGGCACCCAGCCCCGCACCCTGTCGTCTGCAGTGGGCACAGCCCCGCTTGCGGTCACCGAGGCTGCCCACGGGCCTCAGCCCCGCACCGACCTCAGTCCGGTCAGTTTCTCGCCCAGATCACACGCCCTCAGAGAGGGTTTGCCTCTCCGCAGCGCGATCTCCAGGGAGTCAACGCCGTGTGTTCAGGTCAAGGCTGAGGGTTTAACCTCCAAATAGATTCTTTCATTTGCTTGGCTTCGCTGGCTCAAGCTCTCCCCACGCAGGGCCTCGCTACACGCTGCGCAGTGCGAAGCAGGGACGGGACACAGGGGGAAAGTCACGCGAGTAAAAACCCCAGCTCTGCTGCAAACGCCACGTGAGAAAGAGCAGCAGCGACATTCCAGGGCACCTGACGAATGAGCTGGGGAAACAAAGAGGTTTATACAAGCTAAAGTCCCGACGGCAGAAACACATAAATGTATACTTAAGCCTGAAATATATGGCCGCTCCTATTAAACGTAAAGTCAAATAGATTTACGTTGAAGTAAAATGTAGGCTCCGCGTCCCACTAACCATAAACACAGGCACTCCGCGTGGGCAGGGCCCGCGGGCGGCCCTCGCTCTGCGGACGGAGCCGCTGCGGCGGAGACAGGCCCGCCTGGGTGACCCCGACCTGCACCCCGAGCTGCGTGCCGTCGGGAGGCCCACCCCTTCCACGCTCGGGGTCCTCCCGTGTGAGCCAGAGGCGACGTCAGAGTGAGGCCTCGAGGAGGCAGCACTGGGATGTGTGATGTGAGGGTGAAACGGGACCATGAACGAGGAGGGTCTGGCACCGGGCTCCGGGCGAAATGGGCAGGAAGGTCAGGGATAGTGTCTTTGCCCGGCAGCGCAGTGGCGTATGCTTAAAAGCCCTAATTTGAAAAGTATAGGGTGTCCCAAAATTCATGCAAGGTTTGAATTTTGTGTGAGCATTAACAACAACAACAAAAAATAAAAGCCTAATTTTACTTGGCTTATTGAATCAGATTCTAGTATCTGTTGCCTTTTGATTTCAATCCCTTCAATTTGATAAGCATCACCAAGTACCAATGATGGCCCAGGAGCAGGGATAATGAAGACCAATGAAGACCACGGCTTTGCGTATGTGCCAGCAAAGCCATGGAGGCCATTTACCTGATGTGCTATTCCATACATAACCCTCTACTGTATGCTTTATGAATCAATAAAAAATGTACAATTTTTAATTATAAACCTGTGTTTTCTATCAAAATTACTTCTTGCGTGAATTTTGGGACACCCTATAAAACATGTTAACAGAATCCCACAGGACTGGGGGACCCCGGCCCGGCTTCTCTAGGGGGGCCCGGCACGCAGGGCTCCAGGAAAAGGCAAGGCTCAGTCGGGGACGGGGACGCTGTGGACAGGATCCTGAAAACTATCACTAAGAGCCGCTCGTTTTGGAGAAACAGGTCTGAAGTCCCGTGTAGACAACGGGGGAGACGGAGGCTCCGTCTGTGAAAGCCGCCCCGCCCCGTCCCGGGTCCTGACAGAGGAGCCACCGCAGCTGCCCGTGTGCGCTCTTCACGCCTGGGAGGGAGCGCGAGGAAGGACGGGGCTGATCACACTCAGGCGGGGCTCACCCTGACAGCCACCCCCCTGCGGGCTGCACGGAGAGGGGTGCACGAACCCAGCCGCGCAGGGGATCCCATTAGCGTGAGGTGAATGCGATACGCGTAAGGGCAGGGCTGGGACGGAGGCAGAGGAAGCCGATGGCCCATCGTGCTAAGTCTGGGCTTTGTTAAACTCGCCACATCAGAGTCTGCCCCGTCTTCAGCAGTAACCACCCAGGCAGCCCGAGAGGGAAAAACACGCTCCGGCCGGCCGGCGTGGCTCAGGGGTTGAGCGGCAGCCCTGGACCGAGAGGTCACCGGCTTGACTCCCCGTCAGGGCACAGGCCCTGGTTGGGGACTTGGTCCCCGGTGGGGGCGTGCAGGAGGCAGCCGGTCCATGATGCTCTCTCATCACTGATATTTCTATCTCTGCCTCCCTCTCCCTTCCCCTCTTTCTAAAAATCAATAAAAACACATTTAAAAATTAAACTAAACTAAATAAAGCTCTGAGTAGAGTCGGTCCTCGAATAACTCATTTCACTCAGTGCCCTTTCACTGCACGGAGATGAGATGCTGCAGGAGCCCTTGCTTCTATCAACTGGCTGACGGCAAAGTTGGCTCTGGTGTGTGTCACTTCCCCAGCTGCAGGAACCTGTCATCGCCATTAACCAAAAAGTGAGGACTGACTGAGTGGGAGGTGCCTGTGTGTGCGGGTGAGTGTGTGTGGGAGTGACTGTGGGTGTCTGTGTGTGTGTGTGAGTGGAAAGTGTGAGTGTGAATGTGTGTGTGAGAGTGTGTGTGAGCGACTGTGGGTGAGTGTATGTGTGTGAGTTGAGGGTGTGCGTGTGTGTGTGTGTGTGAGTGTGTGAGTTGAGAGTGAGTGTGAGTGTGTGAGTGTGAGTGTGTGAGCTGAGGGTGGGAGAGAGTGGGAACGAGGGAGAGGGACCCCGTGATGTCCCCTCCGTCTGTGGATAGAACACGCCGCCCAAGCACAGGCCTCCCCTTTTCTCCTTCCCTGAGTGGGAATCAAACCCGGGACCCTGGAGTCCACAGGCCAATGCTCTATCCACTGAGCCAACTGGCCAGGGCGATGGGAAAACTTAACACGTGAACCACCTCGCCTGTGACAGGGCTGCTATAATGTGACCATGTGACCGATCCTGCAGCCCTCAGTCCATCCAAGGACACAGAGCCTGAGCCAGTGGGGAAGAGCCGCTGCTCACCCGTCAGCACGTGGTCTCCTGGGGTCGGCACTGGGGGTGGGGTGCAGTGGGATGGGGTGGGGGGGTTCAGAGCGAGCCTCCATTTTGGACACTAAGTTCAGTCTCTGCACAGCTTTGGGCGCCTGATGGCCATCCAGACCGATGACTCCTCTGCGTCAGGATGGAGCAGGGTTTTACATGGGGCTCTATCAGAACCCACTGTGGGCGGCCAATGGAAACGGCCACCACCCTTCCTGTGCGCCCGAGAGGCCCACCCACGCTGCTTGGGTTCACCCTCTTTCTTAACAAAGCCCCTGCACGTGGGTAGGTTCTAGGGACCCTCTGTGTTCCCACCGCGACCCTTGGGAGCCTCCCCTGGGCTTCCTTGAACAGAATGTCCTAGGCGTTGAGCGTGCCCTACGGCCGTGGTCGGCAAACTGCGGCTCGCGAGCCACATGCGGCTCTTTGGCCTCTTGAGTGTGGCTCTTAATTAGGAGCACCCTAATTAAGTTAATAACAATGTACCTACCTATATAGTTTAAGTTTAAAAAATTTGGCTCTCAAAAGAAATTTCAATCGCTGTACTGTAGATATTTGGCTCTGTTGACTAATGAGTTTGCTGACCACTGCCCTAAGGTGTTCCTGCACCCGCCCAGCTGGGGAGTGAGAGGAACTGGCAGGTAAAATCGCGGGGACCAGGGGACCCTGAGGCTCTGTTACTGATGCTGCCAGGCCCCGGCACTCGCTCAGGGTCACAGGCCGGCCGAGCAAGGTCCAAGGCTAGCCCACTGCCTGACCCTGCACAGCCGCCGGAGCTAGGAATGGCTCTTACACTTTTATTTTGAAAATCTTTATTGCTGAAAGTATTTATACGTCCTCCTTTCCCTCCCATGAACCGTTTCCAGCCCACTTCCGTCCCCCCGTCCCCAGGCCCTCACCACCCCATCGTCTGTGTCCCTGGGTGATGCTGCACGTACGCATACAAGTTCAATGCCTGGTCTCTTCCCGGCCCCCCACCCCCACCCCGCCTTCCCTCTGAGGTTCAACAGTCTGTTCCTGCTTCTGTGTCTCTGGGTCTATTTTTGACAATTTGGTTCATAAGGTCCCACCTATGAGTGAGGTCATGTGGTCCTGTGAGTGAGGTCATGTGATTCTGTGAGTGAGGTCATGTGATCCTGGTCTTGCTCTGATGGGCTTCGCTCAGCAGGACACTGTCCAGGCCCCTCCCTGCTGCTGCAAAGGGTAAGCATTCTTTCTTTTTCACACTTTTAAATGGTTGAGGAAAAATTCAAAATCATAGCTTTTTGTGACGTGTGGCCATCAGATGACATTCACGCCTCCCTGTGCACACGCAGTGGACTGGCTGGCACGCAGCCGCTCTGCCTGGTAACGTGTGTGGCACCTGGGTCCCAGAGCCGGGCAGCTGGAACTTAGAGCGCAGCCCGCAAAGGCTAACATATTAACTACCTGACTCCACAGAAAAGTTGGTGGGCCCCCCACTCCCTCGGAGCTTCTAATGCCACATGTGATGCGGGCTAATTTGTTTACTTTTTCTAATCCATCCTGGATCAAGCTCTGCTTCTGCCGGGAACAAAACGATGCGTCCGGGGCTGCAGCGATGTCGGACGTCACCCGTTTCCCGGTGCCTGCTCTCAATTTCCGTCCCCATCGTGCTGCAGACAGCACACACGCATCGCGGCCAGCCCCGTCCACAGGCCGCCTTTTAATATATTTTTTTTATTGATTTTTACAGAGAGGAAGGGAGAAGGATAGAGAGTTAGAAACATCGGTGAGAGAGAAACATGGATCAGCTGCCTCCTGCACACCTCCCACTGGGGATGTGCCCACAACCCAGGTACATGCCCTTGACCGGAATCGAACCCGGGACCCCCCAGTCCGTAGGCTGATGCTCTATCCACTGAGCCAAACAAGTTAGGGCCACAGGCTGCCTTTTAAAAAGTAGGGATCCAGAACCCAGAACCCCTCCCACGACCGTCCCACGGACGCCCGAAGCTCTGGGTGCCGCGCTCACTGAAGACATCGGCGTAAGCCAGTGCCCCCACGTCCTGGGTCCCCCTTTCCCCCGCGGCGGTGTCCTCGAGTGTGACGCTTTGAGATGATAACAGCTGTTCCTCCCCAACCACTGGCCCAGGACATAAAAACTTTACTCTTCTCCTAGGCTTTGGATTAAAAAAAAAAAGTTCACTTACATGTCATGCTTTGGGGAATGGTAACTCCAATTTCATAAATAAAACGATGAGTCCAAATGCTGTTCAGACGATCTGTGCTGTGATTTTAGAAGCTGTGAGTGAAGCTGCCTGTCCCCACACGCCAAGCAGCTTTCTCCTGCTGCTGCGTTTTAATAGCGAATTCCCTGGCAGGTCAAAGGCCACGCCAGCCATTTCTCAGCGGAGGGACAGAGCGTGCTGCGGGCTGTGGGAGAGGACACTCTGGCTTCGCTCTGCGTCTTAAAACACGGGGTGAAGCAATCGTCCCCACACAACCTCTTTATTGGCCTACGGTGCGTCCTGATTTCCTTTCAAACCCCCGTCCTTATCTCCCAGGCAGAACGCTTATTTCATCCTACTGTGATCTCGGTTTAAGAAATGAAATGATGTCTAAACATTTTCAAACATTAGAGAGACGAAACTCCATTACAGGGCGAAGCATGTTCATTATGAGGTGTCAGGTGATCAAGCTCTCAGATAAGAAGCCGCGCTGCGCTCCCTGTGGGAGGAGGGAGGCCGGGAAGCACCCAGGTGCTCGGGGCAGGCGGGAGCATCCAGGCGGCCGCGGAACGTTCTCTCCACTTCTCACCGGGCAGCGTGCTGCCGCCGCGAAGGATGCAATGTTGGCGCAGAGGGAGAAGGAAAGCGCTGCCCACTGGCCTCCTGCAACGTCCACCGGGCCCCACGGCGCCACGGCCACGAAGCAGCCAGGGGAGGGCACTGGCTCAGACAGTAACCGTGTTTACACGTGTTTACAGGATGCCGGACAAGCCGATCCCAAGAGATGCGGCCGAGGCGTGATCACCCCAAGTCGCCTCCAGCCTCCTGCTTGCTGGGCCACATGGCTCCTGGCTGGGGAAGTCAGGCTGACTTTTAGAGGCTTCGGCTGTGCAGTGGAGACTGTGTCACGGCAGGACCGCCATTCTCGTCCCTGACCCCCACTCACGCGTGTCCACCCTGCACCTGCTCGGGGGAGCCCGGTGCCAGCCCCCGACACTCAGACCTCTGGAGCCCGCCTTACACCTGGCTGGAGATCTCTACACGTCTTTCCCCAGAAGAGTGCTCGCCTCCTGCCTTTGCTCGAAGCCGCACCGTCTGGTTACCGTGATGTTCCTCACCAGACAGTTCCTGAGCCCCCGTCACCGGACACACGGGTCACCCCCCAGGTCTCCCTGGGTGACAGCCGCGAAGAACTGACCTCAGCTAAGTGTTAAAATACAAAGTGAGTCCGGCCGGCGTGGCTCAGCGGTTGAGCGTCGACCTATGAACCAGGAGGTCACAGTTCAATTCCTGGTCAGGGCAGCACGGGCCTGGATTGTGGGCTTGATCCCCAGTAGCGGGCGTGCAGGAGGCAGCTGATTTGTGATTTTCTCTCATCATTTATGTTTCTCTCTCTCTCTCGCTCCCTCTCCCTCTCCCTCTCCCTTCCTCTCTGAAATCAATATAAACTTTTTTTAAAATGGGAAAAAATACAAACTGAGACGGCAGCGACGTGTGGGAAGACTGGACATCCTTCCACCCAGTCCTGATATCCCAATAATTTCCTTCACTCAACAATCTCTATATAATCATTTCAGTGACGACCTAATGCAACATGGCTTACTTTTCCTCTCACGCTTTTTAGAAACAGGTAAACACTTTGCAAAGCATCCCTTGTGGGCCGACAGTGTTAACTTGTTATTACGATTACAACTGCAATTACAAACTCTAAAACCGGGAAATGCTGCATAGTTTGAGAAGCAATATTCCGATGAAGAAAACACATCTAATGGTTAGATTTTAAAGAGCAGGAAATGACATCAGAAAACCAGCACAGCAGGCGGCTCCAGGGCCCCGTCCCCCAAGGAGACATCGACACATCACGCCAAACACCGTCAGCATCCACTCGGCCAGAACCGGAAACAAAGGCTCCAGCCACGCATGGTGCTGAGTGAGCCGAAAGGCCACTGGAAAAGGCAGGGGCGTGCGTGGTTCTACGTGGCATGGCCCACGCTCCTGCAGGCCCCGACCGTGACCGCCCGTGCTCCCAGCATGGGGTCCGGGGCTCTGGTTCCGGAGGGAGCAGCACTGACCACGTGTAAACAATGGTTTGTCCGTTCCACCCCCGGGGCCGCCCCACGGCCGGATCAAGGTGCTGGTCTTTGTTTCGCCTAATTCGGGCCTCACTCAGGGTGGGATCCTTATAGGGAAAAACAGTCTTAGCCACCTGGAGCCGAAGATGAAGTTGAGGCCCCGACACACCGTCAGGACTCCGGGAGGAAAAGCTAGACCGCACGTATTTGAGAAATGAGGGACTGCAAGAGCATTTGCACATACGGGGGATTAGAAAGCCCTGCACATGCCCAGGGCAGACCCGAGGGGCCCCCCTCCTACTCTCCCTTTCTCCTCTCTCTCTCTCTCTCACCCCTCCTCGTTCTCATTTGGCTCGCAGCATTTAAGATTTAAGGAAATCTCTGTCAAAACACTAACTGAATACAAGCTAAAAAAAAAACCCAGGTAATTCCGAGACCTCACATGGCTAAGAACACAGGCTTTATAAAAATAGTTTAGAAAAATCACCTAGCAAACAGCTACAGCCCACAGCAAACAACAAACTCTTGGAAGAGGGGAGATCCTGGTTCCCAGCGTTACCATAATATAACATCCAAAATGTTCAGTTTTCAACTAAACAAAAAGACGACAAGGCAGGTGAAGAAATAAGAAAGCATGGCCCATTCGCAGATGTTAACAAATGTACCACGAGGTACAGGCATTGAACTTGCTTGACAAAGACTTTAGACTGTCTTAAGTATACTCACAGAGCTGTAGGAAACCATGGTCAAAATGCTCACGGAAACCAGGAGAACGATATACGAACAAATAGATAATATCGATAAAGAAATAAAAATTACAGAAAGGAACCAAGAAGAATTTGGGGGCTGAAAAGTAAAATAACGGAAATGAAACACACACAGGGAGTTGCAATGGCAGATTTGAGCAGGAAGAATAAAGAAACAGTGAACTTGAAGTGAGATCACCTGAAATTACCCAGCCTGAGAAACAAAAGGAAAAAAGGATTATGAACAAGGAACAGAGCCTAAGAGACCTGGGGGGCACCATACCAGTGTGCGAGCATTTACAGTGGGAATCCAAGAGGAAGAGGGGAGACAGAAGGGAGAAGAAAGAACATTGTGAAAACAACAATGGCTTAAATTTTCCAGAATGTGATAAAAGACATGAATCCAGACAGTCTAGAAGCTCAACAAACTCCAGGAAGGATCAATGCAAAGAGAGCCACACCAAGACACGTAATAATCAAGTTATTGGAAGTAAGTGACACAGAGAAAACCTTAAAGGCAGCCAGAGAGAAGCAACTCGTCACGTAAAGGAGACCTTCAATAAGAGTCACAGAAAATTTCTTACCAGAAACCACAAAAGCCAGAAAGGAGTGGCATGACACCTTTAGACTGCTGAAAGAAAACTGTCAACCGAGAATTCTATACCTGGTAAACCTACCCCCTAATGAAGAGGAAAGCAAGACATCCCCAGAGTAACACACGCTGAGGAGGTTCACAGTCAATAGATTTGCCTACAGAAATGCCAAAGGAAGTCCTTCCAGCTGGAATGAGAGGATACCCAACAGAGCAATGGAAAATTCTGATAAAAGTAACTAGATAGGTAACTATAAAAGTCAATATTGTACTTTTGGTAACTCCTCTTTTTACCTCCTATACTAGAGGCCTGACACACAAAATTCATGCAAGAGTAGGCCTTCCTTCCCCTGGCTGCCAGCACCGGCTACCCTCTGGCACCCGGGACCCAGGCTTCCCTCACAGACCTGGCTTCAACTGGAAATCCATCCAGAAGGATGTCCGGTCTAATTAGCATATCACGCTTTTATTATTATACATGATTTAATAGACAAGTGCATAAAAGAATGATAGTTTAAAATCTGTGTTAATGGGCACACAATGTGTAACTGTAATCTGTAAGAACAACGACAAAAACAGGGAGGACTGAGTTGCATAGGAGCAGTTTTTCTGTTACCGAGGCTCAGTTTTTATGTTATTCAGTTTGCCATAAATTTAAGATGTTAATTATGGTCCCCATAGTAACCACGAAGAAAATACCTAAGAAACATACACATCAGGAAAGATGGCCCATTTCACATTGCCTTGTTGACCAGCTCTCTCCTTTACGGCACTGAAAGGCCCAAGACATGAGCGGCGTTCCTGTCTCCATCCCAACGGCACCACTTCGCGTGACCTCACAGTAAGCCCAGCTGGCAGAAGAGAGAAATGTTTTCCTGCGCAAATTCTAAAGGGAACTTAACATCTGGAGATTTTTAAAAACTCACTGAGGAGCACACGGACCAGCGTATCCTCACCAGTGATTTTCTGCCTGTGGCCCGGAGGCAGCTCAGGGTCGACACAAAGTCCACGGGCTGCAGAGAGCATTTTGCAGGGAAAGCAGTGAGGCGGGGGCCCCAGGACTTCTCAGGCCGGACTCCACCGGAACTGGACTTAGAATCCCTGACGGAGCCCGGGCGTGGCCTCGCTCCATGCAGTGTGGACCGGGCACCCGCTCCAGGTGACGCTCCCGCAGCCAGTGCGTGCTGCTGCGTGGCGGGAGCAAGGTGCCGTGTGCCAGGTGACCAGGGACAAAGCTTCACTTTTGTCGTAAGGACTGTTCACCTGACTTGCTTTGTTGCCAAGGTCAGTGGCCATGCTGCCTCTCCGTGGAGGCGAGGGCGGCTAGTCACAGGGCTAGTGACAGAGCAGGGCTCCAGGCCTCCACGCGCAGCTCAGCGAGCATCCCACCACCCTCAGTCCTCCGTGCCTGTTGTACGCGCCTAACGGAAGGCGGAGAACCACAGTCCTGGAGCTGTGGGTAGGACCTCGGCTGTCTGTCTTTCTGAACTCCCCCAGAGCACGCACCCTCTCAGGAGCTAGAAGAGGCTGGTTCTTGTTAGGGGCCCTTGCATCTTGTCTTGCACCCTGTGGCATTAGGCAGCTGTCCTTACACCCGCTCTCTACATACATGGAGCCAAGGACTGGGGGCACCAAAGATACAAAGGCAGGAAGTTCGTTGCTTCTACTAGGAGGGCCAAAGTAGGTTTACAGTTGTGCATCTATGAAACAGAGTTTATTCTTATAGTATTATTTATTAACTAGAGGCCTGGTGTACGAATTTGTGCACCAGTAGGTTCCTCGGCCTAGCCTGTGGGATTGGTCCGAAACCGGCTCTCTGACATCCCCCAAGGGGTCCCGGATTGCGAGAGGGCACAGGCCAGGCCGAGGGACCCCAACGGTGCACGATAGGGGCTGGGAAGGGACACAGAAGGTTGGCCAGCTGGGGTGGCTCCAGGGTGTGTCCACCCCATCTCACTCAGTCTTGATCAGCCGGACCCCAAGCAGACACTACCGGTCGGAGTGTCTGCCTACTGGTGGTCAGTGCACGTCATAGCAACTGGTCAACCAGTCGACTGTCTGCCCCCTGGTGGTCAGTGCACATCATAGTGAGCGGTTGAGCAGCCTTAGCATATCATATTACACTTTGGCTGAATGGATTAGCATATTAGGCTTTTATTATATAGGATTATTGTATTATTTTTTCCATACAAACTATAAACCTATGTTTGCTCCATCCTGTATGTAAGACAACATGGCTTGTACAGGCTTGAAGTTCTTCAACTGTTCTGGCTGGAGAAAACAGTAATAAGTAGAGTTCTAGACTTCAGAAATCATTTATCTTCCAGGGTCGAGTGTGATCTTAAAAACTACTAAAGATCCTTGCCATTGGTTTTATTATAAATAACACTAGTTCCATGTAATGCACAAAAGTTTAGAAGAGGAAAATATTATGACTAATCCCATTATCCAAATGGTCAAAGCGAATATCCAATTTTTAAAAATATGGGGATGCAGGCACAGGCTTACAAAACCCCAACCGCCGAGAAAGGCATGAGAAAAAGGTACAAAACCTCAGTACTGTCGGCCATCCTCACCTCACTCTGCAAAATCAATTACTCTTCACTGTATCCACACTAATAAAAGAGAAAGATGAAAATTGACCATACCTTCGCTATGCCCACCGCCCAATCAGGAGTGAATATACAAATTAACCCAACAAAGATGGCGGGTTAATTTGCAAGCACAGGGCTGAGTGGCCGGGGTGGGATGACAACGCAAGCGTCTGCCCCACCCCAGCCGCTCTGGGCCTCTGGGCAGTGTGGGAAGGCGGAAAGGCGGCTCCGGCTGGGGTGAAGGCGGTGCCAGCAGCCAGGGGAAGGAAGGCCCACTCTTGCATGAATCTTCATGCATCAGGCCTCTAGTTTATTTTAATTCTGTGTATCGTTCCAGAAAAACTATATCTTTTATGTTGTAGGAGGCGGCGTTTGGGTGTTAATGTGTCCACACGTCTAGAAAACAGCCTGACACGTACTGTGTAAACGTCGGAGCCTTGCTTCCTTCATCTGATTTGTGCTGAAGCTCTTCCAACAGCAGCACCCACCTACTGGGCATACCCTGGTAGGGACCCTCCAATGGGCATCGAGACTGTTCACAGTTGGTTGCTATTTCAGGGGTGCTTCCGGCAACGTCTTTGTAGACATGGCTGCTGTACTTTTTAATAAGTCTATCTCTCAGGGAAAATTACTGGGAAGGGCATCAGGCCAAAGGGACTATGCATTTACAACTTTGCTGGGCATTCCCAAGTGCCCCCTAAAATGCTGGCATCGTCTGTGTTGTGGCAAACAGCTGGGGGCCATGATTTCATAACACGTTTCATCCGAAGGCAGGGAAATGAAAGTATGGTGTCAACACCAACTATACTTACTGGGTATTCCCATCGTGCACCCCGCCTCTGAGACCGCTGTGACCCACATAAATGATTACCATGAACACAACGTATCTGGGACTGCATGTTACTAAACATCCATGCACGGAGAGAACAGCTCACACTCTCTGCTACAGACCCTTCCAGAAGGACCCGGAGCTGGAGGCCAGCCCAGCCTCCCTAATTGGAACCATACAGGAGTGTGTGGTGTGTGTTCGTTTTCGAACAGTAAGTTTCATTTTGAAATATCTCTGAATCAGCTTGTAAAAACGTCAAAATCAAGACATCCAGTTATCATCTCCAGGCGAGGGTGGATCGGAAATATATCTTAAAGAACGTATTCCGTTCCCCTCAACGGTGATGAGAAATAGTTCATGTCCAGGATAAGGAACGTGAAAAGACTTCATTACTTGTCTTTGGTTCCTTTAAATGGAACCAGAGGTCAAAACGAGATACAAAAGTTCCAGGGTAAATTGTAAATTATGAATCCGATTGTCCTGCACATATCGGAAGAGAGAGCATAAGAGAAGGTCGGAGACAAAAAAGAGCGATCGAAATAATTTAAGAAACGGCGAGGCCTGTGGGGCTACCGCCTGGCTTCTTTCCGCACAAGCTGTGCGACTTTAGACCAAGGGCTGCCTCTCCGTTGTAAACAAGAGAATGTAAATAAGGCGCTTGGCCAGGGCCGGGCTTGGCGCTCCCTCCACGTGGCCTGTGAACCCACAGCCGCATCCCGCACTGAGGTGCATCTGACAGACGGGGATGTTCCCTAAGGCCGCGAGGAGAGGCCAGAGAAAAGGGGCAGAAACCTACTACCCAGCGCACGCGGACCCCCTTCTGCACGCGGCGCCCCCTCCCGCGGACCCCCCTCCCGCGGAAAGCAGCGCTGTCTCCCAGGAGCAGGTCACGGGGCGGCTCTCAGGCTTCCAGAGGGCGTCCTGGCTCTCTGGCCGCGCAGCCTGGCGGGCCAGATGTGTCCTGAAACCTTATTCTAGACCTGAAGGTCTGAGCCGGGCCCTGGGCCTCGGGCTTCCCCCTCGCAGCAGCAGGAGACGCGCGGGGCTTCCGGCAGAGGCAAGGCCGCTTCACTTCTCCCCCATTTTGTCCGTTCCATGGGGGGAATTCGTTAGGAAATGAAAACTGAAGAGTGTAAAATTGATTCTAAAAGGCCGCTGGGATTTCTCGGAGCCGATGACTGCTGCCGGGCGAATTCTAGACGCTGAGTCAGTTCTCGGCGCGGACCTGCCTTACTTGACCATTCCCGCCTGCCAGGCTGGGCGGGCCGGACCGTGTGAAAGCTCCCATCTTCGCGGAAGGTTCCAGATGAAAGTTACGGAGCTGCATACCTGGCTGAGGACGGAGGTTGGAGGTGGGTCCCCACAGCAGCTGGGTCAAGGGTCAGGCCCCCCAGCCGTGCCCCTTCCCCCTTCACAGACGGTCACTTACGGGACGGCCTCTTCCACAATCAGTGCACTGTGACCGTCCGGGCAAAGGCAGTTCACTTATTTTTAAAAAAAATTTTTTTGGTTTCCCCTTGAGAAAGACGCCTAACGGTGTTTCTATTCTGGTTTTAAACAGTCTCTTCACATCCAGGGGATCTTTGACCAGCAGGGATTGCCACAGCTGCCCCCCATCCTCCCCGAAGCAAATTCTCTCTCCACCCGACACCCAGGAACCGCGTTCTGACTTCTCTCTGCACCCCAACACCCAGGAACACGTTCTGACTTCTCTCTGCACCCCGACACCCAGGAACTGTATTCTGACTTCTCTGCACCCCGACACCCAGGAACGCGTTCTGACTTCTCTGCACCCCGACACCCAGGAGCTCTCAGTGCAGACCTGCCATGAGGGGCACCTCATGGCACAAGAACCGGATCAGCTGGGGAGGCTGGGCCCCCGACCCCGAGGGGAGCGGCCGCCATGCTCCGGCCGGGTTTGCGCATCCACTGCAGGGCAGCTGGCATGTACGGGTCACTGAGATCTCCCTGAGGTCTAACAGTTTGCAAAACGTTGTGCAGGAAAAAGCCCTGGCAGAGCGAGAAGGTCCCGATTCGTAGAAATCCACCTTCTTTTAACTCCTGCCCACACGAGTGGAGAGAGAGAGAGTCTGTTTTCATAAAGTCGGTCCCACACCGAGAGCGGCGTCGCGCCTGCCGGGCTCCCCTCTCGGGGCCGCGGCTCCCGGGGCGGGTTCTCGCCCAGCGCTCACGGACGGTGCCCAGGGTCTCAGCACGGGGCCCATCGGCGCAGAGGACAGAACTGAGGATGGTGCTGAGTGGAAGGGGGTCAGTTCAGGGTTGGAAGTTATAACCAGCAGCCTGTGTTTGAAAGGCTTTGTTTTTAAGAGGGAAACGGAGAATCTTGTTAGCCATCTGCAGGATTGACAGCAGGCGACACTCGCCCATGCTGCCTGCCGTCCCTGGAGGACGAGCTGCTGAGACGGCGGCCGCTGTTGACATGCGG
Source organism: Myotis myotis (assembly GCF_014108235.1). Lineage (NCBI taxonomy): Eukaryota > Metazoa > Chordata > Mammalia > Chiroptera > Vespertilionidae > Myotis > Myotis myotis. Next base: position 1,620,020 of record NW_023416357.1, on the reverse strand, counting down.
TGAGACCCTTGTTCAGGGCTGGGGCCTCGAGCTCGGAGGCCTCGCACCTGAGCCCGGGTTCTAGCCTGGCTTCGCGGTCTCCTCGCTCCGTCCCCCCGCAGCCCGCCTGCTGTGACTCCCCACGGCGGCCCACAACCGGCCCACGACCGACTAGCAGCTCGCCTCCCTCCCCCAGGTTTCTGCTGCTCCTGCTGCTGCTCCGTGAGCTTTGGCCCCCAGAGACCCAGACAGGTTAGAAACCGTCTAAAGGAGCGAACGGACTGAGATGCGGGTTCCACTCGCCCAGCTGGCTCAAGAACATGAGAGAATGGCGCTACTGTGGGTGTGGGCGACACAGACACACTCCCGCTGCTGCTTGGCTACGGATTCTTAAAGCCCCGAACAGGGCATCCCCTTCACGACAAATGCCACTCGTGGGAATGATAAAAAATTGGAAATATCCTATAGTCGCCAGTGGGGCACTGGTCCAGTCGGCTATGCTGCCGCCACGCAAGCAAGTCGTAAGAGGTGTTACAGACCTGTAACCACCAACTCACACCCATCAGGGTGTGTGCACAGTCCTACCAAGTCACACAAATCCGTGTGCGCAGCACAGTCCCAGGGTCTACGAGAAGGTGAGACTATCTGAATGAAAGGGTCTGCAGAGTTACGGACAATATTTTAACAATCTCTCTCCAGTGTATTACAATTTTGACTTCGTTTAAACTCTTGTGTTTACCTGTATTTCTAGCCTTGTAAAGTATTAACCGTTTAACTGAAAGGCTGGTTTGAACTGCCGCTCACACACGGCGAATCCATCGCACAAGCCTGATGTCTCCCCTCTCCAAACATGACAGTGAAACGACAATGAAGACGTGCGAAGATGAAGGGCTAAGGTCGCACTAACAGGAAGTGCTGAGCAGATGAGCGATGCCAGGGGCGGGCGGGAGATAAGGTGGCTGGTGGGCCGTGCTGAGGCCGCAGGGGCTGGAGGAGACGGGGGCCTGGGCATGGGGGGGCCAGGGAATTGGGGCTGGGGGGCTGGTCACTGGGGCTGGGAAAACGAAAGGAGCGGGTAGAGCAACCGGAAAGGACCTGGGTCTGAGTCTGACTCGGAGGGACTCTGACATACACCTGCCATTCGGTGACAGAGGTGGGGCCCCCGCGTAGCGGGGCCGACAGCGGGCAGGCACGTGGGCACGCAGGGAGCAGGCAGTGAGCCCAGGGGAGCAGCAGTCCTTGGAGAAGACCCCACACAAGTGGCCAGAGCACAAGCCTGGGTCACAGAGCCAGGAGGGGTGAGCACTGAACAGTGACAACAAAGGCACAGAAGGTGAACAGTAGCGGCCTGGTATGGCCCTGCATCCGGAGAGAAGCCCTGTGCAGAGAGGTTCGGGGCGCAGGAGCGGAGGGGTGGGGTGCAGGCCACACGTGGCAGGGTCCGCAAGAAGCTTGGCCGCCAGCAGAGCAGGCGAGCGTGCAGGTGGGGCCGTGGGATGGAGGCTGGGGTTTTGATTCTGTCTTTTTCACGTAAAACGGAGCTAAGCAGCCGAGGTGACATTACCCGGTGCAGGTGACTGGTTGGGCTACAGGAAATCGAGCCGCCTGAATAAGTCACTACAGCTCGGAGTCACTGCTTCAGATCTTCCTCAACAAAATCGTAGCCAACCTGGCCTTCTCCAGCTTCTGCTGCTCGTTTTTCCTGCTTCCTAAGACCGAAAATCTCACACATGAAGACCTTTAGGGCATCCAGCTAGCTGTGAACATCTGGGGGAAGGCAGGGGAGCGACACACAAACAAAACCCCCACAAGCAGCATCATCTTCACAGACCTGGTGTCATTCGGGCGCCTTAGAACGTGACAGTGCGATGTCACAGGCGGGTCAGACACACGCATTATCCTGACCAACGAGGTATCGTTCACCTTTAGTGAGGAAGCGGCCGGGAGTCCGGGTTCCGAGCGCGGCGCTGTGTCTCGCCGACTGCGGGGTCTATTTGCAAAGGGGCTCGCTCCCTGATACAGAACATTAAAATGCACGCTTTTTTTTTTTTTATCCGAGCACATTTCCTATCTTTTAAATGCTCACATGTGTCCAGTGTCTGTAGTAACTGTATGTTTACATAACAGGCATGCTCTGTCCAGCGCAGCACCGTTTTTTAAAAGCCAAGATACTCACCAAGCACTATCAGGCCCTGAACTATGTGAATCCCCAGCGAGGCCCAGGCCAGAGTGCTGCTTTTTTGTGTGTGACTCTTCCTGGCAACCCTCCAGCGATCCGCCCAACATGTGCTGTGTGCTCTCGGCTTTCTCCCTGCGTCGGCCTGAGAAAGACGGGCTTTCAAAAATCAGAACCTGTCACAGGAGTGGCGCGGGCACACGGGCCAGCAGCCGGCGCAGCGGGCATGGGCACCGGCACGGGGAAAGGTTAGCACAGGGGTGGGCAAACTTTTTGACTCGAGGGCCACAATGGGTTCTTAAACTGGACCGGAGGGCCGGAACAAAAGCATGGATGGAGTGTTTGTGTGAACTAATATAAATTCAAAGTAAACATCATTACATAAAAGGGTACGGTCTTTTTTTCCAATAGTTTTATTCATTTCAAACGGGCCGGATCCAGCCCGCGGGCCGTAGTTTGCCCACGGCTGGGTTAGCAGCTCGGGTGTCCTGGGTGGGGCCGCAGACCCACACGCAGGTGAGCGCAGGCCGCCTCGCCCCAGCCACCGCTGGGACGCTGAACTAAACACACACCTACTGCTGCACTGAGTGTCATCATCTTAGCAACACCCACTCGGAAACATGCAGTGGAGAATGGTCTCTGAATTTTGTGAGTCCACAATTTTCCTCTCGTGCCTAGAATGTTTGAAAACAAAAAGAAATGCAAGATTTCTTGGTTTTGGGAATAAAGAATGTGAATGCTTAAAACACTTTATTGTTAAAAGAAAACATCATTCATCTTTATTCCAGACACCGTGTGGTGACGGAGGCCGAGGCTCTGAAAATGCCGGAATGAAGATGAGCCCGCCTGCCTCACACAGCACATCTGCATGAAGATGAGGTCTGATGCCCAAACCCGCTGTGTCTCACATCCTCAAGGGAGGCTGCACCTAGAGAAGGGCTTGGGGAGGGAGCCCGCGGGGGGGGACCCGTTCCAGGGGGATCTAGTTTCCCCTCCCACAGGCCGCGCAGAGGACGTCGGAGGCAAACTCCCCCAAGAGGACATCAGAGGTGCCTGTCAATTCCATTTCTCAGTTAAAAAGGAAAAGATAAAGGTAGTCGGCGGTAACAGAAAATGAAGAAGTATTAAACGTTCTGATGACAGCCATGGCGGTTCTAGGACATGCTGAGGGGTACCCTAGGGTCAGGGCCCTGCGCCAACTTCAGGTGGGGACACAGGTAGGTTTAGGACAAAAATCACTGTCTCTGTGGATACTGGCTTGGACAAAGTCCTAGGTTTTCCATAGCTTACCCAGGTACTTCTGCTCCCCAACTTTATGAGGGGGTGGGGGAGGTGTCACTTTACACTAATTTGCTGAAATTCGGTCAACTCTGGAATCTATTCTCACCGACCTGCTGTTTCTCCCTCCTGCCCCGACGACTCATCGAACGTTACTGACGGTTATGAAGACAACGCCGGGCAACCGCCACTTGGAGATGGCGGGCGGGCAGCTCAGTTCGATTTCTCGGTCCCTGACCATTTCCCCTCCCGCCTGGGGCAGGAGACGCCCCACCTGGAGGTATGGTAGCTGGTGCCACGTGAATGCAGGTGGAACGGGCCGGGGTTAGCCGGACGGTCACAGTCACTTCTCCGAATAACAGAAACTCCTTCTCTGGACGGAGAGCCTGATGGGTCAACCAAAACCCAGATTCGTTCCTTTGTTGTTTTTTTTAAGATTGGATTCTGGATAGCTTTTTTAAAAATACATTTTTTTATTGATTTCAGAGAGGAAGGGAGAGGGAGGGAGAGGGAGAGGGAGGGAGAGGGAGGGAGAGAGAGAGAGAGGGAGGGAGAGAGAGAAACATCAATGAGAGAGAATGATGGATTGGCTGCCTCCTGCATGCCCCACACTGGGTGGGGATGGAGCCCGCAACACGGGCCTGTGCCCTGACCGGGAAGCCACTGTGACCGCCTGGTTCATAGGTCGATGCCGGCAGGTTCGTTTTCTTTGATGTTAGAGTCGGGCGACACCGGACTCTCTATATAATAGGGAAACCACCCAGGGAGGGGAGAGGGAGAGGCGTGGCATGAGGAAGCGATTCTGCGCCGTCGCGGAGGAATACTGCGGAAGACACTACCGTCTGTGCCTGGCGCGTTGTACGTTTTTATGACTGCTATCTGTGTAAGTGAGAAGAGTGAAGAGTCTTAAAGGAAAAAGTGAAGACACACTCACTCCTGGTTCGGTTTTCAAATTATAACACTGAGCAAGTCTAGCCTCAGCCAGAACGCGGCTGGGAGAAGCACTCGGTCAGAGGTCAGACAGGCGAGTCCCAGCAGCTGGGACGCAGTGATTCTCCTCCATGATTGTAACGTGTTTGACTCATGTTTCCACGGTGCTCTGCACAGTCCTGGGGGGTTGGACAGAGAGAGAGCTCGCCAAGAACTTTATCTGGAAAATGATAGTGTTAGTGTTTCACCAGTTTTCCAATTAGACCAAAAAAAAAGGACAATTCCCAAAAAACACTCATAATTGACAAATGCTATCTCCATAGCAATACCTTACGTCACGTGTCCAGAAGTTACTGAGTAAACGCCCTAATGCATTTACACACAACATTTTTCTTTAAAATGCATCCACACACAAACACCACATGAAGTGACACATACACACACACGCGCGCGCGCGCACACACACACACACACACACACACACACACACACAGAGGCGAGCCTGCGTTCCTGAGCGGGATGGTGTCACGTGGTGCTGGGTGCACCGCATGTCTCGGCAGCTCAGTGACACGTCTCCCGGGCACCCTGGCCACACCCAGCAGGGGTCCTATTCGGGGGTCCCATGTGGGGGTCGGTCCTCTGCAGGGAGGCTGGGAGGGGGAGGCTTGGTAACCGAATTCCTGCTGATGTGATGCAGGTTTTAATGCTAAACAACCCTCGCCGGGACTCCACTAACCTCTCAAGGGCTTTTAAAGGTTTGCTTGTTCGCAATCACACCATTTCTTTCTCCACAATCAGCCTCCGAGGTGGACTGGGATAACCTGTAACACACGCTGGAATGGTTACGGAGGAATCAGCACACCGTGTCGGCTTGGCTTCAGAATCGTCCCATGTGAGGCGGGAAAGGATGTGAGCATTTAGATCAGCGGTTCTCAACCTGTGGGTCGCGACCCCTTTTGGGGATCGAACGACCCTTTCACAGGGGTCGCCATCGGAAAACACATATATAATTACATATTGTTTTTGTGATTCATCACTATGCTTTAACTATGTTCAATTTGTAACAATGAAAATACATCCTGCATATCAGATATTTACATGACGATTCGTAACAGTAGCAAAATTACAGTTATGAAGTAGGAACGAAAATAATTTTATGGTTGGGGGTCACCACAACATGAGGAACTGTATTAAAGGGTCGCGGCATTAGGAACGTTGAGAACCACTAGTTTAGATGCAACGAGGCAGACGCTGAACAGGGCGATGGGCACGTGCAGTTCTTTATCTCTTCCCTCTGCTCCTGCCAGTGCTTGGAACTGTCGATAATTTTTTAAGTTAAAAGAAAAGAGTAGAAATTGGGAAAAAAAGACCTGTTGGCTTGAGAATGTAAACAACTAGACAAAGCCCTTTCCTCGTGCTTGTAACGCCCAGTGGTTAACTCCCTGACCACACGACCCTCTTTCTCTTCCCCGAAGAAACACACGGCTCCTCACTGGGGTCAGCCTTCCGGCCCCCAATGGTTGTGATCACTTTAACTTGCACAGTCCACAAAGAGGTCCACGGAGCAGCAGCCCACTGGATTCTGAGACCGAGCACAGGGTCCCCGTCCAGCGTCCGGCTCCCACCGCATCGCCCTGACCGAGCCACGCTGTCTTCCGGGAACGTTGTACCAATGCCTCTTGTTTGCTGCACAAAGCGCTATGCAAAGAGGAGGCTGGACCAGGTCACGTCAGCTGTTTTCAATGCCAAAAACAGTTGAACTGCGGCAATTTCATAGGGTTCCACCTAATAGAAGGCATTGTGATCAGGATTTATTTCTTCTAGAGAACGGAGCCAGGCCATTGTCGCACAACATCATCACGCAGGGTGCGGGCCTCATGGCCAAGGCATTCTCTGCGGGACACACACAGGAGCCGGCTTCTGCAGGTCAGGATACAGAGGCCCGGCCGCCCTCTCACCCCGTACGTGCCGGGGTTCCCACGCAGGGAGTCTGAGGATGAAGGCTCCCAGAGCGTGTCTCCTTCCAGCTGTCATCGCAGGAGCTGAGTCGACGACTGCCCGTAGGACCAGGCTTTTGTTATGTTCACTTTACAACGGCCTGGAAGTACCTGGGTAAAGTCCTAGAAACAGCCATGGCTGTTTACTGTCCCACTCAGCTGGCTTGTGCACGTGGCGTGACTGCAGAAACAGCCGTACAAAAGTGGGGGGCGAGGGGTCCTGAAAAGGTCCGACTTCCCAGGAGAGACCACAGAGGCGGCGAAGGGACGCGCCTCGCAGCACGGCCGGGGCAGAAGGACCCCCGCTCAGCACCGGGGCCCGGGGGATCATCGGAGCTGGGAACGTACAGGGGACGGAAACCGGCTCTGGGAAATGTTCGTCTCAAAAACCACACACCGGCCGACGCTGACGGACGGTGAGCAGCGTCCGGCGTCTGGGAGGGGCTCTGTTCAGGCATCACCACCGGCAGCGGGACAGGCATTTGTAACAGGAGTCAGTGACTCCGAGCTTTTTCTCATGATTTCTCTCTTGTATCTGTGGGCAAATGGCAGAGTCTGAAAACTATGTCGATTCTGACATTTTATTAAACTGAGCGACAGCTCTCGTGAGTGAGCCACGTCCGTCCCGACGCCCCGGTCGAACCGCCCCCTCGGCAGCACGCGGTGTAACCCCAGGTCAGGCAGGACACCCTCCGCCCCCCGCGAGGGCCCGCGGAGGGCCGTTCACGGAAAAGCGCCGGGTGTGAGGCACGGCCGCCGCGGTTCTGAATGAGACGCACGGTCCACACGTCAACAGCAAAACACGCGTCCCGATTGTGACAAAGCCTCTGGGACAAGCCGCGGTTTTTAACAGCAGCCTCGGCCTCGACACTGCAGCCCCTGAAAAGACTCCGTTTTTAAGGACAAACCTTCCCTTCGCTCGTTTCCTGCACCTTCACCGTTAAAGTGAAGCCGCGAGAGCCGGCTGCTCTGTGCTGCCCGTTCCTCACACAAACATGCACCCACAGGGGGAAGAGCCCTCGGGGCACCTGTCTCCACGTCCTGGGAAGCCCACTCGTCGCCACACACAGAGGAGAGGAAACGGGGCCGAAGCCGGGCCGTCGGGCAGCAGCGAGCTGTTTGCGCGCGGAAAGGAGCAGCTCCCGGTCTCACGCGCTCTGAGAGCTGCCCACAGGGTGCTGCCCAGGGTTGCTCCGGCTACACTGCGTCTCTAAGAAGCTCTCAAGGGTTTGTCCCTCTTGTCCCGTAGGGACACCCTAAGTCCCTGGTTAGGGTTGACCGGCACACCCCAGAGCCGTCTAAATAAACGCGCTGAGATGCGCTCTGACTCTCACTCTCACGGCCGCACGCAGGGACTTTGCAAGGGACACTGAACAGAAGATGCTGGGCACCTCGGCTCGCAGGGTGGCAAGGGGAAGGGTCCCATCAGATCGTCTGGAAGTCGAGGGAACTGACAGAAGCGCGTTCAGACTCTGGGGAAGGCCCCCCCAGGGCCCGCAGGTGGGGTGAGAGGATGTGCCCACAGATCATCTGAGGGAGTAGGTCACAGCAAAAACAGCCCCAGGGGAAGGGGGGCCACACCTCCCACCAGGAAGCTCCCCCCATGCCCGGACTCCCCAGCCATGGAGCCAGAGGCACCGTCAGTGTCCTGTTTAGAGAGAGGAAAGCTCGCTTTCCTGGCCGCTGGGGCTCTCCCACCGAGAGGCAGCGCTGGGCACCTCCGCGCGCAGGGGCTGGGCTGCCGGCAGCAGTGCAGACACAAACACCACTTCCCCCTGCGCCAGGGGCTGATGGCGGCCGCAGCGGAGCCGGACAGGCAGCTGGGCAGGAGCCTGTGGAGACCCCGCGCCAAACCGAGAGCACAAGGGCCGGCACCAGGGAGAGAAGAGCGGAGAGGGCCCGGCCCACCTAGGAAATGGCCCGCCGCCGGCTGTCAGGCTGCCAGGCAGAATGGCCAGGACAGGGTGCCGACAGGCGTGGGGGCCACGAGCAGGGTGGAGAGGGACTGACACGGTCTCATTTCCACAGAGAATGCCTTGGGCAGGTGGGGGGGCAGGGGTGAGGCTAGAGCAGCCGCGGGGGCGACGGGGGACTGTCCCAGACGCCAGTCTGTAGGCGGAGGTGCCTTCACGGAGGGGACGCCGGGAAGAGGCCGCACCAGGAGCAGGGAGCGCCATTCTGCACGGGGGACTGGGGCTCGAGGGTGAGGAGACGCTGTGTAACAAACACAAACTCGTTACCGAGATGTCTGTGCAAGAGCTCTGCTATTCTCTTACCTGAAAATTAAACCATGGACGGGGGACGGGAGCCCCCGGCAGGAGAACCCCCGCCCACAGCTGCTGAGTGCACACGCCCTCCGGCCCGCAGTGGCGTCCACCCAGGAGCTACAAGGTGTCCCCAGTGAGTTCACCCCAGAGCTCAGCCCCCTGACCGGAAAGTCTCCCCACAAATCCGTGTCACCAATACTGGTCTGGCTTTCATGGGATAGAGATCACTGCCACCTCAGACCTCCAGCCCACACCATCTTGCCAAAATAAACTGGCCCACGCGATGGGCCCGGCCGATAGAAAGTATCGTATTCTGAGAGATACCAGCACGGAATGGAAGTATTTCAGCCCGAGCTCCCTGATGGCGAGATGGGGGCAGAGGGGGGGCCTGGGGACAGTGAGGTCCCGGCAGTCTGCTCCCTCCAGGGCGGCCACAGGTGCCTGACCTCGGCACGTCCACCCGCGGCTCCCCCACCCCCCCATCACCCGAGCAGCTTTCGAAAGCACTCTGAGCCTGAGATGAAAGATAGTGAGCCACTTAGTGGGAGCCGGCAGTTCGCTCAGAAGCGGAGGAAAGGCGAGCACATCACCCCCAGGGACAACCCCCCCCGGGGTTCCTTCCCGGCTGATCCCAGGCCACCAGCCCAAACATCTCAGTGCCAAGAGGCGCCTGAGGAGTAATCCAGCCTTAAGTCACCTGGGTTCAGTGTGTCACCTGGGGAACAAGAGTCCGCAAAGGCACTGCCTACGCAGGAGTGCGCTTAAAACAGAGGGAAGGGACCAACCTCCCAGAGCCCTGACCCCGCATGACCAACATCCCGCACCAGGGGGGTGCCGTTGTGACAGCCCGACCCCACCCACACGTCATCACCCCAAGTCCAGGGCTTCCACGTGGGCATTCTGTGGGTTCCGGCAAATGTACAAGTGCGTTCATCACACGGGGCATCTTCATTGCCAGACCTCTCTCTTCTCCCAGCCCTGGAAGCAGGGCAGCTCGGCCCACGGCAGTTTTGAGGTCTAGATTCAAGTTGCGTTCTTCAACCACAACTGAGAACGCACGGTCCAGCCTTGGCACCCCCGCTGTCCCCGGCGAGCAAGCACAGGACCCCTACATTAGCCTCCTCTGCACCACCGCTTGCTCCCCTTCTCCCCAGCGATGCTCACTCACAGCCATGCTGTCACCACCGCCCATACCCCACATCCTCAAAGCACGCACTTTGTCCTGTTTGCATTTGTTCCTGACTAGAGGCCCAGTGCATGAAACTCATGCACCAGTAGGGTCCCTCGGCCTGGCCTGCGATCAGGGCCGATCGGGGCCTCCAGATGCTGGCTGGGGCCTTCATTCCAGCTACTGGCTGCCGACTGGGGCCTCCCTTCATTCCACGCCGCCCCCTGGTGGTCAGTGCACGTCGTAGTGAGTGATTGAGCTCCCGGTCTCCTGGTCGAACTCCCGAGGGGACACTTGGCATGTTAGCCTTTTATATATATGGATGACGAAGCCCCTATGTTGCTGCTGGGTTTCCATCTCACAGATGAGGACAGGCCTCTGAGGGGAGCCCCAGGAATTCGGGATTGTGATGGGAGCCTTCAGCCCGAGGGGAAAAGCACGGGCGATAAAATCCCTTCCTCAGACAAAGAAATAGTCACTCAGTTTAAGGGAAGGACAACTCCAACCACTGTATTTGCGTCAGAGTCATTTCCCCCTCCTCCTGCTATGCAAGCAATGCTCCCCCTGCACCTTGTCCAGAGGGGATGCACCTGCTCAGGGGCCTGTCTAGATTCACGGGGACCCCGAGGGAATGCGCCTGCTCAGGGGGCTCGTCTAGATTCATGAGGACCCCAAGGGGATGCGCCTGCTCAGGGGGCTCGTCTAGAGTCACGGGGACCCCGGCTCCTTCCAGGGGACCCCAGCTGGGTCACAGACACAGAGAATAGCCTCCTGGCTTGGAACTGGGGTGCTACGGCTGTATCCAGTTTTAAAAAAAGAAATCACAGAATCTCTCCACCATATGGGTTTCTAACAACTTTAAATATGCTATTCAACCATTATGAACACGGATTGGAGAGCACACAAGAAGGAATCTGCTGTGGCCTTCAGACGGTCTGCCTTCGGTTTTACTCATTTTGGGTGTTTCTGACCCGGTGCCGGCGGGAGGTAGGCACCAGCAGGCCTGCAGCGGTGGGTGAGGGAACGAGGGCAGCCTCCCCTGAGGGCCCCTGGTCACATCTCGAAGCTCTGATAACACACTTCCCGGCAACAGACCCTCCGGAGAGTGGCGTGTCTGCTTCACAGCCGGTGAAATCTCACGGCCTCCAAGCTCCGTCCTGGTGTGAACACGCAACACAGACGGGGATTCGAAGTCGGTACAAGAAAGAACGGCGCTTTCAAAGCCAGGCTGGAGCCGGCCCTGCCCTGCGGGAAGAGGAAGCCACCTGGGGTCCCCGTGCAGGTGGGGTTTGAGGGAATCGTGGAGGAGGAGCTGTGAGGAGGGGAGCAGGACATGGGCACGTCTCGGAGGCTGCAGGGCCGGCAAGGGCTCCCGGTGGGCCCCCCTAAGTGCTACCCAGTGCCGTGCCCCCCATCACAATCACCCCCGTGTCATTCCCACGGGACAATGGCCAGTGGCAGAGCGCTTTAATGAGCTGGGCTATTGTGGAGCGGGCAGGGCTCTGTGCGCGGGGTGTCTAAGGGATGTGCAGGGAGCTGCTCTGCAAATGCAGCCTCACATGCAGGCTGGCTGGGAGGTGTGGCCACAGCTAACAGTGAAGGACCCCACTCAGTGACGTCAGAGTGGTCCCTCCAGGAGACCCCGTCAGCGTTCCCGCGTTCTCAGTAAGTGCCAGGAGGAGCCCTGGCTCTGACCTCAGGTGGCACGGGGTGACCGGGGGTGGGGGGGTACAGGGTGGCAGGCTGGGCAGGCCGGGCAGGTTTCTCCAATCCCCAGCCACTGGGCGCTGTGGACGCCATTTTCAGGTTCTGACCAGAGGAATTTGTGAACCAGGGTGCCTTGTACCATACGTGCATTTTACTTTTTTATTTTAATAAACTTTAATGACTTTTACAGAGAGAAGGGAGAGGGACAGAGGGTTAGAAACATCGATGAGAGAGAAACATCAATCAGCTGCCTCCTGCACGGCCCCTACTGGGGATGTGCCCGCAACCAAGGTACATGCCCGTGGCCGGAATAGAACCCGGGACCCTTCAGTCCAAGGGCCAATAATGCTGTCCACTGAGCCAAACTGGTGAGGTTCCACAAGTATATTTTAAACATAAATTTCCTTTTAAAAAGATCATTAATTGACTCAATTCTTTTCATCAGAAAGGAATACAGAGAGGGCATGTCTGATCCCTGCCCGCGTTTATGGCTCAAATGGGCAGGGCGCGTTCTGCTCCAAGCGTGAGGGAGCTGCTCAGACCAGCCTCAGAGACCCTCCCCCCAGAGGAAGCCAGGAGTGTGCCCGGCCTCATCCCAGCCCCCACAGCTGCCTGTTTCCACAATTTGCATATTATTTGGGACCAGGGCAGCTGTAATTGCAGATCTGTTTACCTTCTTTCATCTGGGACTAGCAGCAAATCATGCTTAATAGCCGGTAATTCCCCTGTTAATGAGATACCTGCATGCGGCAGGGACTCAATCATGTCCCGCCGTAGGCCGGGGGGTTGGGTGGGGGAGGGTGACCCCTCCCTGCCAGGCCTGGGGTGGCTCCCAGCACCCAAACCCCAGGACGGCTCAGCAGATGCACTCTGCCTCCCGGGACGGAACTAACTCTGGTGCCAGCGGTGGGCGGCTCTGGAATTGGGGCCACAGCTGTCTCCCTGCTGCTTCGTTCACACCCCCAGGCCCGAGCCCAGGCCGTCTCCCAGGTCCGTCTGCACGCACTCGCATACCAGGGAGCGACTGCGGGGCCGGCAAGGGACGACTCCACCCCCAGAAGAACTCCGACACGTCCCGTCCTGGCCACGGGTGTCAGAGAAGGACTCCCAGGCGGGCCTCCTGCTCACAGGCTGCTGCCCTCCTGCGCCTCCCAGTCCTCGTGCGTCTGACTCCCTCCTCGCGGCGCCTCGCGCTCCCTGCAGCAGCGCCCCATCTGGAACCGAGCTGCTCGCACTGAGCAGACTGTTCCTGGTGAGGCCCCTCGACAGAGCGGTCGCTGGGCCTCTTTCCTCATCCCTCACCTGCTGGCCTTTCCTTCCCTGCCTTTCTCCCTGGCTCTGCAACTCCTCGCTGGGCATATGCTCCGGGGAGGGGTCTCAACGCCAGCCGAGCCGGGGCCAAGAACCGCGTGGCAGGAGCCTTGGGGAGCCCCAGGCCCGTTGGTTGATGTTTCGTGGCCACGGTGAAGCCTTTCCCTCTTCCTGTTTTACAGTCGACATGACCGTCACCGGCAGCGGCACCGCCACCCCCTCTAAGGTCACGTCCTCTCCGTGATCACTCCTGTGACTCCCAGGCGGATGGGCCCTTTCCACTCCCGGCCGCATCTCCTGCCTTGCCGACCTCTCAGCAGGCTGTCGTTGCCAACGGTTTTCTCCCTGCGGAGCGGGGTCGCTTTGTCCTCAATTCACGGACAGACTAATCTAGACCTTCTCCCTAAGCTCCCCAAACCCTCACTTCTCCATCTTAAGGCGGGGCGCGCATCTCTGTGCCATTCGTGACTGGAGAGGGCGGGGCTCGAAGCTGGGCCACTTCCCCTGACCTTGGCCGGCCGGGCCCCTCACCTCCCACCTTCCCTGCGCCTGGGGCCCCGGCTCCCTCTGAGCAGGGCCTGGCCCAGGAGCCTCCTTCCAGATGGAGGCTCTGTGCTGATCTATTTGCAAAGCTGCCAGGTTTCAGCCCGGAGGTCTCCACAGCCGACATCCCCTCCCCACACCCAGGTGCTCCGGACACTGCACGAGTCACCCCTCCTCTGAGAGCGGGCCCCCCAGTCTCTCTCCACGCCCCCCCTCGGCAGGCGGGGCGGGCTCCATCATTCCTTCCTAGGGACTGTCACACACACACGAGACGTGGACGAATTGGTACAGGGGACCCTTCCCGTATACTCCACGGGCCAAGGGCGCCAGATTCCAACCCTCTTCCTCACAGGCCCACAGGCAGCCCTGGGTCCCCCTTGGGAATTTCCCGGGGTCGGGGATGGCCGCCCGGGTCCGGGCTGGGATGTCATCACCACTAACCCCTGACCCCGGAGCTCACAGGACACGTGTCCGCACCCACCCTGCCAGTGCTGGCTCCCTTCAAATCCTGCCAGAAGTTTTAAAAACACACAAACCAGTGGAGGACTAGCTCCTTCCAACCCCCGCCCCCACACCCCCCCCCCAGCATGCATTCCCCCCGGGGCGATGTTTTTGCCCATGTTCCCAGTTCTCACCAGCTCCAGGCAGGACTCTGGGACAAACAAACAAGCCCCTGAGAGGGAGACCGTGGAAACGAGGGAGACCGTGGAAACGAGGGAGACCGTGGAAACGAGGGAGACCGCGGAAACGAGGGAGACCGCGGAAACGAGGGAGACCGCGGAAACGAGGGAGAACGCGGAACGAGGGAGAACGCGGAAACGAGGGAGAACGCGGAAACGAGGGAGAACGCGGAAACGAGGGAGAACGCGGAAACGAGGGAGAACGCGGAAACGAGGGAGAACGCGGAAACGAGGGAGAACGCGGAAACGAGGGAGAACGCGGAAACGAGGGAGAACGCGGAAACGAGGGAGACCGCGGAAACGAGGGAGACCGCGGAAACGAGGGAGACCGCGGAAACGAGGGAGACCGTGGAAACGAGGGAGACCGTGGAAACGAGGGAGACCGCGGAAACGAGGGAGACCGCGGAAACGAGGGAGACCGCGGAAACGAGGGAGAACGTGGAAACGAGGGAGACCGCGGAAACGCGAAGATAAGCCAAAGCGGGGCTGGCCGTCCTTTGGGGAAGAGATTTACTTTTCTTTCGATCGTGACCACCTTTGTTATCTGCTTCTCATCAGCACTTGCAACAGAGCCGAAGCTCAGCCCAGGCCTCTGAATGTGAACGCGCTCAGACTGTGGCCGCCAGGCCCCACAAGCGCTGCGACCGCCCGGGGGGAGCGGCCTGGGAACCTGCATTCCCGCGCTCGCCCCGTGGCTGTGTGCTGAGAAGCGCAAAGCCTCCTGGGAGTCCCACAGAGAGCGAGGCTGTTTTCACTTGGAGAAGCGAGGGGCAGCTTCGCAGGGATGGGTGGGATCTGGACTTTGTCATTTCCACTCGAGCGTCTGGCCACTGAGAAACCTCAGGCATCGCCTATGCGGCCAGCTGTGTTTGGAGGCCTGAGCCACGGCGCACGAGCTGCATGGAGCCTGCCTCCCCCACTCCCCACCAGGCTGGGGGTCCCCCTGCGGCAGGAGCCCGGCAATGAGGGAGCAGCGTGGGCAGGAGGGGACGCTGCCGGGAGCCTGCGTGTGAACTGTGAGTGCCGGCGCGCACATCGAAGCGCTTCCAGAGCCCTGTCCCCGGCTGATGGACTGTAATTAGTCCACCTGGGGCGAGTTCCGTGCAACCGTCTCCCCTCCTCTAGACAGGCCTCCTCTCCCATACGATCTGATGAAGAAGGCGTGGACATGCGTTCACGCACGCACAGACACGTGCACACACATGCACACATGCACATGTATGCACACGCACGCACATACGTGCACACACACATGTGTGCACACGTGCACACCTATACACACGTATGCACACCCACACACACACATGCACACGCACACACATCATGGTCATCATCATCATGGTCATCGCCATCGTCTTCCTCCCAGAGCCAGTCTGCCCAGGCTCTGGGTCCCCAGCCCCAGGCGTTCCCATCTTTCGAGAACCACTCAGACCTTCGTATCTTCGGGAGCATCTTGGCGCTTTGAAAGGGAGTGAGAGGACAGGAGAAGACTCTGGCTGATGACTCTTTAACAGAAGAAAGAAGTTCTTTCAACCATGACCCTGAAGACGCACTAGCTACCACCACAGGCTCTTAGAACAGCGAACTGAGCTGAGTCTAAGCTGCTTCCTGCAGCGCCTGAGACGGGCCCGTGCTCGGTCACTGTTCGCTGCTGCAGGGTTGGGCGTGCACAGCCTCACGGACAGGAAAGAGGAAGAGCGAGCCGACTGCTTCAGTCACTTCGTGGGAACTCGCTCTCAGCACTGACCCAAAGCGGTCGCTGCGTGCAGGGGCGTGTCTGCGTGCTCCACGCGAGCAGGATGCTCTCCACAGACACGCCACGGCCAGGGCCCCCGTGCTGCTGGCCTTGATGACAGACGACAGCAGGGACACTAAGGAACAGTCAACTGAAGAAGAAAGGCCGCTGAGGAGAGGAGGGACCTCAGCGCCAGCCCGGGAGCCCTCGCAGGCGCGTCCTGGAAGCCCAGACACGCTCCGAGCAGCACGGTCGGCGTCGGCGTCCGCGTCTCAGCCTCGGGGGCTCCTGGGAGGCTCGCTCAGCTGAGACACGTATGGGATGTCTGCCCAGCACGTTTCAAGGTCATTCAGAGGCATGAACAACACAGAACACAGGTGACCTTCACAAGCCGCTGTCTCCGCCTGCAAGGTCGATGGGCTAGATCAGCCGACAGGCCCCGGGGCGCCCCGCGTTCCGGATGCACAGGCCCGAGCCCAGACGCAGGAGTCAGCCCCCCAGGCCAGCACCCAGTCCCGGCTCTCCTTCCTCTCGGCGTGAAGCGGGACCTGAACGCCACGAGAGCGCTCAAGGATGGAGCCACTGCTTCCCGGTCGCTGGCACGTCACACTCAGTGAACACACGCTCTCTCATGACCCACGGCCGGGGGTTAACGCGCCTTGTGCCTCATTTAAGGTGTCGTTCGGCCACGACCGCCTAAGGAGACTCAGGTTCCCAAACACTTTCTGCTTTTACAAAAGTTCTCTCCCGTGGCGTCTCTGAGAGTGTGGGTGCGAGTTCACCGCGAGCCCCGGCAGGCTTCCGGGACATTCGGACCCCCATCTCCCCGGGGATGGGAGTGTGACGTGGCCACCGAACACCCTCACCGAGGGGGCGGCGCGTCCACCCCTGACTGTGGGCTGGGGCCGCCGGTTCACCGAGCCCTGGGCGCCCGCGCGATTCCCCGCCCCCCCAACACCAGCAGTGTCTGTCCGAGTCGGAAAACGGATGCCCAACCCCCCAAAGGATGGAAAGCAGGACTCTGAGAAGGAAAAGTCAGTGGCCCCTTCCAGAGAATTCTGTGAGGCAGCTCATGTCTGTAGAGGCTCCACGCGCTTGTGCAAAGGCACTCTGAGTGGAGACCTTCCTAAGGGCCCTGTCTCCTGAGACCAGACCAGGCTCTCGGGTCTGTGTCCTTCCAGAACCCGGGCGCCCCTCGGCCTTGTGGGCGGAGCCAGCGGTCTGTGAAGGTCGCCTCGTGTCCTGTGCTTGTTCATCATGCCTCTGAGGGACCTTGAAACCTGCTTGGCAGACGTCCCTTGAGTGTCCCAGCAGCATGGCAGCCCCGTAGCGAGCGGGAGGCAGGACAGGTCTTGAGCGGCGCCGCCTCGGACCCAGGGGACCTGCTGGAACCACCGCAGCCGCACGGAAACTTGAAGTGCGTTTTCTTGCAGATCGTAAGGCAGGTGAGATGGGAAATGCACAGCTTCTAGCTGGTGGCAGCCAAGTTGCTAGGCAGAGATAAGTGCTGAGGAAGTTGTTCAAAATGCTGGGTCCATGTAAGTGCTAACAGCCTCGCCAGGACACAGGCTCCCCAACCATCAGCCCCGGCCGTGCCAGCACCCAGCGAGCCCAGCCCAGCCTAAGGGAGCGGCTCTCGGGCCTGCGGGTCTCGGTGGAGGCGGCTGGCCCTCGCACCGGCTCCAGGAAAGCGCCTGAGCACACAGGTCTCCTCCCTCACAGCCAGAGTTCTGTTTCTGAAAACACGGGGCGCAAACAGAATCGTAAGAGACGGAATCCCGTTTCCAGTGCCCGGGGGCTGCCCTCACGGGAGCGGGACGCGTGTCTTGCGGGTGAGGAGCGAGCTTAGGAACTGAAATCTCCGCTCTGGGTTTGCTTTGTCACTCGTGTGCTTGCTTATGGCAAATGGACCCTCAGGCAGCGCAGAGACCCACATCCGCCCCTCGCCTCTGCCCTCACGGGACCCACCTTCCTACCAAGAAGAACAGATGAATTCAAAGACCTGACCATCACGTGACTTCCAGCGACTACCAGACCGGGGACGGCACGACTCCCTAAGCTCGGAGTCACACTGCACCCCGACACTTCCCTCGGCGCACGGACACTCAAGGCCACGCAGTGTTGACTGTTTGTTGCTTCCATCGCCCAAGACCCAGCTTTAGACAAGTGACATCACCAAAAGGAATGTAGCGCCATCTAATGTTGAAACTATGAACTGCTCCAGGCCGTAGCTCATGGGGTGCCTGGCACATACCAAATCTTACCGTTCTCCTCACAAACGAAAAACATTCCATGTGAACGGGCCGTGGCACCCTGGGGTGCCTTGGCACACAGTTTGGGAACCATATGTTCAGAAGCGACAAGGAGACTCTGTCCTTTTCCTGCAGTAACTAACCCACATCGTCAGATGCTGGCACCGTCCCTGTGCCCACGCACCTGCCCAGAGTTGGAGCCCTGCCACCTCCAACCCCAGTGCCGAGCCCGGCCACCGGAGTCGCATTCTTACCATAGTGTCAACTGACACGCACTGAAACCCACACACCCTCACATCGCTTTCCTTCGTGGCCTGCCCCTGACCAGTGATTCGATCAGGGTGTGGGCGCGGGGAGATGCTATTTGCTCACATAACTAAAGTTCTGTGCTGTCGTGTAGTTAAGGTGGATGGCCAACACGTCACACCATCTGCCAGGACGCGTGCCCAGCCTCTCCCAGCATGTGGTGCGTGGTGATGCTTCGAGGCACACGGCTGAGGGGAATGGAGACACTGCACAACAGACGTGCCACCTTCTCTGGGGAACAGTCTATGAGGCATGAACTGGGGATGACGTCAAGCAGAACCCTTCCCGCTCAGCCGTTGCTAGAATGCCCACTGCTGTCTTCCCTCTTGGGGCTAACTCGGCCTCCTCCTCCCTCTGCTCGCAGCCCTTTTACGCCCATCGCTGAGAGGACCAGCCGCCGACCACGCCACCTAACACAGGCCTGCCTCCATCTGTTTCCTTCCCAACCTTTGCAGTCGACCCCGCCGCCCATGAGCCGCCACCCTCCTGCCAGGGCTCTGCCTGCCCTCCCGCCCCCGCGTGCTGAGTGCTGCCTGTGTGCCCGGCTCTCCTCTCTCTGACTCTGCAGGCCTCCCCCATGATTCTGGGTAAATTTACAGAGTGCCTGGGGCGGATAATCAGCCATCTGATTAGGTGGAGTCTGGTCCTGGCCGACCCTGGGACGAGGGATGGGGGTCTCGGGACCGAAACAGCCCCAGCCAGAGGAGAGAATCAGGAAAACGCACTCGGTGCTGCTCAGTGGGCTGCTTTAATCAGCAGCTCAGAGCTGTGACCAACGCGGATTAGGATGACTCGGTTCTAAGGGCAGAATGTTCATAGTCGGGATGCTTGTGGTTCGCGGCAGCTGGGAAGCTCGTGGGTCCTCCCCCGGCCCAGTGGGGGACCCAAATGCGCGAGACCCATAAGCACTTTAGGGGGTCACCGTTGGGGGTCACACCACTGGGGGGTCACATCGTTGGGGGGTCACACCATTGGGGGGGTCACACCGTGGGGGGTCACACCGTTGGGGGTCACACCGTTGGGGGGTCACACCGTTGGGGGTCACACTGTTGGGGATCACACCGTAATCACTGAAGAGACGGCAGCGCGGGCCCTTGTTCTCGTCTTCAACCAGGTTTGTACTTGGCTACTTTTTAAGGTTCTGTCATATAGTATTCTATCCCAGGACATTTTAGCTCATATAATGACATTTCCAGGAAAAAACAGCAAAAAGCCTAGAAGCCTCCTCCAGTGCCAAGCTCATTTAGGAGGTTTAGCTTCTGCCTAACGCAGTGATGCAATGCAACAACAGTGAATTCCTTCCTAACATGTAGGAGTGAGGGATTGCTGGTGGAAACCGAGCGTTCCCAGCAAGCCGAGTGTTTCAGGGACAGACCACCCAAATGCCGTATTATATAAAGATGTCAGTTACGTCATTACATGAGAAAACAACACATCTCACTTTTGTGTTTTAACAACAATTACCCTCTCTGGGAAGATGGGCTGGATTAGCTGCTCTGCGAAGTGCCTCCCAGGGACCCCAATTATGTCAGGCACGTTGACACGGGGACCTTGATAGCGTGCGCTTCACCGAAGGAAGATATGATGTTTGTTCCCCCCCCCCGCCCCCGCACACACACACACACACACACCCCAGCCCTGCCTGAAGTGACTTCGCGGAGACCACCAATAGGATGCGTTTAAAAACTCCACATTTAAATGGAGACCACAGAGCAGTGGCTTTGTGGAAAAAATTTTTAGAATTATCTACTTAAAAGATTATTAGATCGATACCATTCTTTAAAAGCAACCGGAAAAATTTTTACATGAGAGCATTCCATTGAATTTAATTCAAATGGTATTTATAAACACCTGTGTACATTAGGGGGTACAATAAATGGTTTTTAAAAAGATTACACTGCTTATGTATACAACAACAACATTTGCCTTAAGTATTTGTTGCCTCGCTATTCATATTTTTCAGAATTTTGGCGCACATATGTGCAAAGTATCCCCCAAAACGTCTACACAATTTACAGCTGATAACTCAGTGAGTTTTCATTCCTCTTCAGGTTTGACGGATTTGAAATAATGGGTGGAGCCAGACTAAACTCAGAACAAAGAAAATTTGCTGCTAGCCTTTTTTATGAGGATACATAAAAGATAAAGTTTACATACAAAACCGGCAACAATTAAAGAATTGAGGGCAAACGGATACTGAACAAAATGATTCTTGATGTTTGTGGTTCCACTGTTTTGCGTTATCACAGCGCCTGGACCAGAACGGTCATCAGTGTGAAAATAGGCGTTGACAAAAAATTATTCATTTCTGTAGGTTCTTTCAAATTTTGAAAATGAGCTGTATGTTAACAAACACTGATTGTAGCATCATTCAAAGTGCACGTACATTTTTGGGGACACCCTATAGACTCAAACACCTGTTCATTCTTTTCTTTTTGAGTTTGGAGGAGGCTGGGGTAGGCTCACCGGCCAAGGAAAGGAAACGAGCCTGCCACCACTCTTATCTTGTCCGTCCCCAACAAAAACTCAGGTGTGGCTCAGTGGATAGAGCGTCGGCCTGCAGACTGAAGGATCCCAGGTTCAATTCTGGTCAAGGGCACATGCCCAGCTTGTTGTCTCGATCCTCAGTAGGGGGCATGCAGGAGGCAGCCAATCAATGATTCTCTCTCATCATTGATGTTTCTCTCTCTCTCTCCCTCTCCCTTCCTCTCTGACATCAATAAAAATATCCTAATACATAAAAACCCTGAGTTGTAACGACCAGTAACTACCAAGGCTCGACCAACTGAATGAAGTCAGTCCTGCAGTCAGCACTGGGTTGCTATGGCAACCCAGCACTGACTGTTTCCGCTGCAGGCGCGGTGCCCCAGCACTGACTGCTGAGGGGGCTGCGAATCAGGGCCAGAGAGGCCTGAAGAGAGAAGCAGGGACTGATCCATTGCCTCTGTGGCAACTTTTGATCAGCACTTGCCTCTCTTTCTCTCCCAGTCTGGCCAGCAGCCACGCCTCCATTTCTCTCCAGGCCTCCACTGGGGCTGCTGATCAGCCCCACCTTTCTGATCAGGCCCCGTTGATAGGCCCAGAGATGCTGACTGGCATAGGAACTGACCAATCAGAACCAAATGTGGGTGGTGTGGGGAGCCGATGGTTGCCTAGCAGGTGGAGCTTTTGACGCTGACTGGCATTGAAACCAACCAATCAGAACCAAATTGGCCAGCAGAGGAGGGCAGTTGGGGGCAACCAGGTCAGCAGGGGAGGGCAATTAGGGGTGATCAAGCAGGCAGGCAGAGGCAGTTAGGGGTAACCAGGCCAGCAGGGGAGAGCAGTTAGGGGCAATCAGGCAGGCAGGCAGGTGAGCAGTTAGAAGCCAGCAGTCCCAGATTGCGAGAGGGATGTCCCCATTTGGAGAGGGTGCAGGCTGGGCTGAGGGAAGCCCCGCTCCATGCACGAATTTTGTGCACCGGGTCTCTAGTACAAAATAAAATGTGTAAACAGTCATGCTCTGCATAATAAAAACAAAAATAAAATCTTGGGCTCCAACTCTAGGGTATAAGTTTTCCAAAATGCTTCTCCTGTTACCTAGCCCCATAGGGCGGTGTGGTCACCCAGGTAAAGGACGCGACACGAGCCTGCCGCAGCAGGCCCTGCAGGGACTGCAGCACCACGGGCACGCAGGGAAGCCGGTCAGCTGTGACGGGAAGACGGATGGCTGCCATCCAGAAGAGCTGACGCTGAGGGAGGGGGCGACGTGACCACTTGTGTGGAAAGATGTGCAAACATCTGAGGGCACCCGGGTAGAGAAAACCAAAAGGATGGGCTGCCCAGGTGCTCTCATCCCAGTCTCCCGTGCAGGTGAGCGGTGACAGTGCCCCCGCGAGTGAGAGGGCAGGGGCTGGAGGCGCACACATGGAGGGGTTCATTTATTCCGAGGTGACTGTGGCCTCCTAAGTGACATCGGAAGGCAGCAGAAAGTGCAGCCACAGTAAGAACGGCGACCCTGTTCTTTCCAAATCTGCAATACATGTGGAGAGACACGATCTGTGCGTGTGCATACAGGTACACACACACATAAAGCTATGTATGAGTTCACTTCACATGCACTAGCTTGTTTCACACGTCAATTCATTTAAGCCTCCCATCCAATGAGCATCTTCTTTTACCTAGAACGTCAGAGGCCCAGGGGAGTCAAATAACTCCATAGGCCTTGCAGCAGCCAACGCGGGGCCAGCAGGTGCTAGAACCAGCCCTGCCCAGGCCAGGCCAGGTGGGCAGCCCAGACACACTCACGGCCTCCACGCTGGGGCCAGCCGTGTGGCCTCCCCCGCATGCTCTCCCACAGCAGCAGCAGAGCGACACGCTTCCCATTTTAAACACCAGCCCGTCCATCCAGAAGAAGCCTCCACGCGGCCGCCATGCCTCCCGCTCTGAGGGCCAAGTGCCGCTGGGCTTTAACCTGGCCCTGCCTCTCCCCACACACGCAGGCCCGGAGCTCCCCGAGGGCACTTCCTCTGTCCTTCCCTCCTCTCGCTCCTCCCAACAGGAAAGACTCCCGCCCACTCCTCCCCAGGGAGCAGAAAGCACAGGGCTCACCGAACAGCCAACTGGGCCGCTTGGCGCGTTCCGTTCTCCCATCCTCGGAAAGGGGCCGGGCCGGCGCTAGGTTTCATGGCCGTCTTCTTGGGCGGTGTTGCTTCCTGGGCATGCGCTCTCCAGAGGGCCCAGACTGGGCAGGCCGTGCGGGTGCCACGCATCACTGTCCCGCCTGGAGCTCTCAGTCCTGTCTGTGCCTGTGACTGTGTGCGGTCTCGGGCACGGGGCACGGGGCACGGGGTGGGCGGAGGCGGCCGTGGGGAGGGAACGAGCTGCACATGGTGGCCTCCGCACAGAGCTTTTTGCTTGCACGTCGGCGACGGGACTTTCCCTTGCACGGGGCCTTGGAAGCGATACACCAGCCCTGCGTCACCCCAGGTAGGCCGCGTGTGCCGCTCCCTGCTACACCGCATTCCCCACCCTCATCTCTGTGTGTGGGCCTCAGCGGGTTCCACACACCTTTCGGGGAGAGTCCCCCCTCCTCCCTCTCCCCTCTGTATCAGGGCCCTGACAGTCCCGGGGCCCGACAAGCACAGCGCAGGGCCACACCGGCGGGGAGCGTCTGGGGGAGCACGCCCGGGTTAGGCAGTCCCGCGCGGCCCTCGCCCCAGCAGCGCCGTGGCTAAGCCAGGAGACAGTCGGGTCCCAGACCGCGTAGAGGCCCCTGCCCTCCCGGTGGGAGCCGCTCACTCCAAGGAGAAGAGAAGCCCTTCGTGTGGATAAGGCAGTGACGAGTGGCAGGTACTCGGTTTGCTTTTTAAGGGGTTTCTTTCCTTTTCACTTGTTGTTCTGAGCATCAAAGCGTTTTCTGAAAGTTTCCTGTGGCAGCATCTACGATCCCAGAGCAGGAAACCACTCTCCTACGGTCAGGCCGCTCCACACGAGGCTGACTCCGCGTCAACCGTCGGCCGAGGGATGTCCCCACGCGCGTCTCTGGGGAGCGAGTGTGACCGGCAGCCTCTCACACTCCCACGGCGAGACTCTAAGGCAGGGGTGGGCAACCTTTTTGTGAGTGCGTGCCAAAACCAGCAAAATCTCTGACTCAAAATTCTTCTGCGTGCCAACCCTAATTTTTTGAGAACATGTTACACCTACTTGATATCTCTTAAGGTGTACGTATGTGAAGAGCCTTGAAGAAATAATAAAATTCATTCGAGCGACAAAAACACAGTCTATGATGAAAAATACATTTACTTTTTAATGTATACATGTTATGTAAAATTATTTATCTAAGATGCACCTACACTGAATTTATCTGAAAAATAAAAAAGTTGATATTAAGAAAAAAACTGTAAATGGAGGATTATAAGAGAGGGTGTTGCGTGCCAGCAAAGTTACTGGCGCGCCATGTTTGGCACGTGTGCCAGGGGTTGCCCACCCCTGCTCTAAGGTTAAGTTTCCCTCAGGTTCCAGGCCACACACCTGGTAGCGCTGCTGGTTCTCATGCGGGGCCCTGACGGCTCCTCATAAAACGAGGATGCATACCGAGATGCCGGTTCATGGCAGGGAACTCGCCGAGATACACGCCGCAAGGAGCCAACGTGTTCGTGGAGCCCGCCGTGCCCCGGCGGGAGGCACTGGGTGACCAGAAGTTGATTGTGTGAAAAACAGGGATTAAACTGGTGAAGTATCTCAACGAGACTGGGCTCACCACGCCCCTTTCCCGCTTCGGCAAGCACAGGGCACAGGACGCAGAAGTGTGTCCTTGGCTACCAGGAGGGGCGGGGGCCCAGACACACGGGCATGAAGCGGAGCCCATGCAGTAAGATGTCCTTGATCCCGGGTGAAGCGAGGGACCGGCCGACCTCCACACGTCACACACACCCAGCAGGCGATGACTGAGGGCCCGGGGCGGGCGCGGAGGGCAGGGGCGCGGCACTGGGTGCCAGACAGTGGGGACTGGACCAGATGCAGTGGAGATGGGGGAGTCCCACGGTGGCCGGTCTCGGCGACACGTCTTCATTGGCCCGGAAGGAGCTGCTGCTGCTTCGCCTCAGCTGCACCAGCCCCGCAGGACGCCATGTGCTGGGCGAGATGCTGTAGGCAGAGCGAGAGGGGCGCGCACTGGACTCACACTGTGACTGACCCGCACGTGCTGCCAAAAACAGAGGATTTGGAATGGATTTTGGAAGAAAAAGTGCTCATCTGTTTTGCAAAAAGGAATCAGAAGCCCAGCAGCGTAATCAGTAATTTCAAACTCGCTATTAGGTCAGGGCGCTGATGGCTAACAGATGCGTTTATCTGCAAACGTCCGCAGGGGAGCCGACCCTCAGCCTCGGGCCTCGCCAACCCGGCGCGTCCCTGACCTCCACTGCGCTCCCCCCAGGACTCGGCCACCGCTGTCCGTGCCCCTGACCAGTCAGACCCTGCTCTGTATGAAAGCCCACCCGGCCGGCGTGGCTCAGTGGTTGAGTGTTGACCTATGAACCAGGAGGCCAGGGCACAGGCCCGGGTTGTGAGCTCGATCCGCAGTGTGGGGCGTGCAGGAGGCAGCCGATCCATGACCCTCTCATCGTGCATGGGCCTCAGCGGTCATTTCTCCGGGTTCCATGTAAATGGAGCAAATGGACTGGCCTAAGTCCTCAGGGGAGAGCACGTGGCCTGAAGGGGTAACTTGGCAGATCTGTGGAAGTGACAACCCAGAGGAGGGAGGCGTGCGATGTGCACACCGAAGCCATGCTTAAGGGAGCCGGCAAGAGGGGACGGAGGGATAACGGCGCACAGTAGGGGTGACACATGACCTCCGCTTCACATGCAGCGAGAACCCCGGGCGAGACGGGAACTCCGCGCACCCGCACGCCTCAGCCCGAGCTCCCACGGCTGCGTTCACCAGCGGTGCCTTTCGCCACGGCGTGGGCTTTCATAGGAAAGACTCGTAAAGAGACACGCCGTGGAGATCCTCGCGGCACTTGGGAAATTCCCTTTAAAAGCAAACTGCTTCCCCACACGATGCCTGAGCGATGGAGACGATGGAGACGGCGCTGCCAGAGGCCTCGCCTCCGGGGTGGTGTTCTGTCTAAAGAGACCCGGACGTCAGTCAGGACACAAGTCCTGCCTTTGGCCTGGAACTGAGCTTGGAAAGTTCTTTCTCGCATCCCCTCCCCTTTAAATCCAGAGGCGTGGACACACGGACAGGCTGACGGGGTGGGGGGCGAAGGGGGCCGGATGAAAGAACTGGAAGAGAGTAGCCGAAGAACATATACGGTGTCCCCCCAAAATGTCTACGCACTTCGAATGATTATAAAGTCGGTGTTTGTTAACATACAGCTCATTTTCAAAATTTGAAAGAATCTACAGAAATGAGTAATTTTTTTGTCAACGCCTGTTTTCACACTGATGACCAAGGGTTCTGCTGATAACACAAAGCAATGGAACCACAAACACCAAGAACCGTTGTGCTCAGTAACCATTCGCCCTCAGTTCATTAACTGCTGCCGGTTTTGTCCGTCAACTTTATCTTTTATGTATCCTCATAATAAAGGCTGGCAGCAAGTTTTCTTTGTTCTGAGTTTAGTCTGGCTCCACCTATTATTTCAAACCTGTCAAACCTGAAGAGGAATGAAAATTGAGTGAGTTATCAGCTGTTAAGGGGACCTTTTACAAAACGCCTTCCCTCTCCCTCACCACAACCCAGCCGATGTTTCCCACTCAATTCGGTTTTCTTTCTTTTTTTAACACAAAAATCACTAAAGTCTTTACATGACTCCCCAATTGTGGTGCAACCAACAGCTTGAATAACAGAGATTGAGAACATACTGTTCCGATTTTAATTACTATCTGATGCCGAACACATTCAAAAAGGATGGTTCAGACAAAATGAATGACATTCACTGATTTCACAAATGAAATCATTTTGCCGAATCGCCCTCCAGCGAGCCTCCCTCACTGTCCATGAGGTGGGGCGGGTCCTTTCTCGCAGGCGCCCCCTTGCGGATTCTGTCCCAGGGAAGAGCATCATCGTCCCTTTGGGGTTAAGTGAAGTAAGTCCCCCTCCGGTGACGGTCACATGTCTCACGAGGGCTCTTGATGCTTGATGTCATTTTTCTCTGAGCGTGTTAAGGCCGATTTCTTACAAATCGCTTTTTCAGGAAGAGAAGCTGCACTTCCGGCCTGTGAATCCGGGTCACGATTCTCCATGGACACACCGGCCTGCCGTGGGCTCCTGTCCAGCCCCGTGCCTGTCGGGGACCCCCTGCCGTTGCCAGACCCAGTCGCCAGGGCGTGTCCGCACGGGGCCAGCTCCCTTCCTGCCCGAGACGTGGGACGAGGACTTCCGGCCTGCACGCGCCCACCTTAGTCAGAGTCTTTCGACAGATGCTCTGGGCGCTGCGGCTCAGAATGCTGTCACCCCTGAGATGACAACCTGAGCCTGTTACCTGCTGATCCCCACGCTGCTGTCCGCCCCTCAGACAGCAGAAGCCGCAGCGCCGGCCGAGGTCCCGCCATCGGCTCTGCAAGAAGCTGTCACTTTCCCCCGTGCAGGTGAGAAAGCACCGGCCCCACGTGAAGACCCCAGCTCTGGCACGGCCCTCGCTCTGAAGGAAGCCACCTTCGGGCCGGCGTCCCCTTCGCTGGGCGACTGACGTTTCAGGTGGGAAGGCCCCGAGCCTTCTGGCTACTGCGGGGTCCCCGCTGCCAGCCATCGGGCTATGGACCTTCCGCACAAACGCTCTGCCCTCCGCCCGAGGCGGAGCCCCACCTGCACTCACACTCGCGCCCGCACTCGCACTCGCACTCACACTGCAGCTGCTCTAGGGAGCGGAGCCTGCGGTCAGCACGGGCCCAGGGCCGGGCCTGTTGGCAGCAGCGCAGCCTCCGTCCCCTGTGGGAGGCCGGCAGGAGGGAGGCCAGGCTCCACGTCTCTCTCATCTCAGCAACTTCCCACCCGCTTCAGCCTCAGGGCCGCGGGCTCCTCCTCCTGCCCAAGCCCACCCTCCACACTGGGGAGAGAAGGGGGGGGGGGGGCTTCAGATTCCTTACAGAGAAAAACAAAACAAAACAAGGAAAACGGGAGGGGAGATCAGGGTGAACGAGCAAGGCCACACATCTGGGAGCGCGGTGGCCACACGTCTGGGAGAGGGTGGCGTTCGAGACCCTGGGGAAGGAACACTAAGGCCCGCCCCGCCTCCTCCCTGACGGGTGGGCGGCCCAGGGTGACACCAGCCCGTAGAAAAGGTGGCTGCGGAGCAATCCATTCATAATAAACCATCATCGCCTTCCACCGACCGGTCACTTACAGCGATCCGTTACTTTGCGTGTCAAAGGTTCCACAGGATAACAGATTTTTCAACAAATGGGCTACACATTTAAGACTTCAACAATACTGCCTCAAAAATCCTCAACTCAGGGCACATGCCCGTGGGCACGCTCATGGTGGCATATGCTGATTTTCCACTTGACACAGTCCTGCACCGGACGTGCCTACAGGGTCAGCCCACAGGACGCGGTGGAGCGCGGCCTCCAGGCGACCGCGCCTGCCTCGCCCTGGAGGGGGCGCGGCTGATCACATCTACTCGCCGCACGTGGCTCCGAACAACCGCTGGCGAGTGACTCGCGACAACCTGCTAAGGAAGCCCAAGACGGTCCGACGCCAGGGACGCCCAGAGAAGACCCGGGCTCGGGAGGCACCGTCGCAAATGCTGTCTTCTTGGTCATGGCGACTCCACAGTCAGTCAAACAACAAAACCAACTTTGACGAAGTCTGTGACCGAGATGGGAAAGTCCCAGAGAAGGTGAAAAGGGCCAAGTCACGGCACACGCCCCGGAGGCTGGAGCAACGGCCCCTCGGGCGGGGCTCAGGGGGCACCGCGCCTTGTACAGAGCCCCCGCCCGAGGGGAGGCTGGGAAAAGAGTCAGAGGTGCCGCTGCGGCCGGAGAGCCGCGTGGACAAGGCCCCCGTCCTTCCCGGGCGGCCCCCGCCCCTCCCCTCTGTAACCGGCCCTGGCGGCTCCTTCCCAGAGCCCAGCGGGGGGCCGGAGGACCCCCGAGCAGGGGAGGGAGCTGGGCGGGCTCGGGTGTGGCCGAGCAGTCGCGGGAGGAGGTCAACAGCGGGCCACGTCCTCAGAGTAATTCCAGACAACAGGGGCACGTGTGTGTGAGTGGGCAGAACGCACACGCGCTGAAATGCCCCAGCTTTACTAGCTCGCTGCCCACCGAGACGCACGCTTCTCGTGGACACCGTCGCTTTTGGAAGTGTCGGGGCTCAAGCCCGAGGTGCCGCGAAGCATACCCGTCATGTGAGCAACAACATGCTGAGGGGAAATACGTGTCCACACACACACACACAGCTCAACGCACGCCCTCCGCCCGGGAGTCCCCCTCTGCGGTTGGGGCTGATGGTAAGTTGTCGGCAGCACCAGGTCCCTAGGCCCTGGCCGTGGTGTTTCCCGTCGCCGGCAGCGGGATGCGTGTGACTTTAAACCCGGGGCCGCAGACAGGGACGGTGGGCAGAGCCGTGAACCATAGGTAACTGCTTGGCGGGAACACAAAGAGGGCTGTTCTCCGGCCAGACGGAGGCCATTACTTTTTTCTAAAGAAGAAAAGGCACAAGTTAAGAGAAAGGCCCTCAAAGACCTCTGCCCGCGTGTGCGTCTCCGTGAAGAGCCCCGCTGGGCCGGCTGAATGCGCCCCGCGCTGGGAAAGGGAGCCAAATGGGATTTCAAACACCCAAAACCTCCACCCAAACATCTCGGCCTCCGCCACGCTGCGGCATTCAGGCACTGGTGTTTTTGTCTGGGTTTGAAGAGATGCTAAACAAAGGGAGGCAGGCTCTCCGTGTATTTACATTCCAAAACCAAGCTGCCTGCCACCCCCAGCCTGTCACCCCTCACGGCTAAACAAACCGTAAAGTCCAGCCGGGGCTGGGAGAGAAGCAGCAAACGGCAAGAAAGTCTCTGTTATTTCTTCAACAAAACAGACCCGACCCCCAGAGGGGCTCTGTGCTGGTTCCTGAGCTGTGTTTCCGAGGGCCTGCCCGCCTCTCAGCGAACGCACGTCGGCTGCAGGCGGAGGGAACACAGCCCTCTGCTCACTCGGGACCATGGCATCCTTTCAGCTCCTGATCCATGAAATGCTTCTGGCATCGTCACTACAAATTTAATTTAAAAAAGTGTATTGGTTTGGCTGGTGAAGCTGACGACTTGATGAGTGTAGGTGTAGCGCACCCTCTGACCCTTCACAGGAGAAGCATGCGTCAGCCTGCGTCTCCCAGGGGTTTGGCATGTGACGAGTCTCACTGGTGCCCTCGGTCCGTGTCGGGGTGAGTGAGCTGCGTGTGAGTGCGGGTTGGAGAGGCTCGCATCTGCTCAGCGACGAGGCTGCCGCGGGAACCTCGGGCTCCCCGTTTCTAAGGGCTTCGCATGGTCACTCGGGGGAGTCTGATCTCACAAATGACCCGAGAAGCTTGGCCGCAACGAGAAGCCGCGCTCAGAGTCCGCAGGCTGCCTCACCTCCACAGCTGCCATTTCGGGGGAGGATTCCCGGCCCTCAATTTCCTGTTGGACTGAGTCTATCGGGGCCGTGAAAACCACTGACCTGCCTCCATCTCGGGCTGTGCTTCCAAACCCACACATTTTCTACTGAGGCTCTCTGTGCAGACACAGGCCACACGGGTGGCACACGGAACCTCACAGGCGAGAAAGGGGCAGAGCAGTGACAGCCCGCCGCTCCTGCCCACACGGCCCTACGCAGACTCACACACTTGCTTCTGTCATAACTTTAAACAGAAACCAGCATTTCTAACTGGGTGGTACGAATTGAAGACTCAAGTAAGAATGTAAGCACCCTCTACCTCCTTTTAAAAACAGACAGACTCAGAATGTCCCTGTTTCTCACAAAATCCTAGGCCAGTAGGAAGCTCACCCTGCAATTATTTTCTTCTCGCGCCGGAAGAGCGAACGAGCAGCTCCCACATGGGCTGTGGGCCTCTGTTAAAAACCTTGTCTGACAAAAGCTAAGTCTATACTGAGCTTTAGATCGAAAGGAAACAGAGCTGAAAAGGTACCTTGTTCACATCATAAGAGAGGATGCAAGCGCGCCATGTGCAACCACACGGACGGACCTCGAGCACGTGACGCCGAGGGAAATAAGCCCGACAGAAAAGCTAAGACCCGTGTGATCTCACTCAGATTGGGATGTAAAACCAAAACTCATGCACACAAACAGCGGGGTGGTGGCTGCCAGAGGAAAAAAGGTGGGGGCCCCGGGGGGGGGGGGGCTAAGCTGAGGGGACTGAACAGAAGGGTTAAGGACAAGCCAGGGCCTCACTAAATAAGAGCTGACATGTTGAGGATTCCACACAAAAGCACGTGTCCCACCAAGAACCAGGAAAACCCCACCTGGAGAGAAAAGACAGCTGAGAGTCCCTCCCCCCAGGGCGGCTCGGATGCCAGGATCACCGGACAGGGGTTCAATCAGCCCCATCGCAGTGCGTCCAGATCAACAACGGAGATGCCGGAACCAACCCAGGGAGCAGGCTCCCCGCAGAATGGAGAGAATGGGAGAAGGACCCAGGAGCTGTGAAGACAGAGCACTGCACTTTCCGTCTGATAGCCAGAAAGCGGCGGCTAAAACCACGAGAGCCATGGGGACCCCTAGAACTAAAGGCGGAACCTCCACATGTGACAAAAGACACACCCACCCACCCGTTCAAGGAGCCAAGGGAACCCCGACGAGCTCACACCCCCGCAGGAACCCTGCCTCCACGCAAGGTGACTGAGCTCCTGAGACACAGACGAGGGACCTGACGCAGCGAGAAGGGCCTCCCCGCGGGCGAAGGCAAGTCCTCGCCGGACGGCAGGAGCCAGAGGGCAGCGCTCAGCGTCTTCAGTGAAGGAAGGAGAGCTCTGCGGCCCGCAAAGCCGTCCTTCAGGGAAGGGGAGAGCAACACGGGAAACGAGGAGGGTCCGCAGACTGAGCCGTAGGAACCACCCAATCCGAACAACAGGAAGAAATCAGCCTGAAAAAGAGGGGGGAATAGTGAAGACAACTGTATTCCCAGGGGAAGGGGAGAGGGATACAGGGAAACAATGTCTACACTTCATTTCAATGAGTAACGTGTCGCTCAGCCGCGTGGCTTAGTGGCTGAGCCTCACCTATGAGCCAGGGGTCACGGTCGGGACACATGCCCGCATTTCGGGCGCCATCCCTAGTGGAGGGTGTGCGGGAGGCAGCGGATCCATGATTCTCTCTCATCATGCGTGTTTCTCTCTCTCTCCCCTCTCCCTTCCTCTCTGAAATCAACAAAAATATATTTTAAAAAAATAAGTAAATAACTTAGTAAAATGTTGACAGCAGTGACAGGGATAGGTTCCAGATGGGAAGAGTAACATTTAGAGCAACCATCAACAAGCCGTGCAGACAGACACATGCAAAAGCCATGCAGACACACGCAAAAGCCATGCAGACACACGCAAAAGCCACGCAGACACGCAAAAGCCATGCAGACACACACAAAAGCCTTGCAGGTAAGTCAATGGAGCTGAGCAATGCTCAGGGAATGCGCAGCAGGCAGGAAAGCAGGACAGCGAAGTGTACCCAGAGGATGTAGTAGAAAGCAGAGCATGAGGCAGCTGGCGTAGCCCCAACATGCCGATGGGGCCAGAGCAGGTAGCGGGGGCAGGGGGCCTCGAGAGACGCAGCTCTGGGCCTGGACAGCGGCGTGGTTACAGTTACCTGGTGAGCGAAATGGCATGGACAAGGCATAAGGCCCAAGTGAGTTCCCTGGTTCTGACATTTATAATCGTTTTATAAAATGCAGCCTCTGGGGGAACTAGGTTCAGGGGACACAGGGTCTCGTGTCTCTGCCACTTCCTGCGAGTACAGTTATTCTGAAATAAAAATGAGTGGCAGATCTGCAATAAACCAGCGGCAAGTAGGGAATGCCAATGCATAAATCATGTGTGCTGCAAGGCTGGACTGACCCGGAGTTTAACACTTCGAACCCTGTAAGACATAGGAAAATAAGTTTTGAAAATTGGTATCTGATGTAATTTTACTTGTCACTTTAGGGTCGGTATGGTATTAATTCATGTGATTATTACGTTTCCAGGAATATAATAACGTGTGTAATGGGGATTCCTGGCAAAGTCTATGAGTGACTTCGCAAATATTCAAGAGAAATGTCTTTATGCTCATTGAAACATGTAACCCTCTTTTCCCACAACTGAACGATACACTGTTACCCACACGGAACCAGAACAGCTAAGCACAACACTCGGTCATCCGGAGTAAGAGGCTGTGGGTCAGGGAGGAGGCGCACACACATGCACATGAGCGCGAGTACAGATTCTCGAGAGAGAGTTATCAACCACACATGGGACCAGAGCTCCGAAAGGGCCTCTGAGGCGGAAAGGCCCCTAGGAGCGTGTTCACCAACTACACTGACAGAGGAAACGCCATAGAAGGTTCAACAGGAAGTGACGCAAAGATGGGAAAAGGGAGGTCACATGTGTGTACTCACAGCCTGTGTGCTTATGTTAATATACATATTCTTCTTAAATAAATGCTCTACTTTTTTTTAACTTAAAACCAATACAGATAAAAAGAAAGCAGGCCTGACTCCCAGGCGGATCTGATGTCCACAGGAGCCGGGAGGCCTCCGAGCGGAGCTGGCCGTGGGGGGAGCACCCCTCTTTGTGAGGCAGGTGGAAGGCGAGGGCGGCGGCGCAGTCGGTGCCCCTTCACCTGCGCTCCCGTCTCCCCGCCGCCGCCCACACGCGGGATAGGATCACAGGCCAGAGACAAGGGGGGAGGCGAGCCGGAGTCACGCACCGAGGGCTTCCCCGTGCCAAGAACAGCAAACACGACACCTGGCTCCCAGGGACGGAGACTGTGAGGAAACAGAACTTAATTCAATTCCTTAAAATTAATTGGAACCTTGAACACAAGATGCTACGCTGATAAGGGCCCTGAGGCAGTTTCTAATGTATCACGGTCACATTTTCATGAACAAAGACTTCAGAACGGGAAGCGCCCGCTGCCTCCTCCCCCGCGGGGCTGGGGGCGAGGCCGCGTACACGCGCTCTCCCCACGCAGCGGGGCGTCCCGCACCGGCTGGGTCTCCGTGTCCTTCCATAACACAGACCCCCGCCCCGTGGGAGAAGGCGTTTCCCACGGGAACACGGACGAGGATGCACTTGAGTATTCTCAGCCACCTCGAGTTGCCCTCAAGAGTGACAGGCTTCTGGTGATAAACATCAGGATGGTGTGAATCTTCTTGGCACGGTTTCTTAGAAATATTTAGAGAACTTTGCAAACTGTAGGCCTCCTGGTATCTAACACCCGTCTTTGGCAGGGAGACTGGAAATACCCTCTTCCGAGGATGTCTCCACGTCTACCAAGAAGCAGAGGGCTCGACGGAACCCTCTCCAAAAGCAAAGAAAGAAACAAGTTTTCAGAACCAGGGCGACAGCCATTTCTCATAATTTCATGGTATATCGTTGCCTTCCATTTTTCAGTAGTTACTGAGTTATATGACATTTTTAGATTGCTCCAACTTTGGCTGGCACATCGTAAGTGCTCAATAAATAACTGCCGAGACAGCCGGTCAGCATGGCTCCGTGGTTGAGCATCGACCTATGAACCGGGAGGTCATGGTTCGATTCTGGGTCGGGGCACATGCATGGGTTGTGGGCTCGATCCCCAGCAGAGAGTGTGCAAGAGGCAGCCAATCCATGTTTCCCTACATCATTGATGATTCTCTTTCTCCCTCTCCCTTCCTCTCTGAGATCAATAAAAACATATAAGAAAGAAACAAATGAAGACGAGGCACCCAGTGTTTACAGACGGCGGGTGGTGTTGGGAATCAATGCGACCCAATACTTCGCACAGAAGAACAGCGAGGAAGCTGTGGTTCTGGGAGGGGCGTGGCTTATGAGCCGGATCTCGTCCTGTCTGCAGTCGCAGGCGCTGTGAAGGGCGAGTCCTTCCTTGTTCTCCGCCCTCCTTAGTGAAGGTCAAGTGCAGCCCCGAGGCCCGGCCCAGCCAGGTCAGGAGCCGCAGGTCGTCCGCCAGAGGGGACTCGGTGACGCAAGGAGAGGCTACGTGCCCACCACACGCAGGCTCGAGCCAGGCCCCGGCTCCTTCCTGGGGCCTGTCACCCCGGCAGCGTCCTCACTGCTTCCTTGGATGCAAGGGAGTAAGAGGAGGGCCTGGTTCCTGGGTTGTCAGGATGGAATGAGACCATGCTTATCCAGAGCCTAGAAGATAGCTCACTGATACCAACAGTCACCCCACCATCACCACCACAGCTGCTGCCACGGCCACCATCACCATCACCACCACAGCTGCTGCCACGGCCACCATCACCAACACCACCGCGGCCACGGCCATGGCCATCACCAATACCACTGTAGACACCACCTCCGCCACGGCCACCATCACCATCACCACTGCAGCCACCACCTCCACCGCCACCACGGCCATCACATGCCAGGGAAACGCTAGGCCACAGTCTGCGCCAGCTCCCTCAGAGCCGACCAACTCCCAGGAGCCCCATCTCCAGGATGGCAAGGTGGGTGTTGAGCTCATAGTGCTGTGTCATAAACACCCACGGGGTTCTGACATCACACACTCAGTGAGGGGACAGGAGGGGTGGGCGGGCACACCCAGGGGACTTTCCAGGGAAAGTCCAGGAGGGACTGGGAAGCACCTCGCAGCCAGGAGAGCAGGCGGGCAGGCGTCAGGCATGAGGGCTTCCACGTGTGTGTGGTTTGCCTTATTTTTAATTACGAGAGGCCCAGCGCACTGATTTGTGCCCTGGTCGGGTCTCTTGGCCTGGCCTGCGCCCTCTCGCAATCCGGGACCCCTCAGGGGATGTCGGAAAGCCCGGTTCAGCCTGATCCCCCAGGCCAGGCCAAGGGGCCCCACCAGTGCACAAACCTGTGCACTGGGCCTCTAGTGTGCATATAAGATCTTTGGTTAATCTCTTCCCCCTCTCCCCTCTCCCGCTTCCCTCTGAGATTCATCCGTCTGTTCCATGTTTCCCTACCTGTGATTTTCGCTCCTGCATTGAGCGTCTGCCCCCTGGTGGTCAGTGTGCATCATAGCTACCAGCTGGTTGGCCGGTTGCTTAGGCTGTTATATACATATATGTTCTTATTGACTTCAGAGAGGAAGAGAGAAACATCAATGATGAGAGAGAATCATGGACCGGCTGCCTCCTGAATGCCCCCCACTGGGGATGGAGCCCACAACCCGGGCATGTCGAACCTGTGACCTCCTGGTACATGGGATGGTGCTCAACCACTGAGCCACGCTGGCTGGGAACACGGTGTTTTTAGTGAAGGGCATAACATTTTGCAAAGTGAAATAAAAAGAGAAGGTTATGGACCAACCCAGAGACAAACATATCACCACGTGCTATGACTGTAATTTCTTAGGCAGAAAGATCACCTCCTCCCTGGGTGTGCAGTAAAGAGCCCCAAACAAGCAAAAGCCATTCTAACGTCTGAACCACATGAAGTAGTTGGAAGCGCCTCCCATAGGGTAACGGGAGAGCTGGGAAGTGACAGCATGAAAGCGAGTGCGATGGCTGGGACGTGAGAAGCTTCATCAGAGGCCGACGGGGGAGCCGCCCGCCGACAGCACCGATGCCAACGGTGGGCAAGAGACACGCGGAGCCCACAGGGCGGGAGCTCTGGGGACCCCTGTGAACCCTGACGGAGGCCCAGCGTGGGTCCCGAGAGCCTGGGACTGGGGTCCGGGCACGACCCAGCTGATGCTCACGGAGGCTCACACCTTATCACGGCAGCACTCACAGCAAGAAAAAGGCTTTGTGCTCACAAGAATCTTGAATAATCGTGGCCACTCGCCAAAGCAGCTCCTTCAGCCGATCGGGCTCACCAGCCGCTCCTCGCACCGCGGGGCGATAACCCCGGCGGAGGCTCCGGGGCGGGCGGCTCGGATGTCACCCGCCGCTCACTCAGCAGATGAAGAGGCGACATTCTGTCCGGGTGAAGGGGGTCTGGGAGAGGTCGTGAAGGAGCGTCAGGGTTTATCGCGTGGCGGGCGAGAGGACTGTCCCCCAGGCGTCTGCCAGGCCCCGAGTGACGCTCCGGGCACGCACAGGGACTGAGCTGCGGTGGGATGATTCACCCAGACAAACGGTCACTGGGTGGGCGTTCATTCGGCGCTGCAGCCTCAGGAGCCCATCTGCACACCCCTCCCTCCAGGAACCAACTCCATGGTCACCACACTGCCACGAGAGCGACGGAACGGGTGCCCTTGTCACCTCTCTTGTCTAAGCAGCGTCCTTCCCGATGGGCTTGGCAAACGCAGACCCCAGGCCATTTCCCCGCGACACAGGCATCTCCCCACCCCAACCTGCAGCACAGACACGTCAGGTCGCAGCATCGGGCCGTCATACTGGCAGGGAGAGAGAAGCCTGGAAATCTGTGAAACACCCCCTTTCTAAGAAAAACAGACGCGTCACCATCCCAGCCTGCGGCACGTGTGGCTCTGTACACGGAGCTGCGTCCCGGGTGAGCGGGCTCCGTGCCCTCCCAGGGGAGGCCCCTCCCAGGTCCCACTGAATGAGGCCCCTGCCCTCTCCCTCGAGAGTCTGCGGACGGAGGGTGTGGGGTTTCATCCTCAGAGCCAGAGAAACGCACAGGATGCCTTCTGGCTTCTGCATTGTTCTCAGGACCTGAGAAACACGTGCTGATAACTTACTTCCTTGGGCACATCTATACTGAGGGCATACTAAGCGCCAGGGACAGTGACAATTAAGGCAAATAAGACAGAGGATGAAAGACGAAATGACTTCAATTTGGGAATAACGAATGTTTCACAAAAACTAAACTTAAGGACGTTCGTTCCTGGTACTTGAATCACACACAGTGAGCTGTCAAACTCCGGACTCAGAGTCAACAGGAGGAACTGCAGGGCACTCCGGCATGCTGGGCGGCCAGCAGCTCCACTTGCACGTGGCTTCTAGCTGCACGTGAGTTCCTTGGTCGACTGGCCAGACTGAACTGCAGATTCCGGTTAGCGTTTCAGTCCGAGGCCTTCTGTGGACTCGGAGCAGTGCCTGCCCCCGTGCACACACGCATGCGTTTTCCATGCGTGTTGAAGTTGGACTCTACAGCTTCCTCAGGCAACAAACTGCCAACAGAGCTCAGAACACCATCGCTTAACCATTAAAATAATGACCTTAAAACAGTATTAGGAGTTGCTGAATATCTTACTAAGGAAATACCTTAGAAACAACGGTTCAGACCATTGTAAGACGTTATTCTAACTTTACTGAGTAACAGTAGCTTTGAGGCGTTTTAGGTTGTCCTGCCATTGCTATCCCAGAATGTTTCAGAAAAAGGGGAGGGGGAGGCAAGGTCTGTGTTTCGTGAACGGTAAGGATGTCCTGTTGTTTTCACTGGGGCCGGGGGTGCACCCATGCACAGCGGGTTAGCCTGACCCCAGGCCGAGTGGGACAGGCCGCCTGCTGAAGTCCGTGACTAGATCACAGAACTTGTAGCCACGTGAGGACCACACACCGTGCTCTCCACGCCCCGACTGCACGCATCTTCAACTGGCCAAGAGAGATCAAATACAAACTCCTACATCACTTTCTTCCACTCCCACGAATCAGACAGGGTGAGCAAAAGTGGGTTTACAGTTGTTCGTGTGGATAATGACACAATCATTAATAAATGACAATGTAATAAACCCGTGTTTCGTGAAATCATCGTTGGGAGCCTACTTTCGCCACGCCCTGTATATTCAAACCACTATTTGTGACACGGTGGGAGTCTACCAAGCTGCTTAATGAATATAAACGCTCCTGAAAATGTCACGACTCCGCAGGCAGGCCTAACAGATTGCTGAAGCAAAACCTATTGTGGCGGGTCTGCAAAGACACAACTTTATAATCATCAACTTATAAAGAGATACATTTTTTGAATGTTTTAATCTGGAAACTAACAAATCAAAACATGCATCCATTAAAAGAAAACAACTTCTAGCCCGAAAACATAGGTCCGACATGTATACCCGATGGAAGAGGACAAAAGCTAAAAAATTGTCTGTTAATTTTAAGAAACCTAGTTGAGGCTCCGAGACGGACCGCATGACACGAGCGAGAGGCCTGACGGCTTTATAAGATCAGCTCACGGCTCTGCTCCTCACGGTGGTAATAAGGCACCACGCGCGGTCCCAGACGGGCAGTTATGATATCAAACTGTCTGGGGGAAAGCTGTGCAGACACGGTAATCAAATCCCCAACCAGGACTAATGGCTGACGAGTGAGCCAAGAGGTGATTCATTTCATTTTAAAATTAATTACAAAAGTCCTTGATTATTTTAGAATGAATTACCTTTCCTCCTAGCAGGTTTCCTTAGGCAATCGCAACATTAATTACATGTAACTATGACATATTTGGTCATCAAAGTGAGCAGGCGGTAAACACGGCTGTCTGGGAGCACAGGTTCCCGACTTCCTCCACACCAGGAGGCAGAGGACCTCGCTTTCCCTCCCGGGAGGAGCACGGCGGAGCACGTGGGCGAGTTCAGGGCCCCTGAGAAACCGCTGAGGGCAAGAGGGTGGTAACGCCCACTTCAACACATTTCAGAGGCAAAGGTCTATAGTCCCCATCTTCTTGCTTGTTTTTAGCAACGTCATATTCAAAATGTGTTTTCTGCCTATATAATTTAAATATTTAAAAAAGGGCCCTGGCCATTTGCTCAGTGGTTAGAGTGTCGGCCACGCACTGAAGGGTCAAAGGTTCAATTCCCAGTCAAGGGCACATATCTAGGTTGATCCACAGGCCCAGTCGGGGTCGTGTGGGAGGTAACCAATCGATGTGTCTCTCTCACATCAATGCTTCTCTCCCTCTCTCTCTCCCTCCCTCCCTCCATCCCTCCTCCCTCCTTTCTACTCTTGCTAAAAAAACAAACAAAAAACAATGGAAAAAATATCCTTAGGTGAGGATTAACAAAAAAATTTGTTTTAATTAAGAAAGGTAATGCAAGTCCATTAAATACTGAGGCTAAAACTGCTTTAAAAAAACCTGCAGTCTCCCCCACTTATTTATAAGAAAATAATATAGACAATACTGACCCTGCATAAGAGAGAGTCTGGAAATCAAAGCACAACATCAGATTTTCCCAGATCAGCAGGCCTTGTGAGAATGACATGTTTTAAAGGGACTACACATTTGCAACGTTTTCAAAATTACAAATGAAGTTCAGCCAGTAAGTCCCTTTATAGTCTTCTATCTGGCACAAGTGATGATGTCAGAACGCTTTTTATTTTTTAAAAAACCCTTAGAAGACAAACTCCGTCCAGTTCCCACAGCCCGAGTCCCCGGGGCTGTTCATCGCTGGGAGGGCTCGGGGCCGCCCGAGACAGGCTGTGCGTCCGGGTCGCAGCTGTGGAAGCTGCGGGCAGCCGCGTGGGGGCTGTGATGAGCGAGGCAGGTGGGGAGAGGGCGGGGTGAGCTCTCTTTTCAGGCTAATAAAAACCTAATTATTTAAGAATCAGAATGTCTGACTAATTTTTAAAGTAGTCCAAAAACCGTAATGGCGTTGTGCCGTTACACATTTCAGTTCCAAAGTTAAATAAATTTAGTGTTTGATTTCACAGAGCAAATCACACATGAAAAATGATTTTAGTGGGGTTTGAAAAATAAGTGATCGTAGAGGATCCCAATAGATTTAAAGACACGAAGTTCAAGGTGCCGATTCTCTTTTTAAAAGGAAATTTATACAAAGGATTCATCATCTATAGCCAAGAATATATTTGCTTGCTTTCCATTTTAAAATAAAAACTGGAATTAAAACCATAGGGAATGTAAATGTCTTACAAGCAACTTTTTTGGGGGGAGGGGGCAGAAAATGCTCTACTTTTAGGGTAGTCATTTTCTTGTTTGTTTTTTAAAATGTATTTTTATTGATTTCAGACAGGAAGGGCCAGGGAGAGAGACAGAAACATCAATGATGAGAATCATTGATCGGCTGCCTCCTGCAGACCCCCTACTGGGGACTGTGCCCTGACCGGGAATCGAACCGTGACCTCCTGGTTCATAGGTTGATGCTCAGCCACTGAGCCACGTCAGCCAGGCTAGGGTAGTCATTTTCTAATATCTTAAGTGACATTGCACCTACTTAGCAATAAAAATAAAATGTGAACACAATATTTAAAGTTTTTATCCTTAAAATTAAATACTACTTTTTCAACTACAAAAAAGCACTCTCTCCAAGCGCTAAATGCAGTTCTCAATTTCCGGAAGGAAAGTAATAAAATTAACGTTAAAGTGCACGTGTGTGAGGTTTCAGAAAACATTTTATCCTTATCCTTACTGTTTACTTTTCTATTTAGAATACACTGAACTTAGAAATATCTCCCCCAATTTTTTTTTAAAAAAGCATATTTTTTATGAAGAATGATGACCAATAAGGGAAATTTAGTAAATAAGCATGAAATGTAGAGAAGCAATAATGCACTTTTCACACATGCAGGTGAAGCTGGTCCCTGTCTGGATATGAAACACCACTGCCTGCTGAACAGAAAGACGAACAGCTGGACATAACCCAGGAGGAGTCTGTGCCCCGACCGCCACTCGCTTAGGTGTTGCCTGGCAAGTAAGAAGGCGGCACTCCAGACGGTACATAGATTTCCGCACACCTGACGGGAACCCTGGCCCCCCGTGACCCTCAGGGAAAGCACGGGATTCACTAACAAGAAGCCCAAGTGCATTCGGAAACGGACGGCAGTCACTCATCTGCGATCCAAGGGAACGCGGGTCCGCTAACAAAGGAAAGCAGGCCTACCACCTCTTCCCGCTGCTTTCGCAGCAGGCACACGTTTTATCAGAGGATGTCCAAACACTGAAGTATTACAGGCCTCTCATGGGGAGATTAAATCATCCACCCCACACCTCAAACTATCACGTCTCTTAGAAATAACTTCTTAATAGTCTATTTTAATTGTTTCATCAATGTCTACCATGCAGATCAATCATACTTTAGTAGCTGGCTGAATACATGCTGTCTATGAAATTAACTTCATGTCCAGCCGTGCATGGAGGCTTCTACGAGGGCGTCGGAGTCTCCGCGGGAGCGTAATGAAACTGCTACCATTTCTGCAAAGTTTGTGCTTGTTTACGTCTGGCTGAGACACCGGAGAATTCTATTTTGCCAACACTGTGCTGCACTAATGGCTAATGCAGCCGGAGCCGCGCAGCCTAATCCGATTCCCGCCGAGCAGACGCAGCTCCTCCACCGTCGTCTAGACACATCCGGGGGAGATGGATTGTGAAGCGTGTCTTTGCCAACATGAGGCTTGGCAAAGGGTTTCCAAATGGACAACTCAAATGCCCCGAGCGGGACTGACGTTTACTTGACGATGACAATGCGCTGTGAGAACACACGTAGAATTCCCACCAACGTCCTCCAAGTCCACTGGGGGGCCATCAACCCCCCCCCCCCCGGGGCCAATACCAGCATCGGGTCATTGGACGAAAGCACAATACGTGCCAGCGATCGCATCACTGGACAGGGGATCAGGCGAACATGGAGATGTACACGGAGACGACACACATGCCTTCCATTCCCCTGTCTCACTCTGAGAACTCACGTGCGAGATCAGGGACAAAGCGGGACTTGTGATTGTCACCACGGGTGCCGAGGCAGGTGTTGTCATCGCCATAAAGTCACACCCCATTTCTAACTTAGCGCTTCCTCTGGGAAAAATCAAGGCTTCCTATTGATGCAAAGTTGACAGTGCGGGTCGAAGGCTTTTATAACCTAAGATGTTAGATACTCCAAATTCTTCATCAAAGACTTGCAGTTTCAAATATGTCTAGATGCAATAAACGCCTTTGAGCCAACCCTGAAGTTTCTAACTGCCAGAGGGTAGACCTACCGTTAGGTCTCTGTGATGCGGGCAGGGGGAGATGCCCTTGTGTGCCCTTCCACCCACCCATCTCTCCGCCTATCCGCCCGCCTCTCACCCCAGCTCCACTCCCTCCCAGGCACCAACCACCTAGCCAAGCACACCCAACCCCTACTGGGTCCTGGTGTCTGACGGGGACAGTAAGACAGGCCTTGTTTCTAGGACCACGCTGTTGAGCAGGAACAAAGACCTGAACAATCAGCAGGTGAAAACCAGACTGAGACAAAGAAAAGAGAGAACATGGAACCCTGGAGAGAAGGCCTCAGAGAGGGAGCCTGCACCGTCCTGAGGGCAGCATACTCATGCCTGCCATGCCCGCCACTCGCTCCACCGGTGTGTGCGCCTCCTAGTGGATACGGGAGGAAATGGCGTGTGCAACAAAGGACAGGATCCCTGTCGGAGAACTGGGAACTTCTCTAAGAGGTAAGTCACTTAGCAGATCCAGCTAGGAATGGGCGGGCATGTGTTTTGGAAAATATTTCCTTTTCTAACTTTTGCATTTCACTGGAGAGAAATCATCATCGAGTAGAAAGCCAGTTAAATCCTAGGACTCTGGTGGCACGGTCACCTGCTCATCCCAGTTCCACCAAGAAACAGCATTTGTGGTCAACCCTTCCCACCGGCGTCATCCTCTCTCTACTTCTTCTCCTGCGAGTCACAGAAGGGTTTTGTCGAAATGCTTACTTGTTTTTCGCTACTTCACATCTTTACCTGTCATCACACACTAACCCTCCCTTCGGAGAAAGGTCTCGTTTAGGTGAGTCTGGCGCTGGCGGCACATTTTCCTCACTCATGGCATGGCCCCAATGCCAGTCACTGAAGAGTGGCTGAAGGCACACGGTGCCACCCTCTGTCGCTTTCGTAATGGAAGGAAGTCCACGCCTGAGCAGGGGAACACACCTGAGTTCCAGTGACATGAGAGACCAAGGACCAGGCCCATCGACAATGGGACCTGAGGATCCAGCGACAGGTTTCCAAGCGCCGACCGTCTCACCCGGGCACCGCCTTTCCCTTTGTCTCATGATGGAAAGGGTGCAGCTAAAAGCCCGGCTTGCCCTCCTCTGTCCCCGACGGAAGAGAAACTGTGTGTTAATAAGACGCATCTCAGCAGGTGGCTGCGTCTGCGCGGTGCTGTCAGTCCCAAGCCAAGCGTCGCTCCTCACCCCCGTGTCAGGGTCACGGCGAAGGTCAGCCACTGCCTCAGTCCGCCTGTGCCGCTCTGGGTGCACGGACACCACAGTGCAGGGGCAGGGCCGTCGGAAGCCCCAGGAGAGCGCCCGGCAGCGGGGAGAGCGCTCAGTGGTGGGAGCCGCATCAGGTTCGCCTCCCGCACGCAGAGGCCAACGTGAGGGTCACGTGTATTTGCTTCGTGACCGACGGTCCCAGCCCGTCTCCCCGGGCCCTCATCTCATCCGATTACCGCCACCTCACGTGCAGCGCAGCGAGGACTCGGCTACCCCTTGGCTGACGTCAGCGGGGAGACCGTCGGGAAAGCAGCTTTGTCTCAAAGGCTTGGAAGCCGAGGGGAGAACTGAGACCCGGGCAAGGCCGCAACACACACACCAATGGGCTTGGCCGCTCAGGACAGCCATCCTCGCTCCCGGCACGCTGTGCGCTCCCTGGCAACCCAAACTGAATGCCCGGCCCGGCTGGCGTGGCTGAGGTTGAGTGACGACCTATGACC
Organism: Myotis myotis; assembly: GCF_014108235.1. NCBI lineage: Eukaryota > Metazoa > Chordata > Mammalia > Chiroptera > Vespertilionidae > Myotis > Myotis myotis. The sequence goes on along the minus strand of NW_023416357.1, from coordinate 1,575,529 downwards.
CAGGAGGTCAGGGTTTGATTCCAGGTCAGGACACAGGCCCGGGTTGTGGGCTCGATCCCCAGTGTGGGGCGTGCGGGAGGCTGCCCATCCATGATTCACTCCCATCACTGGTGTTCCTCTCTCTCTCCCTCTTCCTTCCTCTCTGAAGCCAATAAAAATATATTTAAAAAATAAAAAAATGAACTGAACGTCTACTTACAGAGCACGCAGGTGAAATGTTTCATGCTAAACCCCAGCAGGGTGGATCATGGGATGCAAGATCCCGGGAACCCAGTTTTGCTTTTCTCCAGCAGCTGTTCGGGATGCTTTCCACACAGGTACCTCCCTGTCAATGGTCCCCTTGTCCTTCCTCAGCACACCTGCACCACGACGAGTGACCTTGAGTTTCAAGCACAACATCGCCTGGAAATTCAATTTCACGTCACATTATCCATAACGAGCATGAGCAGGAGGCAGGTGCGCCCCTCTGCGGGGCGAGCCCGAGGCCACGGGGTCCAAGTTCACACAGCCCCCGTGAGCCAGTGTGGCCGGGCCGTTCCAATATTACTGCAATCACACGCTTCGTTAAGGAGCAGGACTTCCGATGGGAGAGGCGGCAGCCCGCTCACCGGATGGTGCTCAGCGCCGCTCCCGTCTCCCAGCTGTTCCGCAGACACAGCTCCCCAGATACCACAGAGAGAGCGGGCGTCCGACCTCCACGCCGCGAGCTGTCAGGGCGCTCAGAAAGGTTTCCCGGCCCGGCCAGCGTGGCTCAGTGGTTGAGCCTCGGCCTATGAACCAGGAGGTCACGGTTCGATCTCTGGTCAGGGCATAGGCCCGGGTTGAGGGCTCCATACCCAGTGGGGGGCGTGCAGGAGGCAGCAGATCCATGATTCTCTCTCATCACTGATGTCTCTCTCTCTCTCTCCCTCTCCCTTCCTCTCTGAGATCAATATGTACAAAGGTTTTCCTGGAGGAGGAAGGGCTGGTATAAATACCAAAGCTGCCCGAGAGCTCCCCAGGAAGGGCGGCTGAGGTGGCAGGCAGAGGAGGAGTGGCTGCGTGTGTTGGTTTAAACGCCAGCAGGGCCACGGAGGAATACGGCTCCTCCCAAACGGTGAGCCTCGTCCTGCACATGTCCTGAGTCAGCCATGATGCTCACTGACCACCTGCCTCGCCAGGGGGACACCTGCCTGGGAAGGTGGTGGAGTCGGCGCCCACAGAGGACCCTTCAGATCCTCGGTGCTGAGCTCCGTGAAGGCCTGGACTCGGGGACCCAGGGACCCGGCCTCTACTCTGCGCTCCTAACCCCCCGACGGAGGGCCTGGGGCCTCCTATAGACTCAGTAACTCCCAGGTCCTTGGAGGACAGGGCCCAGCCCATCTGTGACACTCCGCCCCCACCCTGGTCTGCAGGTCTCTGTCCTTCCTTCCCTGGGAGGCCCGGCCTCCCTCCGGCTGGAAGAGGCAGCCCGGCCTCTGTTCCTGCTGCACCTGGACGTCTGCAGAGTTAACGCACTGAATTAACTCTGCCCCTCGGAGTTCCCGCGTGCTCACTCGACTGTGTCTCTGTGTTTATCCGCAAGGATGTTAACATATGTGAGCGCTGCTTATCATTCTATACCGAGACGGTGTCCACATGCACCTACATCTGTCTCCACGGGCTCCTGGGTCTTATTCTGAGGTTTATCTTGGAAAAGGTCATTTCAGGGGTGTCCCCCGCAGGGTGTCAAGCGTGCCGCCCGCATTCTGTTACCTTCCCATTAAATCCCACACTGCGTCCTGTGCGTATTCTCCCACCCCGCCGCCCGCGGCTTGCTACAGGCTTCCCCCTCCCCCCCACGGCTTGCTACAGGATCCCTCCCCCCCCACCCCCGGCTTGCTACAGGCGGCCGAGCCATGGGCGGAGGAAACACGGAACCCTCAGACTTGACTGGACGGGGCTCTGACCCCAACACTGATTCCCAGAGGCCAGCACGCCTGTGGCCCCTGCAGAGGTGGGGCTCTGAAGGGCAGGCCAGTCGCTGGTTCGTGTTCATGTCCCAGGTGGTGACTAGGAGAACCCCACGAGCGCCGGCAGGTCCGCACATGGGGGGGGGGGGGCTTGACAGGCTTCCTCGGCTGGGGCCTCCCAGGAGGTGACAGCAGGGGCCCGGGCACCGGCACGCGGCCGCCCCCCATCCCCGCACGGCAGCGAGGCTTCCTCCGCCCGGGCGTGGCGTCCCCGCACGCGGAGCTGAGCTCTCCCCGCACACACAGGGAGGGTGCGGCGGGACGCGGGTTGGGGTGAAGTTGTGCGGTTCCAGGGCTGCAGAGCCCAGCCGGCACGGAGCACACACTCACCTCCAACTTCCAGACAAGCAACAGCACGGGCAGCCTCTCATGCCCGGCGACCGGTCCTTACAGCCCCCGCTTCTCGAGCTAATGAGCCCGAAAGTGGGTCTGGGAGGCTCCAGGGGGACTTGAGACTCTGTTTCCCCTTCGGGTGTTTCTGCGAGGGAGTCGGCCCTTAGGAAGTATCCCCAGTACACAGACTCGTGGGCACCCCCGGGTACACATGGTTCCGGCACAGAGGAGCGTGTGAGAGAGATTTGTGGGGTGGATGCGTGAGCTCTCCATTCTCGGGGGTCCGGGAAGCCACCCCCACTGAGCGTCTCCTTTGTTGTAGACATGTAAAGCCTCTAGCACCCTCAAACCCCACTGTTTCCATTAACTTCTCGCAGAACACAGTGAGGAAGATATTAATGTTCTCACTCTAACCACCAAGACATTGGGGCCCAGAGAAATGAGTAGCGCTCTCAGTCACAAGGTGCTGAGTCGACAGCAAGTCCGAACTCTAAGGGCACATCCCTCACATCTGTCATCAAACTCGCCTCTTCCTGCTCCGGGCTTTAAGATGGGTGTCACATTGTTGGGTAGACACAAAAGGATACACGTGACATATACGAATAACAGTCTAAAAAAAAAAGAAACGATGCCATTTTTAAAAATGGGCAATAGGCCCGGCCTGTGTAGCTCAGTGGTTGAACGTCAACCCATGAACAAGGTGGTCATGGTTCGATTCCCAGTCAGGGCAGGCGCCTTGGTTGTGGGCTCGATCCCCAGCAGGGGGCGTGCAGGAGGCAGCAGATCAATGATTCTCTCTCATCATTGACGTTTCTATCTCTCTCCCTTCCTCTCTCTGAAATCGATTAAACACACACACACACACACACACACACACACACACACAGCCCTAGCACATCACCTTAAACTTTCGTCCCTCCACTGTGCTCCTCCCTATGCGCCCCCCCCCCAACCCCCCGGCCGACGCTGACAAAGTCACTGTGCTAAGCAGTGTGTTTATTACTTCTCCCCTTGTTCTGGGAAAGTCTTATCACACGATGCTAAGATAAACACTTTAAAAGTGCTGCCCGTTTCCGAGCTTTATAAAAATAGCGCCGTTCTTTATGCTGTCATCTGAGACGCGCACCAGTAATTTATAAGAGAGTTTATTACAGTTCTGTTTATAAGAGCAAGATCTGGAAACCAAGGCCAGGACAGATGCGTGAACAAGGACAGTCGTGGTGCATTCACAGTCACACAGGGAGACGTTACACGAACGGGAGACCTGCGAACTGCCCACAGCCTTGAGGGGAGCTCAGACAGAATGTGGGTGTCGAAGGGGGTGAGGCTGTCAGCAAACCCAGGAGGTTCCTGCCGCGGCCGCAACCCACCTCCCGTCACCTCCCACCAACCTCCCGCCACCGCCGCCCCCCCCCCCCCAACACACACACACACTGGGACACCCACTCGCCGTTCCTTCTTACAGAAGCTGTCGGAGCTGTAATGCACGGAGCACAGAGCTCGCCCGTTTAAAGTACTCCATTTAATGGCTATTAGTATATTCACAGAGTCTGTGCAACCATCAGTCACCATACCCAGTTTTAGAATGCTTTTTAATATATTTTTATTGATTTCTGAGAAGAAGGGAGAAGGAGAGAGAGAAACGCTCATGGTGAGAGAGAATCATGGATGGGCTGCCTCCTGCAGGCCCCCTACTGGGGTCGAGCCTGCAACCAGGGCACGTGCCCTGACCAAGAATCCAACCGTGACCTCCGGGTTCACACATCGACGCTCAACCCCTGAGCCACGCCAGCGGGGCTAGAGTATTTTTAATCCCATCACAGGACACCACACCCCCAAGCAGGGATTTTCCTTGTCTTTCTGGATTTTTCCAGCAGGGACAGTTCATGTAAACACCCCCGCCACGTGGGCGTCGCGTCTGGTTCCTTCACTTGCATGATGTTTCCAAGGCCCGGCCGAGCCGGGGCAGGTGTCTGTCCGTATTTCACTCCGTTTGTGCTCTGATGACACTCGGCCGCATGGACAAACTCCCTGCCTCTCACAGCCAGCGTCCCCGGCCCCCTGGCTACGCCGTTCTCCGCGGTCACCCTCCTCTCCACCCCGGAGCCCGATCTGCGATCCCTGCCCTCGTTCCCATGACCGGCCCAGCCCCGCCATCGTACCGCTCACACCAGATTACCAGGGCCCACAGGCGCCTGCCCTCCTGCCCCCACCAATGAACTGGGGCCCCGGGAGCAGGGCCAAAGCTTCGTCCACCTCAGGGTCTGGCGCACACAGCGGAGTCTGGCCAACGAACACTGGCCGGGTCAGTGAGCAGGCAGGTCCTCCTGCACCGGTCAAGGTCATGCTTGTTACAAGGAGGCGGCGGCGTGTGGAAACGAGACTAATAAGCCATGGACGCTGCGTTCGAAACCTTGGTGCCTTGGAGACTTGGTGCAACCTCTAGCACCACCGGAGACTCGGGGATGGATGGTGCCACAGTCCTAGTCAGCGACTTCAGTTGTTATGTTTATGAAGCATGGAACCCCGGCGTGGCCATGACTGTTACCAATAATAAAGCCACAAGCAGAGGGTGCAGGAGGGGGAGGGACCTAAAGGACATCTGACTCAAATCCTTCAATCTGCACGTGCGGAAACGAACCGACACCCGGAGATCCTGGGAGACCAGAGGCCACCTGGCCGGGGGAGTGTGTGCTGGGGGGCCTGTGCCACAGCCAGCACGCCTGGTGTGGGCTATCGATTTCCTAGGAATCACCTGCTCTGACGGTGAGAGGACATGAGTACCTGCTCGCAGATCAGGCTGAGGCTTGGATAGAAAACTGCGGTTACGTAGTAGGTTCTGGGGGTGAGCACACACACGGGTTCTGGGGGTGAGCACACACACGGGTTCTGGGGGTGAGCACACACACGGGTTCTGGGGGTGAGCACACACACGGGTCTGGGGTGAGCACACACACGGGTTCTGGGGGTGAGCACACACACGGGTCTGGGGTGAGCACACACACGGGTCTGGGGTGAGCACACACACGGGTTTGGGTGTGAGCACACACACTGGTTTGGGGTGAGCACACACACGGTTCTGGGGGTGAGCACACACACGGGTTCTGGGGGTGAGCACACACACGGGTCCTGGGGGTGAGCACACACACGGGTTCTGGGGGTGAGCACACACACGGGTTCTGGGGGTGAGCACACACACGGGTTCTGGGGGTGAGCACACACACGGGCCTGGGGGTGAGCACACACACGGGCCTGGGGGTGAGCACACACACGGGCCTGGGGGTGAGCACACACACGGGCCTGGGGTGAGCACACACACGGGCCTGGGGTGAGCACAGACAGACATGGGTTCTGGGGGTGAGCACACACGCTGAATGATGCAACGACAACTTAACAAATTGGCAGAAAGAAAGTTGTGGAAAACAGAAATGTATAGCTTCACACACAGAGAGAGGCTAGAAATCATTTAAAAGAGAGACGGAATTTTAGGAAAAGTGATTTACGCTCAGCCCAAAGGAGAAACAGAACCTTGAAAATACCAGTGGGTGAAATAACGTGCAGTCTTTCGGGATGAAAGGTGTTTATGCAACTGGAAATTATCGCCGCCTTGTCCTCTCCTCGCCCCCCTTAAACTTCCCAGTATGTGCCTCGGGTGTCGGGGGCGGATTCCATGAAACACATGTTCTCTTCCAAGGTCTGCGAGACACTCAACAGTTCGCCTCGAAAAATGAAAACCTTCCGCCTGGCCACCGGCCTGCAGGTTTCACAGGGAGCGCCACCGCCGTTTAAAAAGGACGTCCGTCCATCAGGTTCTCGTCCTTCCTGTGCGCTTGGTATGTCCCCCTATTGTCTGGGAGTGCCAGACGTGGGGGTGCCATGGAGCCCTGCACCCCTGGGCCTCCCTGGGTCCTCCTGCCACACCAGCCCACCACCCTGACGTCGAGGGATATCACACAGAGTGGTGCCTGACAGTGACCTGAGAGGTGAGGGCCGAGTGTGGCTGGAGGGGCGGCCCTGGGGCCAGGGTGGGTGAGGAGCCTCAGAACCTGGACTTGGCTGCTGTCAGGCCCGGACTACACTGCAGGGGCGTTGGCACCCGGCCAGCTCCCACCTCAGGCCGGGGCCTCAAGGCTTCTGGGTGAGTGGCGGGACCCAGCATCTCTTCCCCCACAGGGGCACCCGCTACTTCCTGTGTTTCTCTCAGTTAGTCGGTGTCTGCCGGACTCACACACAGATTGTCACTTGCATGTCTTGCACTTTTGGTTTAAAAATAAAGCTAATCTGAGAGGTGTGTGAAGCCTGATTAATATTTATGCAGCCATTAGCGATGGCTCTGAGGCGCGCAAGCTTTAAGATTAGGAATTCGCCCTGGCCAGTTTGGCTCAGTGGATAGAGCAGTGGCCTGTGGACTGAAGGGTCCTGGGTTTGATTCTGGCCAAGGGCACATACTTCGGTTGCAGGCTCCTCCCCGGCCCGGGCCCTTGACAGGGCACCTGCAGGAGGCAACCAATCGGTGTGTTTCTCACATTGATGTTTCTGTCTTTCCCTCTCTCTTCCACTCTCTCTAAAAATCAATGGAAAAATGTCCTCCGGTGAGGATTAAAAAAAGTAACCATAAAGAACAAAAGCACAGGGAGGACAGGGAGGCTGGCTCCACCAGCCACAGTCTCTGACTGAGCGGCCCCCATCTCGGCCGCCACCAGCCCCCCGTCCGCCCCACGCGTGGGCTCAAGCAGAGCGGGCCCGGCCAAGGCCAGCGCGCAGCCCGTGTGGAGACCCCAGGCAGCCGTGGGCACACACAGACAAGGACACACGGTGGACGGCACCCATCGAGACTGGACGGTGACTCGATGTCACCGACACAAAGCCAAGGCCCTGGTCTCCGGTGACCATCTCGCGGGGACGGTCCCTGGAGAGGGAGGGAGGCCGTGCTGGGCCTCCATTTCACCAGCCGTGCGTGTCCACTAGCAATGGAATCGCAGCACTTCCCACGGTGCCTTTCCTGGAGGAATCTTAGAAAATGGAAAAGGCCTTTCTTCAATGAAAAGAGACACTTGGCGACCGGTACAGCTCCACCCCCTCCCCCACGTGCAGGTGGCGGCCGCAGCCAGCTCAGCACAGGGCCCGGGTCCGGCCGGTGCTCCCCTCTTCCTGGGTCATGCTCCCTTTCCACTTCCTTCCGAAACAAGGCATTTCCTGAGCAGGTCACTCGTTTGTCGTCGTGGTGACCACCTAACTGGGTGTGTCTTTCTCATTCCATCCTCCTCTGCAGCTCAGCACAGCGGATCCCCACTTCCCCGAACACACGGGCCCAGAGAGGCTGCCGTCCGTCCGCGTCCTCTGGGGGCTCAGCACGTCCACCGCTGAGAGCCAGGCTGTGCGCACGCTCTGCTGCGAGGCTGTGGCAGGAAAGCTGGTGCCAGGTCGGCGCTGTCTGAAGGATGGGGACAGAGCGGCGGCCCGCAGCGGTCACAGATGTGCCAGCAAGGGAACACGCTGCCCAGACTGCGGGGCTGTGCACACCAGGGGGACGTGGGCTGCCCCACACACCAGGGGACCCCGGGTCCAGAGCTCAGCTGCATGTTCCCATTTCACTTTAGAAGGCGGTTGGAAAAGATGCTTTCCTATCTACCGATACGGCCGGCCCCACACAGAGCCGTAAACGGTGTCACATGCTGGGCGAGGCGCTTGGAAATAGTCCGACGCTGTCTGCTTATAAAAGGAAAAGACCAGATTTAATTTCCTTTTTCCTGCTGCCAATGCCTGACATCATCTAAACCCTACAGAAATGTTTTCTTGCTTCTAGTCCCCTTGATTAAAGGAAAAGCCAGGAGGCGGGAAGGTGGCCCGAACTCGCAGTAACAAGCCCCTTCGCCGGGAGGTGCCGTCAGCAGGTGGGAATGCGGCCCGACCTGCAGGCGCAGGGCTCACCTGGCCTCCTGCACGCTGGCTCCACTGGCACCCAGGCCCCGGCAGAGCTAGGCGGGAATGCCAGGATCTACCTGGGGGGCTGGGTGGGGCCCCTTTCTAGGTGTTGCCTCCAGTCCCGCAGGGCGATGCTCTGAACATGCACGCTGAGTCAGCCTCTCCTTCAGCTGCCAATCGGCAATGCGATCAGCAATCAGCGTCTTCACTTCCGACCTAGATCGTAACCTTCTCAAGTGGCGTGGGGGAATCTGGTCTCTAGGTCACACGGGTCAGCATCCCGGCTGGTGACCTGAGCCTCAGCTACAGGACGGAGACGTTGACGGCACCTACCTCACCGGGGGGCTGGGAGAATGAGCGGCCTAATGCTTCATGCACATTTGAAAATGTTGGCTAAGATCATTATTATTCCTTCTCTCCTTCTTAAAGCGACAGACTGGGAATAATACAGTTCCCGATGGCGTGTTTTTAGCCTATTTCTTACGTCCTGTCGGATTTATGACCTCCTGGGGCACAAAGGTCTAGCATGTCGACTCGACAGTCCTGGCACGGGAAGTGGACCCTCGCAAGCGCGGGAGAAACACCTTCGGGAAACCCCCAGCAGCCGGACAGGATGACTCGGCACTGACGACAGGACCGAGAAAAGCCGGGTGGCCACAGGGCCCTCCTGCTGTGGGTCAGTCAGTCTCGGCCCAAAGGAGCTGTGAGAATTGATCACTCAGAGGGTAAACATCAGGGCTCATGATCTTTGCCTCGTCACGGAGAACCACACGGACGGTTCTCCCGGCCCCCGGATGCTGTCGCCGTCGCCACCAAACAAAGGCGCCCAAGGACAGGACGTGCCCCGAGAAGACGGAGCCCCCTCACGTGGAAGCACACGGGGGTGTAATTAACATGCCTTCCCGATGCTCCCGCGTCGGCCACTTAGGCTTTCATTCCCAAGGCACCCAGAATAAAATACTGTGTGGGTTCACAAAACATATTTACTTTTAAACTACGATATGTTTTATGTGAGGCTTTAAAGCCATAATTATTTAACCTCGTATTTAGATTATAAGCTTAACTTTATTATTTTATATTATGATAGTACATTAAGTTATATTAAGTTATAAACTTAAGCACATATAAAATGTGGTGCGTGATGAGAACAGACTAAGTAAGGGCCTGGCTGTAGTTTTGTCTTTTTTAAAAAATATGTCTTTATTGAATTTTAGAAAGAGAGTAAGGGGTAGAGAGACAGAAACACTGATGAGAGAGAAACATCGATCGGCTGCCTCCTGCACGCCCCCCACTTGGAATGGAGCCTGCAACCCGCACATGTGCCCTGACCGGGAATCGGACCAGTGACCTCTTGGTTCATAGGTCGACACGCAACTACTGAGCCACGCCAGCCGGGCTGCATTATGTCTTTCAATACATTACATTAGCTTTCTGATATCTATCCATAGTAACTCCTGTATCTGGATGAATGTGCGTGTGCATTATTTACACACATGTGCGCACAGGTACACCACAGGGTTGGTGTGAGGATTAAATTAAGACCTCACACAACGCTGAGCAGATATTCAACAGCAAACCAAGAAAACAAGATGGTCTAGAACAGCGGTTCTCCACCTGTGGGTAGCGACCCCTTTGGGGGTCGAACGACCCTTTCACAGGAGTCGCCTAAGACCATCGGAAAACACATATATAATTACATATTGTTTTTGTGATTAATCACTATGCTTTAATTATGTTCAATTTGTAACAATGAAAATACATCCTGCATATCAGATATTTACATGATGATTCATAACAGTAGCAACATTACGGTTATGAAGTAGCCACGAAAATAATTTTATGGTTGGGTCACAACATGAGGAACTGTATTAAAGGGCTGTGGCATTAGGAAGGTTGAGAACCGCTGGTCTAGAGGGTAATGTGATGGAAATGTGCTGATGCATATCACGATTTATATGAAAATGAAAGCCGTTTGGATCAACGCTTTGACACAGTGACAAAGAACAGATTATAAACTATCTCTGAAAAGGCGCCACAGAATCAAGCCGCAGTGAAAAGAGGAATCCTGCAAAGATCTTCCCCAAGGCCAAGACATTACGTTTTTAGCTGACATCTTTGTTAAGACAGAACATCCTAATAGATCCTGCAGGTCTGCAACTGCAACACACGGAAGATGAGACTGAATGGACAGGAAGATGGGGCTGGTGCCTGGGGCCCATGTGGGAGCGCGTGGCCTTGTAAACCCTCCGGACAGGAACCCACCGCCTGGGGAGCCGCACACTGCAGCCCTGAGGAAGGTCCTGCACTCTGCATAGAAGCCGACCCGGCCGGTCCAGCGCCACCCACTGGCCAGACGCTCCCGGCCCAGCAGCTGCAGGGGGTGCGCGTCCCCATGAGCTGCCCTGACACTCACGTGCTCTCTACATGCGGGAGGTTTCAAGTAGCCCGGGGACACTCAGTGATACTCATCGTCATCACACAAACTCAACAGGAGGAATGCGGAGTCCTGACAGGCTCTCTTCTGCCTGTTAATTCACTGTCATTCGTTGACTCGAGTTCTACCAACGCTGACCCTTCCTTCGCTGACCCTTCCTTCGGGTGGAATGCAAAGAATAAAGTGATATTTCCTCTAACGCAGAGGCTTACGGAGGTCTGCTGCTGAAGGAAAAACAATGTGGTAGGAATATCTTGAAAATTACCCAGAAAGCCTGTCTGCAAAGAAGCAACTTAGAAAATGTCTTCTCGGGTTCTCAGGCCAGATCAGAAATTCACCCTGTTGGTTCATCAAACTTCGCAAAGGTCAGTCAGATGGAAGTGGCGGCCACTGACCCCCTGGAAGGCTCAGCCCCTGCGAAATGAACTCAGAGCTTGAGTGAACGCAAAGAGCTCACAGCCAAGCGACCCACGCTCCAGACCACCAGGTGTGTTGTATTGAAAAGGACTGAAGAAATGGAGTGTCCGTGTCAAAGCCTGTGGGGTAGGGGCTCCCCACCCGAGGGGGATGTGGGGGTTCCCACTCAGCGTTCCTGTGGGCCCTCATCACGCGGTTACATGCATAAATGAGGTCTCGGGGCTGTAAACACAGTGAATGAAACAGCCGGCCCCACTGATGGCCACTAGCTTCAGGCTGTTTCCAACCTTCGGGTCGCATTGTGCACCTCCATCCGGGGGGACTGACAACGGCGAAGTTTCCACCGCTGGGCACGGGGCGGGGGATGGGTAGGGGAGGGTCTATCTCAACCTCAGATTTTTAACTACAGTTCAAAGGATATTTTACAACAGTTGTGAACATTTCGGTGAATTCTGGAATCTGAGAGACAGTTCCTTTCAAAAGATGCAATTAATAAAGCATTATGGGAAACATACACGATGACAATGTCTTCTTGAATTATGCAAATTTGATTACAACAAATCTAAATCAGTTCTAGACTAATGAATTCTTGCAAACAATAGAACTTAAAGCATTTAAAGGGCTTGCCCACGTCAGAGTCTTTTGAATTTAATTTTCTCTATTAGTAGAGTGCCCCCTTAGGTTACATCAAACAAGCCCAGTGAGCTCTCAGAAAGCCAGACTGCTGAGCTTTCTCTCGATGCTGAACCCCAGCTGTTCCTAGGCGTCCATGCGCCACAACCACTCCGAGTCCTCAGAAAGGCTTTCGCTCGGACACCACGGGCCGGCGGGAGTCACAGCGAGGCTCTGCGTAGGACGAGCCGGGAAGCAAGAGCGCTGCCCTCACTACCTGCCGCGTGCAACTCAGGAGTGAACACCACGCGGAAGGAAGTGCGTGCACGAGGAAAGACGCGCGTACACCTCGCATCGACAGATGACACCCACTCCAAGCACAGTGGCTCTATGTGAGTGACTTTAATTTTCCACGTCTACTTTGATGCGTCTGAGAAGGGATAGTAATACCCCACCCGTTAGTTTTAAAAGCATTGGACGACGCTACATATTGAACTCTTCCCTTATCCCTTGCTCACAAGATGAGGTAAAATAGAGGTTCCTGCTCGGCCGGTGTGGGTCAATGGTTGAGCGTCCACCTATGAACCAGGAGGTTACGGTTTGATTCCCAGTTAGGGCACATGTCCGGGTTGCGGGCGCCATCTCTAGTGTGGGCTGTGCAGGAGGCAGCTGATCAATGATTTTCTCTCATCACTGATGTTTTCTCTCTCTCTCTTCCTCTCCCTTCCTCTCGGATATCAATCAAAATATATTTTAAAAAAACACACAAAAAAACTGAGGTCCCTCCACAATGACTGACCTCCTTGACTCTAATACGTAGACTGGGTCTCACTAAAGCAGTGGTTCTCAACCTTCCTAATGCCACGACCCTTTAATACAGTTCCTCATGTTTCGGTGACCCCCAACCATAAAATTATGTTCGTTGCTACTTCACAACTGTAATTTTGCTACTGTTATGAATCGTAATGTAAATATCTGATATGCAGGATGTATTTTCATTGTTCGCGACCCACAGGTTGAGAACCGCTGCACTAAAGGAAGATCAACTGCACATTTTCTAAACAAAACAATTAGAATAAGTATGATTTCCGAGCACTAGAAATGCTCCAAGGAATTAAATCATAAAGAGAAATGATTCCATATATGCTAACTTACCACCAGAGTGAAATAGCATGAAAATGAGCTTAACAATTTTGAATTTATATTATGATCAAGTGCTATTATACAGTATCGCTTAACTAGAGTGACAAAGAAGGGGAAATGGGTTTTTTAAATGAATCGCTATCAATCCTTTAAATTCAAAAGAACATAAACTGATGAACAAAAACAGATCCAGAGACAGAGAAGCATCAAGCAGACCATCAAACCTCAGAGGGAAGGCAGGGGAGGGTGGGAGGAAGGGTAAGAGATCAACCAAAGGACTCGTATGCATGCATACAAGCCTAACCAGTGGACACAGACACGAGCGGGGTGAGGGCACGAGCGGGGGCGGGGGGGAGGGCAATGGGGGGATAAGGACATATATGTAATGCCTTAATCAATAAAGAAAAAAATTTTTTTAAAAAAACTCAGTAGGTTTTGGATTTCATGAAAATGTTAATTTATTACTTTTGTAAAAATAAATGATGTTCGAAGATAAATAGCAAGTAGTACTGCAGCAATCGTAATTTTAAATGATAGTTTACAGAAATAAGACGATCGGGAGAAAGTCCGATGCTACTGTCCAGGTGTGGGTTCATGCCTATATCACTGCATTGTTTCTTACTGACAACGAGCAGGCTTCCTGTCACCTTGTCACTTCACTGGGAGTTCACTGGATAATTACGCCCTGAGGTTCGCTCCTCAGAGCACACACTGTGGAGCAGAACCCACACCCTCCGACCCTGTCACCACAGAGTAAAGAACGGAAAGACAGTGGACCGCACCAAGCAAAGAGGCCCCCAAATCCAGCCTGGAAATGACTCTTCTCACCGGCAAACCTGAAAACATCAGCACTGTCTCCACCGCACTCTGAACAGCCTGTCTTTATGTTTAGATGTCAGGAAATTCAGAAACGCTGGTAAGACAGCCATGTCACAAATCCCCCTTTGCAGGTGCCTTCCTAAATGAGTCGGAGGGACGGAGACAGATGGGGAGTCTGCAGACAGTCAGGCAAAGGGCGCCGGCAAGGACGTAAACTATCCAAACTCCAAGTCAGAACGCGGCTCTCGCGCCCCGCGGGCCCTGAGAGGGAAGCAGGCTTCCGTGGGCCAGTCCTTCCTGCTCACGCTGACATGGAGAAGGGAGAGAGGGCCACGTGCAAACACCCACCTCCCAGCGGGGGCAAAGCCAGCCCCACCTTCCACGGAACGTGTCTGTGGGCACAGGCGCTGCAGAGGAAGGGGCCACCGAAGACCCAGACGCCAAGTAACTGCCATTTCATTTCCGACTCGGAGGGGAGCCCTCCCTGGAGAGAAGGGGAAACAGAAGAGCCAACGAAGGCCACACAGCTTCGTGTCTGAGAGTGACAGCGTCAGGGGACGCAGTGGCCACAGGAGCAAATGCAGAGCGTGGGAAAGTGAGGACTTCCCTCTCCTCCGTGCCATGCTTTACGGCGGGACTCGGCGTGTCCGGACGCAGCGGCCCCGCTGTGTTTGCACCTGAACAAGGAGGAGAAATGAAAGGGGCGCGCGTGCTCTGGGGGCGTCGGTGGAGCAAGCAGAGGGCCACGTGGCTGCTCGGACCGTGGGGGCAGGAGCCAGGGAGAGCTCCTCACAAGACCGGATGGCGTCTGTTTTTAAGAGCTTTTCTGGAACAGCCTGTGCTGTGGGGACAGTCCGCAGGCGCCCACCTGCCGCGGGGGTGGCTGCGTGGGGGGCAAGGCCTTGGCGATGGACAATGCCGTGAAACGAACCTGGACAGACTTAAATGTGACACATTTTGCTGCTTCAGGTCAAAGCTTTCCCACAAGAAAAAATCTCCAATTATGGCTAAAGTGAGCAATCGTCCCTCCTCATTTAAGCTTTTAGAAATGGTTCGCTGCGTTCACAGGCACAGGACACAATGGATCTCCAAGCGGCCAAGCTTTCGGCTCAGAAACCTGGGACTGTCCATCCTTGGCTGTAACTGTCATGCACGACTGAGGCAGAGAGAGCTGTTCTGCGTCGCATCTCACCATCTCTGAGCCCCGCCCGCAGGGGGGGTTTCCTGCTCTAAGGGACAGCATTTCAGGAAGGCTCTGTCACGCGTCAGCCGCTCGTCATTCCACAAGATTCCCAAATGCGCTGCGGCCTGAAGGAGCAGGTGGGTGTTCTGGGACTCGATCCCACAGGCGAGAGATGACCGGGGGTGGGTGCAGGGTGGCCGTCCCCACACTCACACTGTCCACCCCACAGCCAGGGCCCAGCGGAGCCGGGGCTGAGTGTCCCAACGGGGAGAAGCCGCATCTCGGAGGGGTCAGGAGGGCGATGGGCGACTGGCCAGGCCGGGGGAGGCACTGCGGGCTGCAGGCTCCCACACCATCACCTCAGCGAGTAGCTTGGCACCTCCTGAGACCCCACCCTCAGGGCCAGAGGCCACAGGACAGTCAGCCTGGGGCCGAGCGCCTGCAGAGATGGGGCTGCTGGGCGGGGCAGGCGCCTCCTGGCTCAGCCGGTCCTGGGATCCGACTCTCCCGGAGGGTGGGAGCAGGATCGCTCCGGGCCAGCACTGCGGTGCTGACTTTCTCTGGAAAAGACCCGGAGGCTGGGACGGACAGTGGTCTGTTCCAATTCACTCTTTCTCTCTTCTCTTAGGAGGAAAGTGCAACAGAAGGAATGATCCCCATGTCCGCCCTTCCATCTCAACAACCCCAACTCCCCTCGTGCACAGAACCGGGGCCTGGCCCTGGCCGTAGTCATCGGTGACAGCGCCGCTCTGCAGGCAGGGGCAGGGCTGGCCCCCGGGGCCAGAGCGCTGATGCTCAGTGGCTGCAAGCACGGCCAGGCCACCCACCTGCCAAGGGCGCGGGCTGCTCTGGCAGGGGCTGTGCTGAGTTCACTCCTGCAGGCCGAGCTCAGGGTGCAATGGGAGTTGCAAAACATCATCTTGGAAGCTGCTGAGGGGCCGAACAGGAGTGGAAAACAATTGGGCGGGAGAGGTCATCTTTCTGAATCCTATTGAGGCCGGCGATGGTTCAGATATTATTGCTTTGGCGAAGGTCTGAGCGTATGTATCCTCCGATTTTAATAAAAACCGTGAAATGTGAGGAGCCACCTCAGTGACATGATGGAACCGTGCATCATGGGACCGTGCTCGGGCCAAGCTGCGCTCACTCGCTGCTGCAGCGCACGGACGCCAGCAGGAGGGGCGGTTTCACGGCTCCTCAGAGGCTTCGGGAACATCAGGGTCACAGCGTCACAGGACGGCCTTCGGTTTTGCTTCATCGCATTTAACCAGCCTCATCATTCCATTCACCACGATATTATTCCCGCACCTTACTCCGACCGGCCTGTTTCCTTCGTCTTCCCTGTAGCCTGGAGCGAGGCTGCTCACGCTGTGCCCGGGGGACAGGGCCGGCCCACCGACGTGGTGGCACAGGCACGGGGCAGGCGCGGAGACGCTTCTGCCCGGACCCGCCGCGGCTTCCAGAGTCTCACCTCCCCGAGCACACGGGCCGGGAGTACAGCTCAGCGATGATGTGGGTGGGGCTGGGGAGTGGGAGTCAGTCCTTCACCACAAACAGCCTGATTCGCCTTGGACTATTGCATTTCATTTTATCTTTAGTGACTGAGTTGAGAGAGATGAGTGGTTCCACCTATCTGGGCATTCATTGGTTGATTCTGACCAGGGATCAAAGCCATAACCTTGACCTAGAGCAGGGGTGGGTAACCTTTGTGAGTGCGTGCCAAAACCAGCAAAATCTGACTCAAAACTCTTCTGCGTGCCAACCCTAATTTTTTGAGAACATGTTACGCCTACTTGGTATCTCTTCAGGTGTACGTATGTGAAGAACCTTGAAGAAATAATAAAATTCATTAGAGCGACAAAAACACAGTCTATGATGATGAAAAATACATTTACTTTTTAATGTATACATGTACACTGACAGTCCGACAGAAAACTTTATGACTCCGTTTGACATTGTCAGTGGGACTTTTGCTGCTGCATCACTGATGACAGAGGTTTTACATCAGGTTTCTATTTCGTGACCTTCAGAGAGATGCACGAGCTACTGCTTTCATCCGTCAGGCTACTCCTGTTACGAGACTTAACAAAATTCATCCCTGAGAACAAAGATTCACAACTGTAAATGGAAGATTATAAGAGAGGGTTTCACGTGCCAGCAAAAGTTACTGGCGTGCCATGTTTGGCACTCGTGCCAGGGGTTGCCCACCCCTGTCCTAGAGGTATGATGCTCTACTCCAGTGGTTCTCAACCTTCCTAATGCAGCGACCCTTTAACACAGTTCCTCATGTTGTAGTGACCCCCAACCATAAAATTATTTTTGTTGCTACTTCATAACTGTAATTTTGCTGCTGTTAGGAATCGTAATGGAAATATCTGATATGCAGGATGTATTTTCATTGTTAAAAACTGAACATCATTAGAGCATAGTGATTAATCACAAAAACAGTATGTAATTACATATGTGTTTTCCGATGGTCTTAGGCAACCCCTGTGAAAGGATCGTTCGACCCCCAAAGGGGTCGCGACCCACAGGTTGAGAACCGCTGCTAATCAACCGATCTCCCTGGCCAGGGCCTCGATCAGTATGGATTTAAAATATTGGGTGCTCAACCCATGTGGCTCAGTGGTTGAGCAGCAACCTATGACCAGGAGGACACAGTTGGATTTCTGGTCAGGCACATGCCCAGGTTGTGGGCTTGATCCCCAGTGGAGGGCATGCAGGAGGCAGCCAATTGATGATTCTCTCTCATCACTGATGTTTCCATCTTTCTCTCATTCCCTCTCTCTTCCTCACTGAAAACAATAAAAATATATTTTAAAAAAATTTAGAAATTATATTTAAAAATCCCCTCCACTTAGCCACAGGGAAATCTCTGCACAATGTATCAGACACACACGTTCTAACACGTGTACTCTTGGGTATGAATACAGATAGGACCTCTGGTGGCCTCCATTCTCTTAGAAGGTTTTTGCTAGGAGAACCATCGGTGCTGGTACAGTAACCACGACTTTAAAGACCTGAGAAGAGGTTGGTGGGTCTCAGGGCATAGCTGTCCACGAGTGGCCAGAGGCTCTGGGTACCACACAAGAGCCTCATCATCGGGACACTTCAGACCCGGCTGGGTCAGGTCTAGCGACTACATGGACACATTATCACTTTGGAACTTATAGGCTTAAAATAATCCTGTCTAGAGCTCTTTAGTTCTAGAATTCTGTAAACACAGCCCCACCTGACCTAAGCGAGACCGCCAAGACACACGGACGGTGAAGGGGCTATGAAACAGACGCAGTTCATACACATGCAGGCTGTGGTAGCTCCAATGCACACTCATCGCCTGGAAATGTCCTCTGGCTTTCGACTGAAGGGATGCCCGACAGTGGTAACTATTGACCTTGACCAGCTGCATTTTGTGACCTCTGCCAACAGGATGGGGAAGCACAGAATATCACCCCCACTCTGCCACTCATCACGAGCTCATCCTGACCCTCTAGGAAAGAGGTATGGTAATTAGCATAACATACACATTTGTTTCCTAAACTAGGAACAAAAGAATCAGAATGGGAAAGAGAAATAAGGCAATGGGCCTAGTGGTGAATGCGATGAGTCAGGCCTTCAGATTCTGGGCTTTGGGCTTGCCTTTCACAACAGTTGGAATGGAGTCCCCACAGGAGGTGGCTTCCTGCTTTGAAAACAGAGGGACCAGCATGATGTAAGGGAGGAAGGAGGGACTCCACAGGCAGAGTGAAGACGTATTATACAGCCAAATACTTGTATACTTAAAACTAGAGGCCTGGTGCACGAAATTCATGCATGGGTAGGGTCCCTAGGCCTGGCCGGTGATCAGAGCCAATCAGGGCCTTCTAGCTGCCAGCCGAGGCCTTCCTTCGTTTCACGCCGCCCCCTGGTGGTCAGCACATGTCATAGCGAGTGATCAAACTCCTGGTCTCCTGGTCAAACTCCCGAGGGAACACTTTGCGTATTAGGCTTTTATATATATAGATAAACCTTTTCAAACTTTGCTCAAAGTTGGAGTCATAGATTATCTTCATTTTAAATTTGGTCAGCAGAGCCGTGGTGGAATTCAGCCGTGTGACCCCAGAAGGCACTGCTCATGATGTGTGGCGACCTCCAGTGTCCACGTTGACATCGCTACCTGAGCAATCTCCCTGCAGCGACACCCAAAGCTCCAGCCCCAACGGTGGGTTCCCTGAACCCCCACCGTCAGGAAGCAGCTCCTGGAGTGGCGGACCCGGCCGCAGCTGCACTGCCACGGACACTCATCTGCAGAGCCCGGACTCGGTCCCACGGGCAGGTGCCCCGGTCACAGTGCCCACGGGGGAGGAAGCCACACACACGGTGACCACAGCCAGCAGAACGAGCCAGATGGCCCCGAGGCCACGGGCATAGCCAGGACACTGTCCTCTAAATATTGGCCAACTGTACAGCCACAGAAAGAGGTCGCCGCGCACCGCCCATGACAATCTTCACGGGAACATGGCGAGATGCGCGGCTGTGACGTGGCTGCTCCAGAGGCCTTTGGAGAGTGACCCTGGCTGAGCGTAGGTGACAGGGCGAAGCACAGAGGACAAGGAAAGGACCCCTCACTTTCCAGTCCAGGAGCCACCAGGACCAGGGGCTGCCAGATCTGCGGTGGGCGCACGCGTCCGACACGGGAAAACCCGGGTGGGGATTGTCAGAGGAAAGGCAGGACCGCGGCAAGTCAAACAGGACAGGCCTGAGCACACATGGGACTTTCAAGCAACAATCAGAAAAGATAACCTGCTCTGGCCCCTGGAAAGGCCACGTCTGGCTCCTGCCCCTCAGGCAGCATGAACACGGTTTTCTCGGCCTGCTCGAAGCGCAAGGACCAAACCACGAGGCAAAGCGCGTGGCCAGTGAGAGAAGAACGAGGCTTCTTATTCCTTCCGGCCCAGGACCTCGGGCCCGGCCAGCCCCTGGGTTCTCAGCTCCCAGGAGGGGGAGCGCCTGCGGGCAGGTGTGAGCCAGCGGTGCCGGTCATGGCCCAGGTGCCTTAGGCGAGTGAATCACACCGTCCCCATGAGTCCTCTCTCCCGACCAGCCTGAGCT
The DNA here is from genome assembly GCF_014108235.1 of Myotis myotis. Taxonomy (NCBI): domain Eukaryota; kingdom Metazoa; phylum Chordata; class Mammalia; order Chiroptera; family Vespertilionidae; genus Myotis; species Myotis myotis. Next base: position 1,555,581 of record NW_023416357.1, on the reverse strand, counting down.
CGGGTGGCTGCTGAAGGAGAGGCAGCCCGGGTGTTCATGGAGCTCGCTGTGGCAGAGGAGACCAAGGAACCTGAGAACTGGGAGCAGCAAGGACTGGCTGGGACCAGCAGACTCTGAGGCGGTTCTGTCCGAGAGCGAGCAGGACGTCCCACTACACGGCGGCAGTGCCGAGAGGAGGGGCGGCCATCAGCCCGGCCCCGAGGCGCTGGCCCGGCCTCTGCAGACACAATGGTTCTCTCTGGCTGCACGCAGAGCCCCATTAATGCGGCAAATAATTACATCTCCCCTCGCGGCGTCCATTAACTTTCCTTTCATCACGTTTTGTCTCCAGGATGAGACTGGACGTTAATTAGGGCAGGAACTTCTGACATCCCTGCTGCAGCCGCCCCATCCAATAGGACGCAAGGGCGATGAAGTGTTAGATAATAAAGCCAGGCAATCCGCCACATTAATAGGTTACTATTAATAGGGGGGAAACCACATCATCCGCTCCATCACTATCAGAAAGCGTCTGATGGCAGAGTAAACCCGCTTCCCCACAGAAAAGGACACCTTCCACACGCACGCCCTTCACCCTCCACTGGGCCCAGCCTTTATCTCCGTGAGCACATTCAGAAAGCAGGCGCCAGCGCCAACATCCCCCGGCAGCGAGTTTGACGTGCTGGCGCCAAAGGGCACAAGTCTCAGGCTCTCCCTTACGGCCGGAGACTGAGTCCGCGCAGGCAGACAGGAGGAGGCAACAGGACAGGGAGAGGAGGAACACGGGCCGTTGTGCTGAGAGTGACACACGCAGAAAAATCAGATGATACAAGAAATCAGAACTGTTAATGCGCTGCCATCTTCGCCAGCCACAGAAATCAACACACAAGTCTAAGTGTCTCCTATCCAACAGCAACAGTCAGGCGACACGGAACAAGCCAGACCGGATGCAACGAGAGGGACGTTCTATCCCCGCTGGACGGGCTCCTGGCAGCTCCGAAGGAGGTGGAGGGTGTAGTTACCTGGGAACTGCATCCCTCGGTATCGACGCTGGGGACGTGGTTGTGCACCCACACAGGAAAGACACGTGCAGAGGGTTCACAGTGGCTTCTGTGAATGCGAACAGTGGGAATGTCCCCAGCAGGGCAGACAGGGACCCTCACAGGACAGTACGATGCAGCAAAGAGACATGGATCACAGCCTCCGGGACGAACACGGCTGAGTCTCAACAAGATGGCCAAAAGCAAAAACAGAAAAAACTCAGAAGAAGAAGAAGACATGTAGCGCGATCCCCAATCCACACGGAGTTCAAAACACAGGCACAACCACACCAGAGAGCTTGTCCGTCTCGTGGCCCATGAACTCAGTACATACTAGAATTCTGCGGCACACCGGAAAATACGTTTTTTGCCGATCTGACAAAAAACAAACAAACAGGTATGCTTTTGATTCATTCACAGCGGCGGCCATGGTTGTGTGGGCTGTTGTCAGCTTTTCGTTTGGCAACCTCAGGGGGCAGAGGTCGGGCCCCTGGCTGAAGACCCAGGTATTCATGGCATGTTGTAGGCTTCTGCGGCCCCGGCTGACATCGCCGCAATAGGTACCGGGAAATACTTACACACGTGGCAGAGTATGAAAGGCAAAGGAACGGCAACACACAACTCAAGACGACGGTTCCAGCGGGCTGGGAGGCGAGGCAGGCGCCCGGATGAGGGGTCAGAGGTGAACGGGGCCCTGCGGGTCCATGTGCCCAGTGTGGGCAGGAGGGCACTGACCTTCATCATCACTCTTTAAACAACACATATCACGCTCTACACTTTCACGTGGTCCGTGCATCTCACGTGAGGGAGGGAGGGAGGAAGGGGGAGAGAAGGGGGTTGCCATCAGCCCCGACCTGCTGAGGAAGAGCAGGGGCCGGGGCACCCCTTCGCAGGAGGGTCTGACGCTGCGGGCTCCCCTGTCACCCGGCGGGAGGCCAGCCCGAAGGTGCCTTAGACCCTTTTATGGAAACGCACGGGCCACTCGTCACACACACAGCCTGTGGCCGGCAGGCGGACTGCAGACACTGGCGCTTTCTCATGTGAAAACAGGTTCACTGGCGGAAAGCCCCTCTGCCGGGTTTCAGGACTTGGAACCAGGCAAACCCACTCCATTTTCTCCATCATTCGCAGTCAGACCAGGAAATGGACAGACCGCAGAGCACTGCTTCCCTGGCACTTGGGGACGGAAAGGCGCCGCTTCTCCACACGAGCACCTACCACCACCAGCTCCCGGCCCCATGGTGCCCCCGCCCGCGCCAGCCCCGCCACCACCAGCCCACAGCCTGGCAGATGCTCACAGAAATGTCTGCATAACCTGTGTTTCTTAAAAAGGAATCTTTACTATTGAAAATATTACATGTCCCCCTCCCCACGCTGACCCTCTCCAGCCCGCCCCTACCCAGGCCCCCACCCTATTGTCTGTGGCCCTGGGTCATGCACAGACGCTTACAGTGCCTCGCCTGTGTTCTCACGGTCACTGTGCCAACCCCACAGCCACACCTGCTTTTGGGGGAGACTCTTTCCTCTGTGCCAAACGCCTGGAAACGCAGCTGGGACCCTCCCACCCCCGTGCAGAAGGGACGAGAGCACACTGGCTCGGGGATGCCGGCAGAGCCGCTCCCGTCCCCGCGTGGCCTCCGCGCAGCCGTCATCTGCTCGGGAGCGAGCCGACAAGAGCCAGGGAGAAGGCAGCGGAGACGCCGTGGCACCGGCCCGGGAGCGTCTTTACCTGAACGGCTGAGCGAGACCTGAGATGGAGATGAGGAAGCAGAAGAAGAAAGCGCTGGCCTCGGGAGCAGCACCGGCCAGGCGTCATCATTCCCTCCTCTCCCTCCACGTACACACCTGTCCCAGCCGCACGACGCGCAGCCACTGCAGGAGGGTTCCGCCAGGGTGCGCCCGGGCACCCCAGGACCGGCCTCCACGTTAGAGACGCACGCTCAGTGGCCTCGCCGGGGCCGCGCGCACGCCGGGGCCGCGCGCACGCCGGGGCCGCGCGCACGCCGGGGCCGCGCGCACGCCGGGGCCGCGCGCACGCCGGGGCCGCGCGCACGCCGGGGACGCGCGCACGCCGGGGACGCGCGCACGCCGGGGACGCGCGCACGCCGGGGACGCGCGCACGCCGGGGACGCGCGCACGCCGGGGACGCGCGCACGCCGGGGACGCGCGCACGCCGGGGACGCGCGCACGCCGGGGACGCGCGCGATGGGTGTTCGCTGCATCCAGACGCCCGCTGAGACCAAACAGCACCCACCTGGCCCGGCGGGGACTGAACACACAGGCAACAGTGGGCCCGGGGCAGGGAGGCCATGGGTCTGAACCCCTCACTCGGGCCTCACCCAGCAGCTCCCCTGGGTCCCCGTCTCCCCCTAAAGGAAGAGCGGGGCTTCCTGCCACGGACATTCGGGTTCTCATTGTCCCCACAGCAGCAGGTGCGGGAGGCCCGCCGGCCACCGTGCTGCCCACACCTCTCCTCCCCACTCAGAGACGAGTGACCAAATCTCTCTTGAAATAAAAGGGTGATTTCTGGAAAATGTGCAGAAATGACGTTAACTCACTCTTCTCTCTCTAGGTGTCCACAGGAGGAGGTCCGCGCGAGTCGGTGGGAGGGGGCTTAGGCTGCCTGTGACTGTGCAGGCTGTGCTGTGACAGCTCGTCTCCCTGTGGGTTGACATGGACACACACACGACCTGACACGTCTGCACCTGACGTGCACGTGTGCTTCCCGTGTGGTCTCGGAGTGAAGGGTCCTGGGCAGGGTGTCTGTGGAACCATGAGGGGAGCACATGGCAGGTGTTCCAGACGGTTCCCCGAGACGCGGGGCCCCCTGAGCATGTCGATGCGGCCTGACGTTCCCCACCGCCCGGCACGGTCAAACCCACTCACCGTGACGCTCGCCAAACGCCCCGCCACCCGGGCCAGCCTCCGCAAGGCTCGTAGTGAGCTCTCCTTAAAAACGGCCGCCTGTCGCCAATACATACAGGCACTTCCACCTCCCAGAGTGCAGACAAGAAAGGACGATCCTCCCAAATGCGTGTTGCTAGGCGCACCTGAGTCGTATATTGACCTGACAATATTACAGATTTGAGTTCATTAGGATGTACACATTGCCAGTTACGGGAACAGTCACAGGATGTGAAGTGCAGCATGCTGCCAGGGGGACCACTTTGTCAGCTGGGATCTATTGTCTTCCACCTGAAAGACGCACATAGTAGTGAAATGTAAAATACACCAGATTCAGCTGATGTGGAGGAAAGGACGGTGGAACCGCACGCGGTTTTCGCGAGTGACACTGACTGCACCGCGAGGGAGGGATGCAGGGACACCACCGTGAGCACATGGCCCCCCAGACACGCAGCAGAGCCCCAGGACCAAGCCAAAGCGCCCCCTCCAGTTCTCAGGGCTGGACCCCAGGAAGCCCTCCGCATAGCATCAACCTCTGCAAAGCCACGCCCTTTGCAAAGCCACGCCCTCCGCATAGCAGCACTCTCTGCAAAGCCACGCCTCTTCAAAACCACGCCCTCTCCAAAGCCACGCCCTCCGCATAGCATCACTCTCTGCAAAGCCACGCCTCTTCAAAACCACGCCCTCTCCAAAGCCACGCCCTCCGCATAGCATCACTCTCTGCAAAGCCACGCCTCTTCAAAACCACGCCCTCTCCAAAGCCACGCACTCCACATGGCATCACTCTCTGCAAAGCCACGCCCTCCGCAAAGCCATGCACCCACATCTCCAGGGACCAGAGGGCTCTCACCTCACCAAGGGTTGGAACCAGGGCTTAAGAACTGCACAGGCCTGTGCAGCGTTTAGCGTCTCTTTCGCACGGAGCTCACTATACCCTGACGGAGGTTTAGAACTCGCAGCAGCGAAAATGCAGAGGGTACAGGAGGGTGAAAGGTGACAAAGGAGGCGTGACTTGGGGCGGTGAGCACACAATACATTGCACAGATGATGCATCATAGAACTGTACACCTGAACCCATATCATTTTATTAATCGTTCACCCCAATAAGCTCAATTAAAAAATCTATGGAAGGATCCAGGGCCCATGATTATTCATGAGTGTCTGTAAGGCTGCGTGCGGGCAGTCCACGCTGCCCTGTGGGCCGCTGCTCACAGGGAGTTAAACCCACTGGGAGCGAGTGGCCTGGAGACCTGAGGCCAGGACTGCCCTCAGCTGTAAGGACACGCCTGCAGCTGGCCTGGCTGACCTGCTGTGAAGCATGGGGCAGCGCGAACAAGCCTTCCTGACACCCGCCCCCCCTGCGGCTCTGCCCGCAGACGCCGCCTCTCGGCCACTGTCTCGCGTCCCTCCAAGCAGGGAAATGGTCCCCGTAACCCTCCACACTCCCAGGAGGTCGCGGGCCGGTCCAGGAGAACCTCCGTCCCCAAAGGACAGCTCGACTTCAAACCCTGTCCTTGTCAGTGAAGAAAACCCCGAACGTGGGGCCACCCAGATCAATGAGCAAAAGGAACTGCGCGTGGAGGGGAGAAGGCCACCCCCTTGTCAGGAGCACGGTCTGATTCACAGCAGGAATCCCGGGGACACTGGGTCTTCTCTCCTCTTACGCCCCGTGTCCATTTTGTGATTTGTTTCAGTGACGGTCCTCTTGGTTGTTAAGTTTGGGGCTTTTGGAAAATCTGCAACTAAGCCTTAAAATTCTCCCCCAAAGAAAACACAGTCCAGGAAATCCAGCCTTCAGGGGACCCCTAAATATTTCCCCCAAACACTGGAAAAACAGTAACAGGAGCGCAAGGCAGCCACTCTGAAGGCCCGAGGAGACGCTGCTGGAATCCGAAAGCAAGCATGGCTGTGAGGAGCAGCCCGAGTCACCCAGGGGCCTTCCGAGGGGGGACGGTGGAGCCTGTGGTCACGCAGGAGAGAGCCGGCGACAGGCCGTGCCCCAGCTCTCAGGGCTCCTGGGGGCTCACGGAACCCAGAGATCTGCAGGCAGGGCCTCAGCTGGTCCAAGCATCGCCCTCGCGTTTATGCGGAGAAGCACACTGCACATCTGCTTCCGTACTTTTTTAAAAAGATAAAGCGACTAACTTAGCAGCACTGCAGAGCTGGCCTGTTAAAGTGAAGGCAGAGTGACGGGCGTGGGGCATCATCGTATGGGACAAGCTTTAGCGTCAAATTTCAGAAATGAAAATCACCCAGAAGTCTGCTTCTCCTGGTTTCTAAAAGGAAGCGCATTTTATCGGCTAATGATTTCTAAAAGTTCCCGATGAGAACTCTGCAATCCAAAGGACAGTGAAATAAACAGCTGTGTGAGTTCACAGACGCTTAGGGGTGGTGCGTGGTCTTCAGGGCTCTTCGCTTTCCTTCTCATTTTTCTCGTACTTGCAATTTACTCTTTAAGCACCTCAGAAGTATGCGGGGCTACCCAGGACTTTCCAGTTTCATTTTTGAGTATTTAACAAGCACATGACACAGGACCAGACACGGTCACGAGTGCACCCCTGGGGGGCGGGGAGGGGGGGCGGTGAGAGGCAACATCAACATGGACAGAGCCCCACCTCCTCGAGTCCTCACTCAAACTACTTGCTGTGAGGCGGGTTCTAGAAGTATCCCCGTTGCTGGTCAACTAAGAAGGAGTCAAATCTGCCTTCTCACCTCAACATCTTATCATTTGTCCTCTCCAAACCCTACGTGCCAAGTCAAATCCCCGCCAGGTTACACGTGTGCCTCCTGTGACCCAGGAATTCCACTTTTGCACGGACCCGCCTGAGAGAGGCTTGCCTGCCTATACGAGGACACACGTACGAAGAGACTCACTAACATTGTTTGTAATCTCAGAAATCTAGGAACAACCTCGGACTTCATGCCTGAGACAAATAAAATCAGGCCACAGAAAACGAGTAAGCTGGACCTAATTATGGAGTATCAACACGTCAGAAATGAAGTGATGACAGCGCGACAAGCATCCGCTGTCAGACACCACCGGAAGCACTGCTCTATATTATGCAGAGATACATGCACTGGTACTGAAAGGATAACAGTGTGCACTGGGAAAGTTACACACCGACCTCAAGCTGCTGGAGAAGTCTGGGAAAGGGGCTGTAAATGCAGCTTTAATAATTTATTTCTTTAAAAAAATAAAGACCTGAAACAAATATGGTAAAAATGTTAATACTTGCTAAAACCTGGGGAATGGGTGGATGGGTCCTCTGTGCATTATTTTCTGTACTTATCTGCATGTTTGAAATTTTCCATGATTGAAGTATGACTCCATAGATGCGTGTCTCCACACAATTAAATAAATCCTTGTGAAATCAGAATGTTCCCATAAACCCCCTTCCTTCAAGTGACTCAATAAACTCCTTAAAACTCCCGATAACAGCCTACAGACTGAATTACCAAAATCGGTTTTCTTGAAATGTATATAGTTTCCTATTGCAAGTATCTTAGAAGTACTACCTTTAAGATAAATGCGCTCATTAATATATAGTCCGTATTTCATTATGTTGATAAGGAAAATTCATTAAAGTGGTATTTTTACCTCTGAACACTCCGAGTTTCCTCACACTGAAGCCAGGCTGAAGGCTGGGGTGCGGCGCGGGAAGGAACGGGGTACAGGAGGAGAAGGGCGCACCTGTCACTGCAGGCCTGTACCTTCTTACAGAGGTGCCTGTGGTGTGACTAACCGTCCCGATGACCAGCCAGAATGAGCCTGAGTGGGTTGCTAAAGACGACGCCACACTCCACGGATCCGAGGGAGAGGACGATGGGTTCTGCAGGGCACCAGCCGGGCAATCGTCATGGACCGGGACCAAGGATCTCTACACACCTCTCGACAACCATGTGCCAGTCTGTGGACAGACCCCTGGAGAAGATGGTGCCTCTAAAAACCATCTCAGTGAGCCTGGCCGGCCTGGCTCAGTGGTTGAGTGTCGACCCATGAACCAGGAGGTCTGGGTTCGATTCCCGGTCAGGGCACTTGCCCAGTTGCGGGCTCCATCCCCAGTGAGGGGCGTGCAGGAGGCAGCTGATCCATGATCCTCTCATCATTAATGGGTCTCTCTCTCTCTCTCTCTCTCTCCCCATCTCCCTTCCTCTCTGAAATCAATAAACATATATTTAAATAATAAACACACTCTCTCAGTGACAGTAACGCCCGGAATGCAGGCCGCACCTCCCACTCCCACACCTGGGACTCGGAAACTTTTAGTAACATCCGTTCCACTCCAGCTGCCCTGGCCGAAGAGCCGGACGGCAGCCCTGGGACTCACCGGAGTCCGAGTAAGAACGAGTTCAAGGGAATGACCGTTCCCGTGTCCCGCCTTCACGGATGCAACTATGAACGCACGGGCCCGCGGCGAGGGTCTCACCACGAAAGCGATGTCTAGCGTCTCCGATGGAGTCAGCACCGATCAAAGGAGACTCTCTCTTCTTCCGGCATCGGCTGCTGGAGCTGACCGCTCGGTGATTACAGCGGGGGCCGCGCCCGCCCCGATCGTACAGACACACTGTCCCCGGAGCAGGGAGGTGCTGGAGTTTGACTTCGTAAGAAAGGAAAAGCTTCGGGTATGTGTAGAGGAGACGGCTCCGTCAGCACAGAGCCCTGCCGACTGGAGCTCCAGCCAGCTGCTGATCTCGGGTTTTACCCCCCAGTCTCATTTCCCTTATTAACCGAAAAAAAAAAAAAAAGAGCTTAACTTGCTTATTAGCACAGAAGTTATTAAAAAGCCATTATTAATTAAGGGAGAACAGAAAGATGTCTAAACTTGAGCTTTCATTAAAGGACATCAAAGTCAATGTAAAAACAGGGGAAATTGGTGTTTTTTATTGTCCCGAACAGGCAGAAACGTGCGTTTTTACACTGACGAGACTCTACCCACACACTTCAATAATGCAAGTATTTAGACTGGGTTTTCCAATCAGTCTGACAAGTACCATTTCACATGAAGCTATTCTAGACCCGAGGAAAATGCAACAAAAAAAGGATGTTCTTCACAATAATGCTTTGGAAAATGAGGGCATTTGTCTGAGCCAGGGATTTGCTTTGCGTATCGCTAGTAACAAAACCAGTCAGAAGGCCGCCACTCGGAGCAGGGGCGTGATACAACGGATCTTTCCGGCCCGCTTCGCCAGCTCCCTCTAACGATCAGTCTGCTCGCCAGCGCAGTGCGTGTCCCTCCCAGCACCCACCAAGCCCGATTCTCCAGCCAGCTGCTCCGGGGGGCCCTGCCCGGCTCTTATCTCACCATTTCTTTGTTCTCCTCGTGAAAACTGTATACAGGCCACCCAGACCGTCCACTCGGGACGATGAAGACCCGCCCGCCTTGGGGTGGACAACTGGTTAGTCACGACCACAGTCTACACGTGAACAGCTTATTACAAATTCTACTTGTTAACATTTTATTGTTCTCGCAACCTGCAAGTTATTGCACCGTTCCTGGGGGAGCCCCTCCCGCAGGGCTTACGTTTCACGGATGAAGTCAGTTCCAGTTGTTGCGTGGAGCTACGCTGTCTGGCCCACCCGCGGCTCTGCCGCTGCGCACCCTGCCTGGCTCGCCATCACCCAGCAACTGTTCCTCCAGGCCTCACGTCTCAGGATAATTCACTGCTCCAGGCACCTTCCCTCCATCCCTCCTCCCAGGTCCCTTCTGTTCAATTTGCAATAATATGAGGGGACGTCCTCTTTAGCCCTGTCATTCACGTCTTCCTGGCCGTGAGGCAGGGTGCTCATGTGACTTTCAGACGTTTGCCTGTTAAAATGTATCAAGCCCTGGCTGGTGTGGCTCAGTAGATAGAGCGTCAGCCTGCAGACTGAAGGGTCCCGGGTTCGAATCCCGGTCAAGGCACATGTCCGGGTTGTAGGCTCAATCCCCAGTAGGGGGCGTGCAGGAGGCAGTCAATCAGTGATTCTCTCTCATCATTGATGTTTCTCTTTCTCTCCCTCTCCCTTCCTCTCTAAAATCAATAATATATATATATATATATATATATTTATATATATATGTTTGTTTTTAATGTCAGTATCCCTTTATCTACGACCAGTGATGACAATCTTTGCAGCTTCCTGGGAGGACTCTGGCTTAGTCTGGACATCTCCTTTCTACAGAGTATCTAAAGAACCTCCCCTAAAATCGTCTCGTAGGAGGTCATTTATGTAATTCAATTCTATTTACTCCCCAGTGATAACTTTCCATTTTTGTAATAAAAATCAAGTTTTCCTATCTTCTTGCCATCACCGCGCTGCACTGCTTTCAGTATACGCAGACCATTAGGTTAAGCTCCACGCAGCTCAGAAACAATGAACTAGTAACGGGTGCTGTCTACGTGGAAACCACCGCCTACGCCTTTAGAACCTCTTCAGAATGCCTACCCTTAGTGCTCAGACCTCGTCTTAGAAATTACGTAACAAACATCCAAACTATTCAGAACGAGTCCCGATGCTTCTACAGGAGCCGGCGTTTATTTTTCTCTAGGGGAGAGAATCAACGAACATACTATACTCCTTGATCTACTAAGAAAAACAGAAAAACAGCCTTCCATGTACTATGTCTCAGACCCTCCGCTTCGGGTACAACCCAGCGGATTAACCCCTCATTAGTCCCAGCCATCCCGGAGTAACCAGAGGTACTTCCAAGCAGACACTATGTAATAACAATAATGATAATAATTATCATAATGATAATAACTAACGCTTATTGCGCTTTTTATCTTCAAAGCACTTTACTGACGTTAACTATGTGTCTATCCTCCAATTAATTTAAATCGACAAATGTTCTATTAACTTGGAAAGCGGGGGAATGTGCGGTTAAACTGAGTTTTCTGTTGCTAAATAAATAAATAATGAAAGGCGCGAAGGGCGGAGAAAATGGTCTGCGAGCTTCCGCAGGATCCTTCGCTGCCTTGGTGAGTGAGGGTTAATGAAACACTAACTTCTTACAAAACACAAAACTGAAACACGGACACAGAGCGTGAAACGCACCAGTATTTCACTCGAACACGTAGTGTGTCAAAAAGGACCGGGAAGAAGTAAAATCATATTTTACCTCGATATGTGCAGGAAGAAAAAGTGGTAAATGTAAGAATTTTTAAAATCCTTCCGAGTTTCACAGATGTAATAAAGCAATGCCTGTCATTACAAAGCACAGTTTGTTTTTCTTCCATGGCATCCACTGCTTTCAAACCACCTCCCTCCTCTCCCCTGGAGTCTCCCTGTAACCAGCCCCTCCGCCTGGGAAACAGAAGCACTACAAGCTCGGGGTGCCGGCCCTGGAATCAGCTCTATGTCCTTAAATACAGGCGATTCACCAACACCTATTAGCCGCTGTCCCACCACGTTCTCTCAGGGGCCGGGGGAGGAAAACGGCCACCCCTTGTCAGCCAGGCCCTCATGTGCACAAACACAACCGCAAATGCATAAAAGCAGATGAAAGCAAACACGTGTAAACGTGGGGCGGAACAGATTCAAGTTCGTTAAACGAGGAGCCCGGTGAGAGTGGGGAGGCTTCATGCAGAGTGTGGCTCCGGAACAGGAGCCCAAGCTCAGGCTGGTGCGGAGAAAAGGAAAACGTTTACATTCAGGAGTGCAGACAGGGAGTCGGGAGGGAAGAGGAATCGGAAATCCCGGGAAGGTGGTGGTGATGTGACGCCAGAGGGAAGCAGGCAGAACATCCACTGACTGAGCAGAATTGCTGTCCTTCAGAGAGCTTGCCATCTCTTAGGCAGAGAAGGGACAGGCAACGAGGTCTCATACTGCGACCAGGACAAGCCCCGGGAGGCCCGGGAAGACAGGAGGGACAGGGCCCAGCCCCGGGGACAGAACGACACACTCTCTCAGGGATTTTCCCAGGGCAAGAGCCAAGCACCAGGCACACTAACACACGCGCTCTGGGCCTGCGCGGGGGCCTGGCAGGCTTTGAAGGGCATCCTGGCTTCTGAGAGGGCATCATGAACACCGGCTCTCTGGTCCGAGCAGAGGAAGGTAGCGGAAGGGGAGCTCGGGGAATGGGACGGTGGCAGCCCGGAGGAGAACTGCGGGCAGAGGAGGGGGCAGCGCTGGAGAGCGGGCACAGAACCTTCTGGGCAGGGAAAGCGAGCAGGAGTATTACTGCAAGAGATCCCCAAGTCTGCCAGCTCTACGTAAAAGAAGACACGCACGGGCCTGCGTGAAGAAGGTGGGCAGCAACGGGGGTCTCATAAGAGAACGCGATGGACTCTTGGGGGCACACAGTACTATGTTTTCCAATGTGTCGCTTTGTCACCCCACCTGCATGTTCCCGAGAGACGGGCCATCTCATGTAACGTGTTTGTCGGTGGGAACCGTGTCAGCCTTCTGTGGGCGCGGCGTCTTCTCAGAACAGCGCCCGGCATAGAGGCCCCTCGGATGGCGGGATCCCAGTGGCTGGGTTTGGCATCAATGAAACCAAACATACAATGAACTTTCCCTAGGAACGCCTGTGAACAATCCCGCGTGTGCCGTGAACACTCGCAAATTCTCTTCCCACACTTATTCTTTTCTGAAGGATTCTTTTCTCGGCTACAAGTTGCTCTGTGAAACGTACGTAGAATAGCGACGCTTCTGTCACTGAGGACAGACACGACCCCTCCCTCAGCTTCCCCAGCGAGCGAGTGAACCTTTCCATCCCCCGTGCCCAGCCGCTCAGCGGGAAACTGACTTCCAAGCCCCTAATTGTCTCCCTCAAGACTCCACTGCGCCGGAGCGCAGTCCATCTGTGGGGAACGGACACAAGTGATTTGTATCTCCTGTCGGTCTGGAGTAAGTGCGTGTCCCAGAAGGGAGTCGGCACACTGCTCACGCGATAGGTATGCACGCTGCTCCCTGTGAGCTCCAGCCAGAGGCCCCAGCCGCCGCCAAGAGGCGGTCACGGTCCGTGGAAGACGTGGAGGTCGAAGTGCATGAGGCTTGACAATGATCGTTTTGCAAACATACACACACGTCCGCGCCATCGGCAGAAAGCCGCGTTACGTGAAGCTGCGTGTTCTGTGTGATCTACACGCTGCCTCGCATTTTCTAATCAAAACTCTGTCATGTGAAATCAGACACTTGGCGCTTCTAGAGCTACCACAAAGGCCTGCTCACTGCCAAGCAGGATATAAAAAAAGAAAAATTAAACGAGAGGCTTAGTATTTACCGACAACACTGTCCCACGTTCCTAATCCTTCAAACCTCTCTCTGACCCTTTGCAGGAAGGGGGAAAAGTACACAGTGCAGAATTACTTATCGGTAAACAGGTAACTATCATGAAGCGTAGTGGTTAAATAACAACCATCCACGCCGGCACTCTCTCCAGAGTCGCTGACAGATGAAAAAGTGAGAACAGACGAAGAAGTGAGAACTACATGAACTACTCACAATGCACTGAGCATTGATTGGAAGCACTGTTCAAAGAGATGAATGTTCATAATCAAAACAAAACACGCTCTACAAAAGGAATGTTGATAGCATGACAGAAATACCTGCAAGTTCTCTTCTCACATCTCTGCTCTCTACCAGAACACACACTCCACGTCCATCCCACGGCAAACAGAGTCACAGCTGCATGAAAACCGGGAGGCGCGGGACCACAAATCCGCACCTCCACGCGGACGTTCGATTCGAGGCTGCGTTCCCAGGAGCCGGGGAAGCAGCCCCGTCACCCGACCTCAGACCCACTTCCAAGATCTATGCTGCAGTTTCCACTTCTCACACCCGCTCTAATGGAAACACGGGCCCCAGTGAACACGGCGCTTCTGAGAAAGTTAAGTAGGTCTGGGCGAGGGATACGGGCACCTATCACACGAGATGACACTGCTGGGAGCATGAGCTCCCTCCCTCATGTTGACAGCACGGGTCCTTTCAGAAGACGCAGCGATGCCAAGGGAAGGACGATCGGCCCCTGAAAAGCTGGCGGTAAGGGCCTCCCAGCCGCCGGCGGGCGGGGAGACAGGGCTACGTTTACCGGCTTCTATAGTAACCTCACCCCCATAACTGCCTCCTGATCGAGCCTGTAACTTCACAGCTGAAGTATGCTCTCCCGTGGGGGCTGTAAAACAAATTAGACACAATTACGACGCACGACGAGTAAAAACAACCTAATTACCCTTCAGATGATTCTCATTTCAAAGCTTTATCGCTGAAGTCAGACCGGATTTCCCTAATGAGTGAAGTGGGCCGCGGGACAGAAGTCTGCGATGGTCATCGCATGTTTTCTATAGAGAAAACGAGTTGATTATGAGTAAATTCTGGAAAACTATGCTCACTACACCTCCCCAAAGTGGATACAAGAAACATCTGTAGCAAGAACTGCTTGGCTTCCAGACAGGGTGTAAAGGGGTTCTTTTTCCCGGTGTTTTGCTATCGAAAAAATAAACAAAAAGCTGATTTGTGGGGGGGAAAAGTTCCTACTATCAATTCTCCAGACATTCAATCTCGCAATTCTGCGAGGTGAGCCAGGCAGCTGCCAGGTGCGCTCCAGCGGGAGGCCGGCCGCCGCCAAGGCCCCGATGGAGGGATCGGCTCGCTGCCCTCTGTCCACGGCTCACGGGTAATTTTAACCATTGTCTTCCTGTCTAAACCCGGCTCTCCACCCAGACAGAGCTGAGCTCCCAGCACAGAGGCCGGGACTAAACACAGATCCAACTTCCCGAGGCCTCCGCCCATGGGAGCCCAGCGATGGCTCAGCTCTCTGCCCACTGGGTGCGCTGGCTCCCACCGCCTTCGAAACTCAGTATTCAGGAACCACTAGCGAATTCTTGACGTTCCACTCGGGCGGCAGGATAAATGACTGCGACCGGTTTGCATAAGGCACTGAGCTCCAGAGGGGAGGACCGGCGAGCCGTGACTCGCCTCTGCTCAGCGGCATCCGAGACTTGCTCGGTGCGTTTTGGGGAACTCAATGCATTTTCCTTGATTCTGAAAGCCTGGGATTTTGCTCCAAATTCACAGGGATTGTGCAGAGTAGAACACCATCTCTTTAGTATTTGGAGATTCTACAAAGTGCACCCAAATGAGCAGGTACAAATGAAGAAACGTGTTTATAAGCCACAGAGCCCAGGGCATGTAACACCTTCCCGATAAGGAGAGGCGGAGTAATATGCAGAGGACCACGTCTAAACACAGTTCAAGCCACGTGGGACTCACTCACCTTCCATGCCCTCCCCACTCCCCGGCAAGCTACGCCCAGCCACCCCCAGGTCACTGTCGATAGAAGGTCTAGCATCAGATTCACAGACCGCTGTGTGCTGACCGTGAGGGAGTGATTTAACTCCTGACACAGTCCTGGGGGTTTCAACAGGACGTCGCAGAGGACGCTAAGGAGCCGTGGACACCCCAGCCACGGACAGAGGAGGAGGCTGACCAATCGCTTCCTCCCAAACCCAGGTGTGCCCGCTCCTTGGCTCTGACGGGCGGGGGTCCGGAGGGAGCGGCTGTGGGCGGGATGAAGCGCTAACCTGCCCGTGGGGTGACGCCTGTGCACAGACAGGGAGCGCACAGGCCAGGCAGTGTCAGCATGGCAGCTGCAAGGCCATGCCAAGCCAAGCTCTGAGGAAGATTCATTTCGATGGACGTGCAGAGCAAAGTCCAGGTCCCGTGCTGCAGGGTGTGCACGTGTCGGGTCTGACGTTCAAGTCGAGCCTGTGCTCCTCCTACACTTGGAGTCTCTCTTCTGAAAAGACTAGGAGCCCAGTGCACGAATTCATGCACCTTGAAAGGAACTGTGGGCCGCGAAGCTGCAGTAGGCACAGGGGCGAGTCTTGGCCCATCCTCCGCACCCCCGTCCAGCCCCCAGTTCCCTTTCTGCCAGCAGCCCCGCTCCCACTTTTGCCGCTCCCATGCACTGACAGTGCCGGCCCGGTTCGCACCGGCTGACGGCATGGAGCCACTGGGGCCGGTGCCAAGAGCCGGTACAAGCGGCAGCTGCTGCCCCGATCGCCCCTCAGGAGCAGGGGGTGGTGGAGAAGCCCTCAGGGGCGATCAGGGCTAGCAGCCACTGCTCACACCCACTGATGGCCCCAGCAATCGGGGTCAGCACCAGGCGCCGGCAGTGGGTGCGAGCACCGGGCAGGACTGCGGTGCACGGGAGCAAAGAATTTTCAGTAACCACCAGAGACTCTCCCTGATGACAGTGGCCGGCGCCCCGCTTTGGTCTGGCACCCTGCTCAGCTGCTCCACCATCCCACCTCGGCTGACGGCCACCATGTTCTGTGCACACCCCCTGGTGGTCAGCGCATGTCATAGCGACCAGTTGTTCGGTTGTTTGGTTGTCCGGCTGGTTCAGTCTATTTGCATATGAGCCTTTTATTATATAGGATGTGCCCCAGGGACATTTGCCCTTTTCCTCGGAGAGCCAGCCGGACTGGGCACCGGGCACCCCGGAACCATCGACTGCCAAGCGCCCCTCGGTCTGCGCCAGGCCAGTGCCTGTGAGGTCCACCCGACCACACTCAGGTGTAAAGAGCACGTCAGCTCCAATCCTACGCTGTCCAAGCAAAACAGATCAACAGCGTTTATACTTAACACATTGCGTACCGCATAGAAATCTCTAAGACATACACCAGGGACAGCACGTTTTGGGGCAAACTGCACGTTATTTAAATCATCATAATGCACTGTAGGTGTTGTTTTTCAATAACTATAACATTTTTATTTACAAAAACAATTAAACAATTAAAGTTCCTAGTACTTTTTTAACGTACGGTACTGCGTAAAACATTCTCCTCTACGAAGAGGGACCAAAGTTTACGTAAGTATCTAGATTCGCTCCTTTTTCCACGGGCGTGAAAACGAGAACACTCGTGAGCGGTCCTGACAGATGGCGCGCGAAACACGAGAAAACTCCTGAGCGGCACGCAGTGTGTTAAGAGAAAAGAAGTGCACGCAGCTACTGCTCCCAACCTGAATCCAGTGACTTGCAGTTCCAGCGCCGTCTGTGTGACAGCAACATGTTTCATAGTGTGTGTGTTCGCACATGTTATGCTGTCCGAGCACGCTGTGATGCACACATGTACTGCATTACATGCTTCCCATATGACCTCGTCCTAACCCTTTCAGCAACGCACCGGCTAATCAGAAACCAAGTTACCCCTCGGGACGCCCGCCACCACCGCGCTCCTCCCGCGCCAGAGCCAGAGAGAAACACGGCCGAGCCGCTGAAAGGCCCCCGCGGTCGCGGGACAGAGCGGGGAGACCTGCACCTCGAGGGCCCTCGGGACAGCCTTGAAGGCTATTTTTATTTTTTATCTTAATGGCTTCAGGCTCCCCAGGGGCATCGCACGCAGCCTGGCAAGGGAAGGGCTCCCCACTGCTGCACGCGGCAGCGCGGAAGGACCGGCTCTGTGCCCGACAGGAGTCCCTGCCTCACGGAGCGGCTTTCTGAAACCGAAACTTGTCTGTGCGTCATCGCCGGCACCCAGCACTTTACACTCCAGGGTGAACGCCCCAATCCGTGCAGCCCACTTACGGCAGAAACACCGCCTGGCTCCCGCCTCGCAGGTGAGAAGACGGGGGGGGGAGGGGAGACGGGGGGGACAGGGCTGCCAGCCGCAGGTCCCCACCCCTCAGGGGAGGGGGCCAGACGTGGAACGTGGGCGCCCTCAGCTTCTCGTCCGTGTTCCACACTAAAGCGCAGAGTCGCTCCTGCCAGCCACCGCGTCGGTAAGGGAAGCGCAGGCTGAAGGAGGGCGGGCGCACGAACTGAGAGGGATGGAGAGCAGGGGGCCCTTCCTTCTGCCGAGGGCCAGGTGGGTATCTATGACACCACTCTCGGGCCACACACCATTATTGCCTAACAACCAGCTGCTCTGTGTGGTCAGGCACTTAGTTAACTCACCCCTAAGGCCTTGGCTGGCCTTGCTCGGTCCGCGGGCCGGACGTTCCCCACCCTGGTGTGAAGGAACACACCACCTGCTTCGTGTCCCTGCGCTTAGAGTAAAACTCACTGCAACTGAAGCTTTGAAAACTGTTCACACATCTTAGTACGGGGTCCCGTGGGTCAGCAGCTCTGCTGAGCGAGACATGATCATTTGCCCAAATTCGTCTCTGGTTTCGCGGGAGAGATACAGGCTGAGACAGGACACCGAACTGAACGCGGAAGATGGGGAACGCGTCCCGAGTGAAACCGATTTGCTGGCTCTGAACCTGCGAGACCGATGTCAGTGCGCAGCCCGGCTGGTTACCGAACGGGCCCACTGCGGGCAGGTGCTGCGTGTCCCAGCTGGACCAGGGCGCCACCCGAGGGAGGGCGAGGCTTCGGAACGCAGACTGGGGGGGGTAGGGGGGGAGCGTCGAATAACTGGCAGCAGCCCTTACAAAGGTGAGAACACCCAGGTGAGTCCTCGGACGCCGCCAACCCTCAGACAGGCAGCCCCGCGCTCAGTGGGCTCAGGCGGGGAAGACACTGGACTGACCAGCAGCACGGACCCCGCCGTGGAGAAGCCAACATCGGGCTGGAAGGCAGCACCGCCGCACGGCCCTAGCGACGGCACCTGGACAGCGAGCGTGGACCGAGACGCCAGACCGAGACGCCCGACCGACAGAGCCCGGGGTCCCCGGGACGTACCTCCTGGGCGGAGCGGGCGGCCGGCTTGTCCTGGTGGCTGGCGAGGATGAGGAAGGGCAGCGTGCAGAGCTGCGGGTGCTGCAGGGCCGAGTGCAGCTCGCTGCGGGCCGTCTCCAGGTCGCCCTCGGAGGATGCGCTGTCCAGCACGAAGATCACGCCCTGGGAGCCCTGGTAGTAGCGGCTCCAGTACTTGCGGATGTGGTCGGCCCCTGCGGACACAAACACACCCTCTCAGGCCCGGCTCTCCGCCCGGCCACGCTCCCCTGCTCCCCCGCTCCCACGGGACCTCCCAGCTGCGGGACCCCGGCAGCTCTTCAACATCAGCTGCAGGGACCACGGCTGACGGGCCAGCAGGTGGGCAGGTGCACGTGACCTTCGGGGAGAACACGCAAGCTCAAGGGTGGCTCTCTGCACCTCTTATCAAAACGGGTGAGAGAACCAGGAGGACTTCTCGGACTTGGCGTCGGAAGGATGTGTTCAGGCCTTGCCGAGTCCCACCTAATGACACCCACACCCTCGGGTAAGGCAGCCGGGCTGCAGAGCGGGGGGCCAGCCGCCACGGAGAGCAGCTTGGGGACATTTCCCAGGAGAACTGACCGCCACCAGGGCAGGCTGGTGTCACCCCTGCTAGAGCCTGGGAACGAGGAGCAACGCGTGCGGGTCTAAGTGCCAACGTCTGTGACAGCCCGAAAGCTTGGCCTCCGGGACAGGGCATGACCCCGTCGGCAGTGAGCACACTCGGGGTCCACACAGGATGGGGCGCTGATAGAAAAGACAGAGGTTCTCGCCTGCGGGGGGCGGCGCCCTACGCCTCGCTCTAAGTCCGGGATCCAGCGCAATGCGGGAACGAGGAGCGTGGAGGACGAGGAAAGGAGCGACGCCCGAATCAGGCTTCCTGGGTTTGGGGACTGGAGGGGATGCTGGAGCCGACCCAGTCCAGGTACCTGGGCAAACTGAGGCCAGGAGAGGGGAGCTAACCGCTTTCATGTACGTAAACCGAAAACGTTGAGATTCGCAGTTCATGTGTTTGGGGTGGGGGTGAGGGCTTTGCTGGTTATAGAACAAAAGTTAGGTATTTCCCTGATGAGTGCACATGATCCCGTCTTCCACATGAGGCCACTGCAGTAGGCACCCTGTGGGGGGGCTGGGGCGTGAGAGTGGGGCGCAGGGCCGCACGCCCCACGCACCCTTCCCAGCTCTGTGTGCAGGGACGTCGTGTCGGAAGCTGGGCCCGGGGCAGGGAGGGTGGGCTCACTGCGGACACCAGCCAACGCTACACATCATGTCTTGTCCTCCCGCGAAGGACTGACACCCTCCCCCGCCCCCCCCCCCCCGATGACACTGAGCAGCTCAAGGCTTTCTGGGAAAAGCAGGAGAAAACCTCAGGCTATCACACGGCCCAGTAAAGTGCGGAGCCTGGGTCCCTCCCCACTGGCGCTGGGGAGCAAGACCACGGCGTCTTACCCACGGGGGCGAGTCTCCTAAGGAAGCAGCATCAGTAACCGGACAGCTACGGAGTGTGAGCGCTTCCCACGGCCCAGGCAGCGAGCACCATGGGCCTTGGAAAGAAGAGCTCATGGGTGGACCTAGGAACCAGGAGGTCACGGTCGATCCCGGTCGGGGCACAGGCCCCGGTCGCAGGCTCGACCCCGGTAGGGGGCGTGCAGGAGGCGGCCGATCCATGATTCTCATCACGTTTCTACCTCTCTCTCCCTCTCTGACATCAATATAAATTAATTAACTAATTGACGCACATCTGGGTCCAATGAGACTGGAACAGAAGGACCGCGGAGCAGGAGGAGGCAGCGGAGGGAAGAACCCACCCACCGCGGCATCGGGAAAGGGGGTGGGTCGGAGCACACTGACCCGCAGCGATCGCTGACACTACCAAAACGAAACTCGGAAAAGGCAGATGAAAAAAGAGAACAGATTGTAGCCTGAGCCAGAGGTGTCATCTGAGAGCGTGGGATCCACTCAGGACGCTGTGAAGACTCCTGGACAATCACAAAAAGGCACCTGACACGCACAGAAAGCGGGTTAAGTACCAGTGACTGCTCTGCGTGTTTGGCAGCAGGTGCTCTGTCACGTATGTTGTCACCTTGGGGTGTTTACCATGACGTCCCCCTCGGCCTCCTGCCCTGCGAGCCCAGCACCTGCCGACGCAGGATGACAGCGCCAACGCCTGCCTCGTCGTGGAGCTGCTCGGGCTGCGTGGGGAACGCGACCCCGCGGCCGAGGCCCCCTGGCCTGCCCGTGGTGGGATTTTCCGGAGCTGCCGCCCGCTCTCTGCATAATGAACGGTCACGCGTGTGCCTCTGATTAATCAGTGCTGTGTGCCCAGACAGATGAACCCGTCCTCTGTAATTAGCACGGAGATTTTTTCAAATCTACACAGTAAATGGATGGATTTGATAGCATCGCGATCTTAGAGCTTCAAGGGCTTACATATTTAATCTGAATAATTCAGCAATATATAATCCTCCAGAAATGGGTCTTTTTCTTTCTGAGCCTTCCCCCATTCGTGATTTTTTTAAAGCCACAAACGTTAACTTCACCTATTTATTTAAAATAACTCCTCACTGGACAGCCACCCAGGAAATGGTGTGAGTGCTCCACAAAACTCATTTCCAATGAGTTGTAGCCTGAGGTGATTGAAAGAGGTTTTACTGTCTAAGGCAGTGGTTCTCAACCTTCCTAACGCTGCGACCCTTTAATATGGTTCCTCATGTTGTGGTGACCCCCAATCTCATTGTTACAAATTGAACATAATTAAAGCATAGTGATTAATCACAAAAACAATATGTAATTATATATGTGTTTTCCGATGGTCTTAGGCGACCCCTGTGAAAGGGTTGCTCGACCCCCAAAGGGTCGCGACCCACAGGCTGAGAACCGCTGGTCTAAGGGGATAGACTGCCTTCATAGCTTTACGGTGATATCACTGACATATATAAACTGCACATATATAAAGCACGCAGTTAGTCTCGACGTGTGTGCAGCTGTGAAACCGTGTGTACGATCATGACAATAAGTGTACCCTCCCCCTCTCCAAATTTTCTTATGACCCTGTCAGCCCTCCCGTCTACCCTCCCTTTGTCCCTGTCCACACCCTGCAGGCAATCACTAAAGTTCTTTGTCACTGAATACTAGTTTGCATTTTTCTAGCACTTTATAGAAATGGGATATAAACGTACCCCCATGTGGGAACCCTAGGCCGTGCCCTCCGTTTTGTCTGGCTCCTTCCACTAGGCATAACTATTCTGAGATTCGCCCGTGCTGTGGCATGTACCAACGGGCTGGTCTTCTGTATTGCTGCATCCTACTTCAATGTATGGACATACCACGATCTGCTCACCTGCTCACCAACTGGTAGCAGGCGGGCTGTAGTCGAGTTGCGTCCTGTCCTATATAATAAAAGGCTAATATGCAAATGGACCAAAGGGCAGAATGACCAGTCACTATGATGTGCACTGACCACCAGGGGGCAGATGCTCAATGCAGGTGCTGCCCCTTGGTGGTCAGTGTACTCCCACAGCCAACCTCCCCTGGTCGGCCAACCTCCCACAGTACCTCCCCGTGGCCGGCCGGCCAACCTCCTGTGGTCCTTCCTCCCCCACCCGCCGGACTGGGCAAGATGGCCCTGATCAGCCCCAATCATTGGCCAGGCTGAGAGACCCCACCTGTGCACGAATTCGTGTACTGGGCCTCTAGTTACAAACAAAGTGACTACGAACACCTGTGTTCAGGATGGTGCATCAGCCTGAGTTTTCATTTCTCCTGAGAGGGGACGGGCTCAATCATAAGATCTGTTTGCATTTGCCTCAAGAGCCACCAAACTGTTCTCCGAAGTGGTGGCAGCATCTCCCACTTCCCCGCTCACCCCGGGCGTGCCAGTCCCTCCACGTCCTCGCCAACACTCGCTGTGCTCGGGCTGTTCTGTGGCAGACGTCTCACCGTGTGCGGTGATTTTAATTCCTATTCCCCTCGTGACTGGCGACGCGTGGCATCGATACAAAAAAAGCAAAAGTTGTATTTGATCTCATAAAATCTCACTTGATCCTCTAAGATGATTCATTATATTAACTCAGCGGTTCTCAACCTGTGGGTCGCGACCCCTTTGGGGGTCGAACGACCCTTTCACAGGCGTCTCCTAAGACCATCGGAAAACACATCTATAATTACATATTGTTTTTGTGATTCATCACTATGCTTTCATTATGTTCAATTTGTAACAATGAAAATACATCCTGCATATCAGATATTTACATGACGATTCATAACAGTAGCAACATGACAGTGATGAAGTAGCCACGACAATAATTTTATGGTTGGGGGTCACCACAACATGAGGAACTGTATGAAAGGGTCGCGGCATTAGGAAGGTTGAGAACCGCTGTATTAACTGAATGTTATGTTAATTGAATAAGCCTTTCTGATGGTTTTTTAAATGTATGTACGTCACCTACATCATGGTTGTCGTGTTCACCCTTCCTACTTAAAGATGTGCACTAACTTTGTGTTCTTTGGTTAGTTACAACCTGCACTGACTTAGAAGAGCCTGCATTTCGTGGCTCTCTCTCCGGCCTGCCTGCTGTTTGCGTGTGTGTTTCTGTGACCACAGCGAACGCTTTCTTCGCAGTCCCTCTGGGATGCCTCTGCCCTGGGCGCCAGAGGGCTCCGTAGGTCTGAGCACTCCGCTTCCATGTTGGAGGCTCTTTTCCTTTTACTTCTTTGATTATTTTATTCTCTCTGGTTCCTCTTCACTCGCCTTTCAGAGCTCTGCTCAGACGGATGCTGGAGTCTGTGTAACGACTGCCCGTCTCTTCGACGTTCTCGCCACGTCCGCGGGCTTCCTTTCCCAAGGCCCCGGAGGACACGCCCTCGCTCGGCCCTTCCCCGCACCAATTTAACCTGAGCCGCGGCAGCCGACACTTCCATTTACAATCTCAAAGCCAACTTTCATTCCCTTCGTCCTGCGCCGGGTGATTTTTCTTGAATGAAAACCCTCCTACGCCTCTCCGATTGTCTTCTTCTGACCCCTCTGCTGCCTCCAGGCCCGGGTCTTCTCCTTCTGACTTTCCGCTGGGGGACTCCCTCCCGCGGGCTGTGCTGGGATCCTCTGCGCCTTTTGTCTGAGGCTGCGCCGGCTCCTCCTCCGTTCATAGCTGCCTGCCTCTGGCCGTGAACAGGGACAGACCAGTGGCTGCTCCTGCGGGGGCCTCCTCGCCCGCCGGGCACCGTGCACTGCCGGGCGCTGCCCACCTCGGAGGCTGGCACCACACTCCACGATGCGCTTTGTGGGCGAACACAGCTGCCACCCACTACGCAGCACAGGAGGGAAGGCAAAGGCAGAGCTCCACATGGAAAGCCCCAGTGAAGGAACAGCTCCGGCACGCGCGCCCCGACGGACCATCGGATGCGGTCCCCTCCCCGTTCACGTTTCCACCGTCTGTACCTCAAGCTCGGTCTTGTCTTCCTGTATCACAGACGGAAATCTGTCTGTTTCAGATTTAACTCACTTTTGTTTGTTTTCTGATCTACTTTGCCACGTTTACCAGATTTTGGCAAGGGAGGGAGAATAAGCCCATTTTAAAAGTCAACTTTCAATTCCCAGCCATAAGGGAGGCACATGCTGGATGAAAGCGGTAACGAACTTTCTCGGGCAGATTCCTCCCGTGACCGCCTCCCACACGATGCCACTGGCGTGGGTGCGTTTCGAGGGGACGGCGATCCAGGCCGCCCAACGCAGCCGCGCACAGGCAGCACCTGGGACTCACGGAGTAAAAGCAGCAACACGTGACGCCTCAAAGCAAACCTGACTGCCTGGCTGCCCGCTTGTTCCGCTCGAGGAGCCGTCCGAGGACCGGCCGAGCCGGGGAGTCAGGAGGGGCTAGATCCCCTCCTCGCCTGTCAGTTCAATTGTAAGAACCCAGTGCAGCGGTTTAATTTCTCCGGACAACGCCCATCATCGTGGTCACCAGCATCACCTCCCATCACAACATCCTCAGACACAGGCTCAGGGCGGGGGGGGGGGGGGCGGGGGGGGATGGGGGGGTGGTGTGCGGTGTGCACCCTCGGGGCCCGGCATGTAGTAGGTATTCATTAAATATTCACGGAAATGAACACAACAGCATTTCGCGTTGAAGTGCCCAGCATCACTCTAATCCAGTGGTTCCCAACCTTCTGGCCCTTTAAATACAGTTCCTCATGTTGTGACCCAACCATAAAATTATTTTCGTGGCTACTTCATAACTGTCATGTTGCTGCTGTTATGAATCGTCATGTAAATATCTGATATGCAGGATGGTCTTAGGCGACCCCTGTGAAAGGGTCGTTCGACCGCCAAAGGGGTCGCGACCCACAGGTTGAGAACCGCTGCTCTAATCACTCTAGTGATGTGAGGGTCTAACCTAGCAAGTCCCTCCCTCCCCCCCACCTCCCTCCCCGCCCCCCCACCCCCGCAGACCTACTTCAGTACAAGGAACCCCGCAGATGACGTGTGTGTTTCAACTCCTCAGACGGCACAGGCTGGTGCGGGACTGAGTAAGGGGTTGAGCGCAAGATGCAGGTGGGGTCACGCAGCAAAGACGGGGGGGGGGCAGGGGGGGTCACGGGGAAAGGCCGCCTCGGGAAGGAGCAGCTGAGAGAAGCCACAGGGACGGGCCCTGCGCTCAGTCCTGTTGCAGCGCGGCCCCACCCGACGGCTCCGCCCCCCGCAGGTCTGGCAGCGGCAGCCACGCTGTGCAGGGCATTCGCTCTGTTCACGTCTGAGGAAGAAGACGTTACATCCGCCACAACGTCAACCACACAGGAATAAAGACGAAGACGAGGAAATCGGGGTTAGAGGAAATGGAGATGACAAAGCGTCAGAATCCTGCACCGGTGCCAGGGGTGGCCCTCGGGTCCTGGGGACAGAGCCAGGCAGGTGCTATGAGTTTGCAGATAAAAAATACACTCGTTACGCCCGCCGGCCTGGCTCCGTGGCTGAGCCTCGACCTATGAGCCAGAAGGTCAGGGTTCCATTCCTGGTCAGGGCGCAGGCCCAGGTTGCGGGCTTCACCCCCAGTGGGGGGCGTGCAGGCAGCCGATCCATGATTCTCTCATTAATGTTTCTCGCTCTCTCTCTCTCTCTCTCTCTCTCTCCCTCTCCCTCTCCCTTCCTCGCTGACATCAATAAGAACATATTTAAACATAAATCCATAAGCTGCTATGTTCACAGCAAACAGCAGAGCCCCCGCAGCCTCCTCGGCAGCTGGACACGCCGTCCTGTCAGCGGAAACGCTGGTGAGCCCCCCGGGCGCTGCTGCCACGCCACGCGGGGCCGCACACGGTGACGAGGAGTGGGAGGGTGCGCCGGGGACAGAGCCTCCCCCGCGAGGGGAGGGCAGCCCAGCCCAGAACCCACACGAATGTTCTGAGGGAGTTTGGGCGAGTTGGACGACATGAAATGGTCTCATTGCCCTAAAGAGGAAATGGGGGTGAGGCGGCGACCCCACAGGCCAGGGGAGCCCTGCTGCCCAGGGGAGCCCACAGGCCAGGAAACCAGTGTCTGGAACGTTCCGTATGTGCACAGTCTCAGAAGAAGCGATGACTAAGGGCTGCTGAACTGAGATGGGAAGACATTGAAAAACCTCCCAGGGCCGCCTCCAGGAGAACACAAGCCCACGTCAGGCTGCGCGGCCAGAGACAGGCTGCTAGGCCATCACCACTCTGGCTCCGTGCGCCCTTGGCCAGCTCCCTGAGCAAATGCAAACGCTGAGCACCCCCGGGGTCCTCGCAACCAAGGGCGGGCTGGGCCTCTCCGCTCCCCCCGCTCCCCCTGCTCCCCCCGCGGGGCCTGGCTCCCCACCAGCGCTTCCCCTGCTCAGCCCTGCGTGAGAGCACAGCCCAGGCCGGGCGGGTCCCCCCTTCCCAGCCAGCGGGCCCTCCCCGGTGAGGCTCCACCCGGAGGGGCGTCCCTGCACATGCGAGTCGCACTGACCCACTGGGGAGAGGGCTGGAGACCAGCCCGTCCTCCCCGAGCCTCTCTCCCCAGCAGCCTCGGGCACTCAGCACTCAGCGTTCTCCAGCCCACTCCCCCTGGGGAGGGAACAGTGACGGTCTGTGACACTCACAGTTACAGATAAGACAACAGCACCAGAAGGCCGAGTGCAGAGGCACAGGGCGTCTTGAGGTGCTCGCCCCGGGAGCCGTGTGTCGGCCTCCCAATTCCTCGGGGGACGCAGACGAGGCGTTTCCCGGGCGGCTTCGGGCAGAGCGGGCACAGGCCCCCCGGGACCTGCCCTGCCCTGGGCCCCGCCGGGGCTGCCACGTCCCTTGGCCAGGGTCACCGTTCCTGGCCACCCCTCCCACAGAGGCCCATGTGTGCCGACGGCCAAGGCAGCGTCAGCCCCGGCTGGCGTGGCTGGGTGGCAAGCATCCTCCTGCGCCCAGACCCTGGGGTCGATTCCCGGTCAGCGGCACATGCCCAGGTCCTGGGCTTGATCCCCAGCAGGGGGCGTGCAGGAGGCAGCGATCCATGTTTTGCTCTCATCAATGTTTCTCTTTCTCTCCCTCTCCCTTCCTCTCTCTCTAAAGTCAATAAAAACATTAAAAATAATAATAACAAAGACAGTTTCCAGTGGCAAGCAGCCTTCTCCTGACCGGCAAGCAATGCGGGTGCCTCCGCTTGCCCCTGAAATGCGGCCACAGTAACCTCTCCATCTGCCGGCCACTGCCACACGTCCACTTAGGCAGCCGCCCACCCCCGGGCTCACACTGGCTGGCCCCCCCTCTGCTGCTGCTGCACAGCCAGGGCGTCCATGAGTCCTGAGGGTCCTGATGCATCGTGACTGTCCTTGTTTATTTGATGGGGGACGGGGGGGGGGGGGGGACACAGTCCTTAGAACAGCACACCTGCAGACACATTCTGAGAGCTGCACCCCTGGGATCCCGCTGAGCAGGAGCAGGAGGTGGGGGAGGGGTGTGTGGCGAAACCACCGCCTCCACAGGACTGGGAAAGCAGCAGGTGCGCACCAAGAGCTGGCCTCCCTCTCGGGGTGCCTGAGCGGTTCCTGGAGAAACGGAGAACCAACCGAACGCAAAGGACCTGGCAGGTGAGCGGCCCCGAAGGTGCGAGCAGGGCCCAGGGCCCAGCACCTTCCTGGCCAGCGGCCCTCCAGGCAGACAAAGGGACGACGTCCACATCTGTTTCCGATAACTGTGGGCGCGGGATAAGCGCCTCTACACGATGCTTAGCTGACAACCCAACAGCCACTCAGCCCCACGCCTGGGCCCGAGCGCCGGGAACCACGCAGCCCGCACTCGCCACAGCCCCTCGCCGCCTCCGCACACGAGCAGACATGTCTTCAGAGAAGAAAGTGGAATCAGTGCAAAGGAAGTCGTGAACTTGCCTTCTGTCCGACAGCAGCAGGGAACACTGATGCGGCTGCTTCCTCAGCCGGCTGAGGGGATGGAGGGCTGGGGCGGGAGGGGCGGATGGACAGACAGCCAGGAGGCGATCAGAGGGGAGGTAGCTGCCGCCATCACTGGGGCTGCAGGATCCCGTGGGGAAAGAGGAGGAATGTGAGGACGCCTGGATCCGCACCCACAAACAGGAACAAACCCACCGCGTCAAGAAATGACATTCCCCTCGACGACCAGCGTGCACGGCCAAGAGGGAAGCCCTGTGCGTGCAGAAGCCTGTGGGCAGGTGTGGGAGCTGGAGTCTCCACGTGGACCCTGTCCGCGCCGTGAGGTCACACAGTGTGACCACTGCTTTCAGCGCGGCCACCTTAGCCAGGCGGCTGGGCCCACACGCCAGGCACAGGGGAGCTGTGCGGGGGCTCCCAGACACAGACTGAGACAGACAGAGGTCTGCCAGGGGGGACCAGAAAGAGGAGGCGGTGCGGGGAGAGGGACATAACCTTCAGCATGGATGCACGCAGGCTGCGGGGAAGCGCACCTCAGCCTACACAGGTGGAGGCCGGAAGAGAAGGTCACCTTGTCTCCCAGGGAGAAAGGCGTGACCACAGAGAGAAAGCCCCATCAGTGTGAGACTAGGGTTATTTCTAAAGAACACTTTACCGAAAGGTGTTTCTGGAGGATGAGGGAGAATGGGAATAACTATAATAAAAGTAACCTTCCAGCCCGGCCAGTGTGCCCAGTGGTTAAGCATCCACCTATCAACCAGGAGGTCGGGGTTCAATTCCTGGTCAGGGCACAGGCCCGGGTTGCAGGCGCGGTCCCCAGCGTGGGGTGTGCAGGAGGCAGCAGATCAATGACTCTGTCTCATCACAGATGTTTCTCTCTCCCTTTCCTGCCAGAAGCCGGCCCATCCTTGCTGCTTGACACAGTCGCTGCAGGAAAGAAACATCTGCACAGCATATGTTTCAAGGGACCTGGCGTATATGGCATACTGTTCTTAATATGTTTGCTCCCCTTAGCGCTATGTGTTTTAACCAAGGTCACCTCTCCAAGAAAGGCTGTTTCCCCAGGTAGGGATGTTTCCCTGGAGTTAGGGAGGGAATAAGACCCCTTAACTAAGTGCCAGGCGGGTAGTTAATCACTTTAACTACGAACAATCACGCTTAAGCTACATAATCTTTACTCCCTGGAATGGAGATAAGAAACGCCCTAACCTTTGGAATAGAGATTGTAGGATTGGAATCAACTGGTATAAATACAGATGTAACAAGACAACTGAACACAGAACCTAGAGACAGAACCTAGCGAGAGAACATGGCAAAAGATCCTGGACAGAACCTGGCTACAGAACTTGGCTAGAGAACCTAGACAGAACCTGGCTGAAGAACCTGGCTACAGAACCGGGCGACCGAACCTGGCTGGAGAACCTGGAGAACCTGGCTGAAGAACCTAGAGACAGAACCTGGCTACAGAACCTGGATAGAACATGGCAAGAGAACCTGACTAGAACCTGGTGACTGAACCTGGCTGGAGAACCTGGACAGAACCTGGCTGGAGAACCTAGCGAGGGAACATGGTTAGAGAACCTGGCTGGAGAACCTAGCGAGGGAACATGGGCACAGAACCTGGCTGGAGATCCTGACCAGAACTTGGCTAGAGATCCTGGCTAGGCTGCTGATCAACTGAACGCTGTCTCTGTCATTCCTTCTTCGCCGACTCCGTCCACACCTTTTGGGGACCGCTGGACCTGCTGGGGTTGGACCCCAGCACTTTCCCTTCTGTGAAATCAATAAAATATATTTTTTTAAAAGTAAATCTTTAAAAAATGCTAACGCCTCACTGACGTGAGTTACTGAGCCTCCCAGGGCCATACGATGCAGGGGCGACTCTGACTCGGCTCACAGGTGAGGAAACGGGCTGGGAGCGTGGACTCGCCTGCACCACACAGAACCTGGGCTTCGGCACGAGCCACGGCAGGAAGGACGATTCTTTGAAAGAGGAACCTGTCTACCCAGCAGCCTGCTGCCTGGCCCAAACCTCCAAACAAACAACAGAGCAAGACAGGCGGGTGATTAATGAAACTGGGAGAGAAAGAATTTAACATATATATATATACATATTTTTTATTGATGTCAGAGAGGAAGGGAGAGGGAGAGATAGAAACATCAATGATGAGAGAGAACCATTGATCGGCTGCCTCCCGCACGCCGTCCACTGGGGATCGAGCCCACAACCGGGCACGTGCCCTTGGCCGGAATCAAACCCAGGACCCTTCAGTCCGCAGGCTGACGCTCTATCCACTGAGCCACACCAGCCAGGATTGAAAGAGAAAGAATTTACATCGGTTTCAACAAAAACTTCCCAAAGGAAAGCGGCACCATCAGAACCCGAGGAACAGAGCCTGACTTGCAGGAACAAAAGTCTCCCTGAGCAATTCACTACAGGAGGTGCCTCCCAGCTCCCACCAGCCAGGGCAGCACTGACAGCCCTTCAAGGACAGAAGGGCCGACCTAAAATCTGCCCCAGGCCTCGGGGAGAGCTGTCTGGCTCTCATCAGGGAGGGAGGGGAGGCGCACAGAGGCCCCTGTCTGCACAGGCCTGTGCTGGTTCCAAAGCTGGGTCCAACATCTCGTCCCAGAATTCGGCCCGCACACGCCTGTGCTCAGCACACACTCGCTGAGTGAATCGAAGAAGAGACGAGGGGGAGCAGGACGTGCCTGCGGAAGACCCCAGGTCGTTTGCACGTCGAGGTAAGACTGACGCAGAGGCTGTCCCCCAGACAGTGGGGGAGGAAAGGAGCCCGCAGCACCGTCAGGACCAGACGGAACAGAGTCTGACTCGCAAGGACTAAATGAAGAGCCGGGAGGCAGAACGAATGGGGAAGGCGGCTGCAGCATCAGAGACGGACGTGTCTGAGCCGGAAGCCAGGCGGTCGTGTTTTACCGACAGCACTAGCGAGAAGAAGAAGGCCCCGGTGAGGACCACCGTAGCGAGAAGAAGGCCCCGGTGAGGACCACCGTAGCGAGAAGAAGAAGGCCCCGGTGAGGACCACCGTAGCGAGAAGAAGAAGGCCCCGGTGAGGACCACCGTAGCGAGAAGAAGAAGGCCCCGGTGAGGACCACCGTAGCGAGAAGAAGAAGTCCCCGGTGAGGACCACCGTAGCGAGAAGAAGAAGGCCCCGGTGAGGACCACCGTAGCGAGAAGGCCCCGGTGAGGACCACCGTAGCGAGAAGAAGGCCCCGGTGAGGACCACCATAGCGAGAAGGCCCCGGTGAGGACCACCGTAGCGAGAAGGCCGCGGTCAGGACCACCGTAGCGAGAAGAAGGCCCCGGTGAGGACCACCATAGCGAGAAGGCCCCGGTGAGGACCACCGTAGCGAGAAGACCCCGGTGAGGACCACCATAGCGAGAAGAAGGCCCGGTGAGGACCACCGTAGCGAGAAGAAGGCCCCGGTGAGGACCACCGTAGCGAGAAGAAGGCCCCGGTGAGGACCACCGTAGCGAGAAGAAGGCCCCGGTGAGGACCACCGTAGCGAGAAGAAGAAGACCCCGGTGAGGACCACCGCGCGGGCTGGAGGCGGCAGCACGTCCCCCGCGGAGTGCCATCCTGTGCAGGCGCGGGCACACTCCGGGCGCGGAGCCCACCGGGGAACTGCCAGCTCAGGTCACTCCCTCCCGGCTCCAAGTGACCCCCAGCAAGTCCTTCGATTTCTGTCCCAGCGCCCTGCGCCTCTGCCTGAGACGCACAGCTGCCCGGGAAGGACGCTGCAAAGAGTGAATGCGAAGGTGGAGGAGACCTGGGAACAAGGAAGGCAGGCAAACAACCCTGAGTTCCAGTGTCACTGAAGATTATTGGCCAATGCCTGGCGGGCGGGGGGGGCGGGGGGGGGCGGGTGTTGGCGGGGAGGGCAGGCTGAGAGAGCAAGCCATCCTCTGAGTAGCGAGAACGGAACTCACCCCTCGGACACCAGGCTGGGCTGACCCCCTCCTTCCATGTCTGAGTCGTCCCTAACCATGTACGGATTCTCCCCCTTAATTTCAGCTTTTTTAAAAACTGCATTAATTTCAAGCATTGTTTTCAAGATCGTCTCCGTCACTGAACCACGAGGTCTTTAAGGATGGGTGTGTCCTGACGATCTTTGGGTCCCACCCCTGGAATCATGCCGACATGGAACTGGGCTGGGATGATCCTGGAAAAGACCACGTGCGAAGCTTTCACATGAATGAGGATTACAGGAAGGTTCAGGGGAGAGATGTCAGAAACACCCTCATCCAAGAGAAAACGGATAACGTAGAATTACACAGGCACCGTTACACATCATCCATGTCAATCAGACACACACGTATATACAGTCGTCTAACAGTTACGTGTACAAGCACACAGTTCATTACAAGAACATTCATGTTTTATGATGTTTATGGTCAAAACAACAAACCCAAATATCTGAAAGGGAAGTTGGAAGTTATCAACCAGGCCTGACTGGGAATACTGACACCACACAGTGCAAGGCGGCTGGACGAGGGACTGACCAAGTACACCTGTCCCAGGCACGGCTCTCTGAAGCCTCAGAAAAGACCAGCTCGTGCTTTACGAGTTAAAAATAAGGAGGCAGCCCTGGCCGGTTTGGCTCAGTGGCTAGAGCGTCGGCCTGTGGACTGAAGGGTCCTGGGTTTGATTCCGGTCAAGGGCACATGCCAGGGTTGCCGGCTCCATACCCATTGGGGGGGGTGGGGGGGATGCAGGAGGCAGCTGATCAACGATTCTCTCTCATGATTGATGTTTGTTTCTACCTCTCTCCCCCTCTCCCTTCCTCTCTGAAATCAATAAAAATATATATTTTAAAAAAAAATAGGGAGGCCATCAAGCACTATTAAATGGCATACGTCTGACTTTCCATTTTACCAAAAACAGGACATGGTTCGAATGAGCTTTACCAAAGAGCAGGGGCAGGACACGGCACCGAGCGGTTAAAGAAGAGCTGGAAGAGAACCTCCTTCTGCACCATCCAGCTCGCCGCACCTGCTGCCCGCGGCCCTGCGTCCCCGTGTCCCCCTGCGCTGCCAGGGGACGTAGCGGCCTCACGAACGTGCCCGCGGCCCTGCGTCCCCCTGCGCCACCAGAGGACGTAGCAGCCTCACTGATGTGCCCGCGGCCCTGAGTCCCCCCTGCGCCACCAGGGGACGTAGCGGCCTCACTGATGTGCCCGCGGCCCTGCGTCCCCCTGCGCCACCAGAGGACGTAGCGGCCTCACTGACGTGCCCGCGGCCCTGCGTCCCCCTGTGTCACCAGAGGACGTAGCGGCCTCACGAACGTGCCCGCGGCCCTGCGTCCCCCTGCGCCACCAGAGGACGTAGCGGCCTCACTGATGTGCCCGCGGCCCTGAGTCCCCCCTGCGCCACCAGAGGACGTAGCGGCCTCACTGATGTGCCCGCGGCCCTGTGTCCCCCTGCGCCACCAGAGGACGTAGCGGCCTCACTGATGTGCCCGCGGCCCTGCGTCCCCCTGTGCCACCAGAGGACGTAGCGGCCTCACTGATGTGCCCGCGGCCCTGCGTCCCCCCTGCGCCACCAGAGGACGTAGCGGCCTCACTGATGTGCCCGCGGCCCTGTGTCCCCCTGCGCCACCAGGGGACGTAGCGGCCTCACTGATGTGCCCGCGGCCCTGCGTCCCCCTGTGCCACCAGAGGACGTAGCGGCCTCACTGATGTGCCCGCGGCCCTGCGTCCCCCCTGCGCCACCAGAGGACGTAGCGGCCTCACTGATGTGCCCGCGGCCCTGAGTCCCCCCTGCACCGCCAGAGGACGTAGCGGCCTCACTGATGTGCCCGCGGCCCTGCATCCCCCTGTGCCACCAGAGGACGTAGCGGCCTCACTGATGTGCCCGCGGCCCTGCGTCCCCCCTGCGCCACCAGAGGACGTAGCGGCCTCACTGATGTGCCCGCGGCCCTGAGTCCCCCCTGCACCGCCAGGGGACGTAGCGGCCTCACTGATGTGCCCGCGGTCCTGCGTCCCCCTGTGCCACCAGAGGACGTAGCGGCCTCACTGATGTGCCCGCGGCCCTGCGTCCCCCCTGCGCCACCAGAGGACGTAGCGGCCTCACTGATGTGCCCGCGGCCCTGAGTCCCCCCTGCACCGCCAGGGGACGTAGCGGCCTCACTGATGTGCCCGCGGCCCTGAGTCCCCCTGTGTCACCAGAGGACGTAGCGGCCTCACTGATGAGTGACGCCGTTAACCTATTTACACGGTTAAGACCCCGACTGACATAAACCACGGCCCAAAGCCCCAGAGCGAGGGTAAGGACCGGCCGAGCGCGGTGCGGTCTGGGGTACAGCCTCGCCAGTGACTGCGCCTGAGAGCAGAGAGCCCAGCAGCAGAGTCCTCACCGGACAGACACCCTCCAACAAGCCCGGACCCGGGACACCTGCAGCATAAACACGGCCGCCTCCGGAGCGCTCCTCCCTGCGGGGCTACAGCGCCCTTCTCTACGACACGGCGTTACATTCTCCTCGTTTTCACTCAACAGTACACTTTTTAGTAAGTCAAACGAAAGAGTGCAGTTTCTGAAATGGCACTCGCGGTCCAGTTCTTGAATTCATACGAAGGGAAACAGAGTTTATGTTCTTTAGAACGCATGTCAGCCTTGCAGACACACAGAGAGAGGAGATGTTTCTGGGAAATGCATTCTCAGGGGCAAAGGTAAAAAGGACCACCTATGAGCAGAAGGAATCACCGGGTTTTAGCCACAGGGACCACAGGAACGCCCGTGAGGGGAGATGGGGAGACAGAAACACTGGAAATGCTGTACCTCCGAGCTCCTTCACGTTCAAGACGGCGTTCTGGAAGGGCACTGCCTTTATACTAAAACCTACGATTAGAAAACAAGACATAAAACGAGAGTTAGTGACAGCGTCTTAAAGTGCGCCGATGCCCCATCCTCTTCTCTAGTCAGATTAAGCTGCTTTTCTGAGCTCACAGTTACACTAGAAACACAATTTCTAAGATACACCGATAATCTGCTATTACCGGCAACTGTTTTTCAAAACATAGCTGTGTGCTACAGCAAAATGCAACCCTTTTCTTCAAAATATTGTCGTATTTTTAATATATAATGTCACTTTGAAGATTTTTGCCGGAAGCCGGTCCATCCTTGCTGCTTGACACAGTCGCTGCAGGAAAGAAACATCTGCACAGCATATGTTTCAAGGGACCTGGCGTATATAGCATACTGTTCTTAATACGTTTGCTCCCCTTAGCGCTGTGTGTTTTAACCAAGGTCACCTCTCCAAGAAAGGTTGTTTCCCCAGGTAGGAATTTTTCCCTGAAGTCAGGGAGGGGATGCCTCTCCTAGAAAGGTTGTTTTCCCAGGTAGGAATTTTTCCCTGAAGTCAGGGAGGGGATGAAACTCCTTAACTAAGTGCCAGGCGGGTAGTTAATCACTACAAACAATCATGCTTAAGCTACATAATCTTTACTCCCTGGAATGGAGATAAGAAACGCCCTAACCTTTGTAATAGAAATTGACAGGATTAAAATCAACTGGGATAAATACGGATGTAACAAGACAATAAACAGCAGAACTTCCCTGGAGATCCAGACCAGAACTTGGCTGGAGATCCTGGCTGGAGATCCTGGCTAGGCTGCTGATCAACTGAACACTGTCTCCGTGTCCTTCCTTCTTCGCCGACTCCGTCTACACCTTTGGGGACCCCTGGACCTGCTGGGGTTGGACCCCGGCAGATTTTATTAATTATGAGGAAGACATTTGGAAATATAGAGAAACCTCAAAGAAAATATTAAACCTACTGGGACCTTTGCCATCGAACTAATTCCTAAAGTTTCTCTCACGTGTAACTCAGCAACCCTAGAGATTAGGGTGTCTAAGGTATAGCCTTCTTCTATTAGAATTTCAGAGCATTCATGCTAGTGTTCTTTTATGGATATGGTTGATGTCATACATATATTTCTCTTAAAAGTAGAATCAATTATATACACAAGACAATTACTTTACAATGCATATAATAAAGGATTTCTGTCATTTATATTCAGAGTGTGGTTTTAGGATTAACTACAATTTAAGACTTAGCTATCATCATGTAAGTCCATTCAGTTGTAACATATGTAACATATGTGAACATACTTACACACTGACATACACACACATGAACAAGTGTACACACGAAACATTTCTGAAAGGACCCACACGAAGCTGGATTCTGGAAAAACTGGGGTGTTTAAATTATAACCAGAACAAGATGCTTCAGTCTCACTTGAATTTCTCATCATATACAAGTCCCCCTTTTCCAATGAACAGCACCACTAATTTTTCAAAGTTAACAGACTCCCATTCCCTGAGCACCCAATCCATTTAAGATTTCAACCGTTATTGAACACTAGAGGCCCAGTGCACAAAATTCGTGCACTCAGGGGTGGGAGGTCCCTCAGACCGGCCTGCACCTTCTCGCAGTCCAGGAGCTCTCGGGGGATGTCCGACTGGCGGCTTAGGCCTAAGCCGCCAGTCGGACATCCCTAGCGCTGCTGCAGAGGTGGGAGAGGCTCCAGCCACCACCGCTGCACTCGCCAGCGTGAGCCCAGCTACTGGATGAGCGGTGCTCCCCCTGTGGGAGTGCACTGACCACCAGGGGGAAGCTCCTGCATTGTGTCTTCCCCCTGGTGGTCAGTGCACACCACAGCGACCAGTCATCTTGCTGGTCATTTGGTCATTCTGTTGATTTGCATATTAGCCTTTTATTAAATAGGATTAGAGGCTAGATGCATGAAATTTGTGCATGGGGGGAGGGGTCCCCTCAGCCCAACCTACACCCTCTCCAATCCGGGACCCCTCAGGGGATGTCTGGCTGCCGGTCAGGCCCCAACTGGCAGTTGGACATCCCTCTCACAATCCTAGACTGCTGGCTCCTAATCGCTCACCTGCCTGGTCACCCCTAACTGCACCCCTCCCCCATCAGCCAGGTCGCCCCCAACTGCCCCATCCCTGCTGGCCTGGTCGCCCCACACAGCCTGCTGTTCAGTCATTTGGTCATCCCTTACTAACCCCCCTGCCGGCCTGGTTGCCCCATGCAACCTGCTTGTTCAGTCGTTTGGTAGTCCCTCACTAACCCCCCTGCCGGCCTGGTCGTAGGCAGTCATCTTGTGAGGGCGTGAGGGTTAATTTGCTTATTACCTCTTTATTATATAGGACTAGAGGACCAGTGCACAAAATCCGTGCATGGGGGAGGGGCGTCCCTCAGCCCAGCCTGCACACTCTCCAATCTGGGACCCCTTGGGGGATGTCTGACTGCCGGTTTAGACTCAATCCCGGGGACATCCCTCTCACAATCCAGGACCAATAGCTCCTAAACACTCACCTGCCTGCCTGCCTAATGCCCCCAACTGCCCTCCCCTGCCGGCCTGGTTGCCCCCAATTGTCCTCCACTGCCAGCCTAGTCGCCCCCAACTGCCCTCCCCTGCCAGCCTGATTGCCCCTAACCCCCTGCCAGCCTGATCTCACCCCTAACTGCTCTCCCCTGCCAGCCAATTGACCTCCACCACCATGGCTTTGTCAGGAAGGAAGTCGGACATCCGGAAGATGGCCAGTCAACCCAATCTAATTAGCACATTACCCTTTTATTAGTATAGATAGATTATATGGGATAGGATTGCTTAAATGCGGGGGGGGGGGGGGCCTTTTACAGCAGGAGGAGATGCTCTTGGCAGACAAAAATACATAATCCCTGTATCTGGAATGATAGCCAGCCATATGCACTATACTGCCAAACCGGTCATTAAAAAATTGAACCGCTTTCTTACACCTTACACCAAACAGCTGTTGCCCTTAAAACCCCTCCTCAGCCTCCACCTTAGGTTCTGCCTTCACAGTTCACCCAGATTAAGTTCTGATTGGTCTGTTTCTATGCCAGTCAGTGTCAAAAGCTCCGCCTCCTAGGCAGCCATCGGCTCCTCTGGGAAATCCAGATCAGCCCCGCCTTCACATTGGTGCCAGCCCTTCAATCACGCCCCCAGTCTGCTACCAGGTGTATCTCTGGCTGCTCTGAGAAGCGGCACCTCAGGTCTGTGCTGGTGGCAATTTTTAGTTCTCATCCCTGACCTAACCTTCTTACAGTACAAGCTCTGTGAAGAAACTGCCTTCACAGTTCACCCAGATTAGGTTCTGATTGGTCGGTTTTTATGCTAGCACCTCATGGTGACCGGTCATTTGGTCGGCCTGATCATCACGGACACAGGCTTTTTATATAGATAGATAGATGTGCAATTACAAGACAGAGTAAGCACAGCTCCTTGCTCAAGGGCACTGTCCAGAGTGAAAACGAGCTGCCTCTACCCGAAGCCATTCCGGGGAGTGCGGGGAAGGGTGCGGAGAGGCACGGGCGTGCAGAGAGGCAGGGGGGTGCAGAGTGCAGGGAAGGGTGCAGAATGCGGGGAAGGGTGCAGAGAGGCAGAGAGGCGGGGAGTGCAGGGAAGGGTGCAGAGAGGCACGGGCGTGCAGAGAGGCAGGGGGGTGCAGAGTGCAGGGAAGGGTGCAGAGTGTGGGGAAGGGTGCAGAGAGGCAGAAAGGCGGGGAGTGCGGGGAAGGGTGCAGAGAGTGGGGGGTGCAGAGCCCGTCCTGAGTGGCTGAGCTTCACTGTAGGAGAGGAGGACAATCCTGCTTTCTCATGTCCCACCCGCCCTGCCTCCTTTTTGCTGTTTACTCTCCCAGCACCTCAAGACTCTGTACGTTAGGTAAGAAGGTAAGGGGTGGGGGGACCCCGCTCTGTATGTTAGGTGAGGTGAGGTGGGGGGATTCCACTCTGTATGTGAGGTGAGGTTTGGGGGAACCCCGCTCTGTATGTGAGGTGAGGTGAGGGGGGGATTCTACTCTGTATGTGAGGTGAGGTGAGGGGGGACCCCACTCTGTATGTGAGGTGAGGTGAGGGGGGGACCCCGCTCTGTATGTGAGGTGAGGGGGGGAAATTCTACTCTGTATGTGAGGTGAGGTGAGGTGAGGTGGGGGGATCCCGCTGTGGTCAGTGGCTGTGGAGTCAGAGGAGCCGGGTGGATGAGCTCTGTGCCGAGGGCGACCTCCAGCCGGGCTCTCAGGTCTGCAGATGGGATGACCGGCCCCTCCCGGTGGCACTGTCTCCATCACAGTGCCTGGCACAGACGGGCCTGCGAGCCACAACCGCCGGCATTACCCCCACCCACCTGTCTGGCTGCTGACCTCCTCCCTGGGGGTGCCTTCACAGCCCTGATCGCAGGCTCTAGGCTGGAGCCCTGGCGAGTCCTTGGCTGGAGCCCCCAGATCCCCATGCGGGAAAGGCACCTCTGCCGAGGGCCGGGGTGAAGAGCTAACGCCGCTGCACAGACTGTCGGCGAGCACTGGGCTCGCTAGGAACCTTCCAGAACACCCCTCCGTGGTCACTGCGCGGGCACTGGGGCAGCGGGTAGTCCATGGTGGGCGCAGACACGAGGGCGCAGCCGGGGCAGCAGGAAGCCTCTCCAGTTCAGGAAGGAAAGCCAGTGCCCATCACAGCCCCGTGGGCACAAACCTCACCTGCCAGGACCTGGTGCCAGGTGCCCCTCCCCCTCCCAGGCAGCCTGGGGACAGGAGTGTGGAACCCCCCCAGGTGGCCTGGGTGAAGGAATGACTGCGGAACCCCCTCCCAGGTGGCCTGGGTACAGGAGGGACTGGGACCCTCCCAGGCGGCCTGGGGATAGGAGTGAGTGTGGAACCCCCCCAGGTGGCCTGGGTGAAGGAATGACTGGGGACCCCCCTCCCAGGTGGCCTGGGTGAAGGAATGACTGGGGACCCCCCTCCCAGGCGGCCTGGGGACAGGAGTGAGTGTGGAACCCCCCCAGGTGGCCTGGGTACAGGAGAGTATGTGGACACACACCCCCGCGGGACGCCTACAGCCGTGCGCAGTCGCTAATGCTCCGGGCGGAGCTCGGGGAGGAAGGAAAGGCACTGCTCGCGGAGAAGAAGGGGCGCTTGCACTGCGGTCCCTCCCCGCGTGTGCAGGTAAAGAGTGAAAGGTTAGGTCCCACGTGTGGTTCCAGCAGGGCAGTCGGGAGTGACGGCCTCAGGTGGGGGTGTTTCCTGGGAGGGTGAGGTCAGCAAGGGGGTGAATAGTCCGAGGGACGCAAAGGCCCAGCCCCCAGATGCGTGCTGGCGGGAGCTGAGCGGAGACACACTGCAGCTCTGGCTCCCGGCAAACGCCCAGGCTCAAGTTCGGCGTTTGACTCACTGACTCGGAGCAACTGACCGGACTCCCCTGTGCCTCAGTCTCCCGTCTGTAAGCGAGTGGACGCGCTCAGTGCCGTAGGCGTGAGTGTTTACACAGCAACTGACCGGACTCCCCTGTGCCTCAGTCTCCCGTCTGTAAGCGAGTGGACGCACTCAGTGCCGTAGGCGTGAGTGTTTACACAGCAACTGACCGGACTCCCCTGTGCCTCAGTCTCCCGTCTGTAAGCGAGTGGACGCGCTCAGTGCCGTAGGCGTGAGTGTTTACACAGCAACTGACCGGACTCCCCTGTGCCGCTGTCTCCCGTCTGTAAGCGAGTGGACGCCCTCATCCCAGCCCACGCGGTGGGAAAAGCGGCGGTGAAGCCAGACCTGCCCCGCAGCCATCAGGGAGCGCTCAGCGAGGACTTCCGCCGGCCCCGCCTGCAGGCCTCCCCCCACCCGCGGCCGGCCTCCCCCCGCCTGCAGGCCTCCCCCCACCCGTGGCCAGCCTCCCCCCGCCTGCAGGCCTCCCCCCACCCGCGGCCGGCCTCCCCCCGCCTGCAGGCCTCCCCCCACCCGCGGCCGGCCTCCCCCCGCCTGCAGGCCTCCCCCCACCCGTGGCCGGCCTCCCCCCACCCGTGGCCGGCCTCCCCCCACCCGCGGCCTCCCCCCGCCTGCAGGCCTCCCCCCGCCGCCGGCAGCTCGCGGTGTTGGACGAGGGGCCAGTGAAGTCCATCTAACTATGATTTCGACGTCACAAACGGAAACCTGCTCCCCGGGCGTTTATAAAACCCAATCCGCTCGCAGATACCAACTTTCACTTCCTAACGCTTCTCTCATGTGACCTCACCCACATGCCGTTAACACGAACGCTATTAGAACGCCCCATTCAAATGTCTACTAAGTCTTTCCCTCTTTCCAAGGATCTTTTTCCGTTCTGACTGAATGACATGCAGCTTGACAGCTTTTGGGGTGCAGTAACCTACTCCCCAAGAAGACATTTTCAATTCCTTTCCGCTCCCAGTGTGACTGCTCTGTACGTGTTCCTGTCACATCGATCTAGTGTCCGAGGCCTGCAGAGTCCGTGCCTCTGGGTTTTAAAAAAAGCAGCTATTTTTGTAACCGCAGGTTCGCAAGGCCTTGTGTCAACAAAGGCCGGCGGCAGCCAGGGAATGCGCTGGCCGGCCTCCCTTTCGCTTCCAGACCAACCTGCGAGCTGCCCAACTCCCCTCCACCTCCAGGGCCTGCTCTCTGGAGGGATTCTTGGCTCTTTGGGTTTTGACAATTTAAGTACCTTTTTAAATGATGTCAAAGGTAAATGATTGCTGAAGTGAACCATCCAATAAAGTTTAGATTCCCTTTCCTCTGAAGAAAACACAGGCGCTCTCGCCTTCCCGAAATGGGAGGGGCCGTGCTTTCATTTTAAGAAACCGGTTCTTAAGGCGGATTCTCTTTCCAGTGGCTGCAAACGCTTCCCTTCTGACTGGCGCGGCACCATCCACACACCACAGAGGAGTGGTCTTGAAGAGCAAAGCGCCACGCGACCCGGCCATGCTGACAAGGCAGGCTGCTGTTACGTTCATTTGTAGTTTTCTATTCAACACTAGCTTTGCACGCTTTCATTTGAGCAATCAATGTCCATTCAATTTTCCTCTACTGACGACTGGAAAGGTTATAGATTGGGAAACATATTCAATCAGGTTCCACATTTTAATTAACAAACTCCCGTGCAGTGGGACATTTAAATTACTTCAAAGTTTCTGTTACATAAAACGCTGCAAAGAATTGCGTCGTGCATATGGCTTTTTGAGATTACACGCTCAAAGTAAGTTCTCAGTGGCCCTGTGACTACGTCGAGAAATGTGAATGCTTCGGTACCTTTGACTGACATGAGTAACTGCTTCCCAAGAAAAGGGACAGGGACACCACGGCCAATGCCACCACCCCCAGCGTGTGCCGCCGCCACGGCCCAACCCGCGCTGCACAGGGTCATGAAGAAACAAATTTGGTAAATTTGGGTATAAAACTGACTTGTTCTTATTTATCCTCTAGTAAAGTTGAGCTCTGGGTCAAGTTAAACCTTTCCCACTTATTTGTCTGCCACTAATTCTTTTTGTGAGTGATCTTTTTGTGACTTAGCGTAATTGATCAGTTAGATCCTAGACCAGCGGTGGGCAAACTACGGCCCGCAGGCCAGATCCGGCCCGTTTGAAATGAGTAAAACTAAAAAAAAAAAAAAGACCGTACCCTTTTATGTAATGATGTTTACTTTGAATTTATATTAGTTCACACAAACACTCCATCCATGCTTTTGCTCCGGCCCTCCGGTCCAGTTTAAGAACCCATTGTGGCCCTCGAGTCAAAAAGTTTGCCCACCCCTGTCCTAGACACGGTGTACACGTGACTGGATTCCCAGGGGCGCCCATGCACTCCTGGGAGGCACGGATCTCTCAGCCGCGTGTGCCTGAAGTTTAGCAGGAATTCTGAGCTTGTGCGCCCTGAGTTCCTGACCTTTTCCTTCCCAATTACCCTCCCGAGGCCCCTGCAGCTCCCCTCCATCCTCCGCCCTGAACGCTCCTGCGTGGCTTCCCGACATCCTGCGCCCCTCCGGGCTCCGCTCCCGCCGCTGGGCTTGGTCACGCACCTCCTTCGTTCTTCAGTTCCACACGCCGGCCGTGAGCACGGCAGGAACCGGGGACTCCGCTGGAGCACGCCAGCGACGCCGCCTGGAACGCTAGCGCTGCCGGGCTCTGGGGGGGCCGCCCACGGCTGAAATCAGCCGCTGGGTCCTGCGCGGCTGCCACCTCCACCTCCACCCTCTGGGCCGTCCCGGGTGTTTCTCCAACCCCCGGCCCGCCTGCCGCAGCCACAACATACAGAGCCAGCCGGCAAGCACGCACCCCCTTCCTCCCTCTGTCCCCTCTCACCCCATCCCTGCCCTCGGTCTCCCACAGAATGAACGGTGTGTCCTCCAGGAATGGGTCTGGGGAGAGAGGCCACTCCACTTTTTATATATATTTTTATTGATGTCAGAGAGGAGGGGAGAGGGAGAGAGAGACATCAGTGATGAGAGAGAATCGTTGATCTGCTGCCTCCTGCACGCCCCCGACCGGGGATCGAGCCCACAACCCGGGCATGTGCCCTTGACCGGAATCGAACCCGGGACCCCTCAGTCTGCAGGCCGACACTCTATCCACTGAGCCACACCGCCTAGGGCTCCCTTTCATTCTGTGTGTGGAACTCATGAGTATTTTACTTGGTCCTACAAACCAACCCCCTCCTGACCCCCTAACACACATACACTTACGTCATCAAATGCATTGGCATAAAGTTGTTCATTATATTCTATATCCCTTTTAATATTTATGGAATCCGACTTAATGTGACCTCTCTTCATTCCGACATTGTTAATGAGTGTCTTCTTCGATCCCTTTTCCTGATCCATTTGGCTGGTTCTATGAGTCTACTGATCTCCTCAAAGAAGCAGCTTTTAGTTCCAATGATTTTTCTCTACTGGTTTCCTACTTGACCGATTTCCACTTTGATCTGTATGATGTCTGTCTTTCTTTCTCTAGGTTTAACCTGTTCTTCTCTTTCCATCCCTTAAGGCAGAAGTGGGGTCCCGGCCTGAGGCCCTGCTTTTCCTCGGCAGGAGTCTCACGCGCAGAGGCAGCCCACAGTCGGGTAAATGGTATTTTCGTTCCGTGCAAAATGCTTGATCATCTGCCTTTTGGCGCCTCCTTTGATCCCTGGCTTATTCAGAAGTGACTTCGTGTCCAAATATTTGAGGATTTTCCCAAAGATCTACTGGGTTCTTTCTTCT
This sequence comes from Myotis myotis, assembly GCF_014108235.1. Taxonomy (NCBI): domain Eukaryota; kingdom Metazoa; phylum Chordata; class Mammalia; order Chiroptera; family Vespertilionidae; genus Myotis; species Myotis myotis. The sequence goes on along the minus strand of NW_023416357.1, from coordinate 1,511,602 downwards.
GGTTCCATTCCTCTGTGGCCTGCGGGCATGTTCAGTGCGATCCGCATCCCTTTAAACAGCGTGAGAATTGCTGGATGTCCAAGCGCGTGTTCCGTGTGCGCCTCAGGCAGGTCTCCGCTGCCGCTGGCGGATGCTCCGAGTGTGGGCCACCTGGCTCACGGCCCACCTGGCTGGTCTGCTTCTCACATGTTCCACCCAAGCTTCAGCGAACGCGTGAGACCTCTGACTGTATCGGTGAGTCGGTCCATTTCCCTCTTGACCGCTGTGTTTTCTTCGTCTCCGTGAAGCTGCTACCGGACAGGCAAATGTTCAGCCTTGCCATGCCCTCTTCATCATTTCAGATAAACTTCCTTGTCCTCAGAACGCCTCTCTGCAGAATAAAATCTTCCACAATGTCTAACCATTCATTCTATTTGGTGCTTAATCCATCCAGATATTATAGTGTTTTATACCTTTTTTTCTCAATAGCTTCTGTATCTCTACTTAACTTTAAGAATAGGATTCAATTATAACAGTTTTAATGTCCTTCTTTGCCAATTCTAGTATCTGTGTCAGTTCTAAGTTTCAATTGATTGATTGATTATTCTTCTCATGAGTCATGTTTTCCTGCCTGTTTGTACATTTTTTAATTTCAGAGAGGAATGGTTAGGGAGAGAGAGACAGAAACATCAATGATGAGAGAGAGTCACAGATCGGCTGCCTCCTGCACGCCCCCCACTGGGGATTTAGCCCACAACCCGGGCATGCAAACTGGTGGCCTCTTATTTCCTGGGTCATCACTCAACCACCGAGCCACACCCGGCCAGGCTATACTGGTAACTTCTGACTGAATGTCAGACATGGTGGATTTTACCTTGTTAAGTGTTGGAAAGTGTTCTTTCTGTGACTCTGACCCAGCTCTGTTATGGGATGCATCACAGTTACCAGGAAACTTTCAGACTTCCATCTTAGTACGACTAAAACAGTGATGGCGAACCTATGACACACGTGTCAGAGGTGACACGCGAACTCATTTTTTTGGTTGATTTTTCTTTGTTAAATGGCATTTAAATATATAAAATAAATATCAAAAATATAAGTCTTTGTTTTACTATAGTTGCAAATATCAAAAAATTTCTATATGTGACATGGCACCAGAGTTAAGTTAGGGTTTTTCAAAATGCTGACACGCCGAGCTCAAAAGGTTCGCCATCACTGGACTAAGAGGTGGGTCCAGAGCAGTGCTCAGCTCAGGGCTGACCCCCAAGGCAAGACCGTCCTGCATGCCCTCCCCGTCCCTCGTAAACCCCGACGTTTCCAGTCCAGCCGTGGAGACAGGTAGAGCCCAGCCCCGTGTGAGACCGGCCCTGCTCCCTCCAGCCTGCCAGACGGCTCTTCCCCGAGCTCTGAGTTTCCTCACGTGCATGCACTGAATACCTTTTCTTTTAAATTGATTTTAGAGAGAGGAAGGGAGGGAGAAACATCAATGTGAAAGAGAAACACTGGCTGCTTCCTGCACGTGCCCCAACAGGGGATCAAACCCGCAACCTGGGCCTGGGCCCTGACCAGGAACCGAACCAGCCACCTTCCCGTGTAAGAGACGATGCTCCAACCCACTGAGCCACACGGCCAGGGTGGAAGACCTCTGGATACTCCAGGGAGGCCTCTGCCGATCTCTCCTCTCCTGTGCTGTGTCCTGTGAACTCGGGCTGCCCTGGCCTCCCCTCCCAGCTCCCCTGGCCCGTGCGGGGAGTCCCCCGAGCCCACCTCAGCTCCCGCTAGACCTACGCCGCAGCCGGGAACCTCCAGGGCAATGAGCTGGGCAAACGTGGGACCATCTAGTTTGTTTCTCATCTCTCAGGGACGACTCACCATTCTTTATTTTATTTATTTTTGTTTTGTTTTGTTTTGTTTTTTTAGAGAGAGTGGAGGAGAAAGGGAAAGACAGAGAGAAACATTGATGTGAGAGAAACACATCGAATGGTCGCCTCCTGCACATGCCCTGACCAGGGCCAGGGCCGGGGAGGAGCCTGTAACCGAGGTACGTGCCCTTGACCAGAATCGAACCCAGGACCCTTTGGTCCACAGGCCGACACTCTATCCACTGAGCCAAACTGGCCAGGGCAACTCACCATTTTTAAAAAAATATTTCCTTATTGGATTTATTGGGTCTCTATTGGTTAATGAAATTGCAGAAGTTTCAAGTGTTCAATTCTATACGACATCATCGGTATAGTGCCGGGGTCGGCAAACTGCGGCTCTCGAGCCACATGCGGCTCTTTGGCCCCTTGAGTGTGGCTCTTCCACAAAATACCACATGCGGGCGCACGTACAGTCAACTGAAACTTCGTGGCCCATGCGCAGAAGTCGGTTTTCGGCCTGGGAGAGTCTATTTTGAAGGAGTACTGTTGATATTTGGCTCTGTTGACTAACGAGTTTGCCGACCACTGGTATAGGGTATGGTGTGCTCACCACCCAAAGTCTCGTCTCCTCCCCCCTCCATGTATCTCCTCGCCACCCTCTTCTCCCCGCCCCCTCTTCCCCCTGGAATCCGTTTTCAAGGGGAATAACCTTGCTGACTCTCACTCTCTTGAAAACGAGTTGTCCGTTGTGTTTCTGGTGTGTGTTTGTGTTGTGTGTGCAGCGACTGCAGGTGGAGGGAAATCCGGTTCGCAGAATCAGATTCCTCACTCTCACCGCTTCCTCACGCATTTCAGTGCCTCCCTCTCCCCTGACACCCCCCGCCCCCCGCACACCTCCGTCCACCTGCACGCTGATGGGGCACCTCTCCCCACAAAAACAATGCCCTTAGCACCACCTTCTCTGCTGCTGTCCACCTTCTCGAAAGGGGAATCTAGGTGCAATGTTGGCCAAGGGGCCGGAGAGTGAGGACAGTCCTGCCTCGTCCCCGCCGCTTGCTCACCACCCATCCTGCCTCAGGCTCACTCCCACGCTGACCGTCTCCTGACACGTCTACCCTCCGTCACTCATGGCCACACCGTCCCCACGGGCAACGGCCTCTCACCCCTCAGACTGTCTGTACGTTCACCTCTGGCCCTGAGCCTCCTGTTCGTATTGACGTGCCCAGCCGTCCAGCCTGCCCGGTTACACTCCCGTCCAACTCAGGCGCCAGCGTGGGTGCTGCCAAGGGCGGTGACATGGCCCGTGTTGTTCACTGGCACATCCTCAGCGCCCGCATCAGGGGCAGCCACACAACAGGCACCTGATAAATGCAGAGAACGAACGGACAACCTCCCACCTCCCCTGGCAACGCCTCGTCCGTCAGCTCCTCCCGTCAGCTCCTCCCGACAGCTCTGTGCTCCCCTCCCGCCCGGGTCCCCCGTCCTCTCCCCCTCACACTCCCCTTTCCCGCTTCGGTCAGAGTGTGAGAGGAGGCATCTGGGAGGACAACAGCGCCAGGTCAGCCTGGACACCTGGGCCGGACCAGGTTCAGGGTCACCTTGCAGATGCTTCCCCGAGCGAGACCTCCTCGTGGCACTGGAATGGCCACCGAGAGGGACAGAGGGCGCAGTGCCAGGTCCCTGACCCCCTCACATCTGCGCTGAGCGCCAGAGGGAGCAGCTGAAAATAACACAGATAAACAGAACCACCTGGCCCCCCACGGGCCACCGTCGGGGGGGGGGCGGCACTCACCGGTGGTGGACACGACGTGCTCGGGGCTCTCGCTGCAGAGCTGGGACAGCAGGCTGGTCTTGCCGGAGCCCGTGAGGCCTATGCAGACGAGGTCATACTCGGGGCGCGCGGGCGGGGGTCCCTTGCAGCACAGCGCTCGGAAACACTGCGGAGGAAGCGGCAGCTCGTTAGGGGAGCGCGGACAGCGCCCCGCAGCAGCAAGTGGCTCCAAGGAGCCATTCGAGGACCTGCTACTGACGAGGAGAGGGGACTCGGGAGCGGAGACCCAGAGGACAGCACCACGACCACAGACCCGTTTCCACCCCGGGAGCCACGCAGACGCGCCCTCCCGCTCCCTCCCGAGCAGTTGGTGCACCGAGGGGCGCGGCACCGCCCCTGGCTCCCCCAGGACCGCACCCTGCACCTGCCCACGAGGACATCTGGCCGGGAGACACCGGGCCCCGCCTGGCCTCTGACCCCCAGCGTCTCCAGGTCCAACAGCGGCTGCGCCTGTTCCACTTACAGATGAAGACACACGATCCACGTGCATATGTCTGCTGTGGGTGCATGCATGCTGTGTGTGAGATGTGTGTGCGTGCATGATGATATATGTGTGTATGCACAGGTGCACGATGTATGTATTCCCCCAAAGAGCACCCCTGGCGGGGGGGACAGGGATTTCATGCTCAGCAGCAGAGACAGGGCCGGGGCCGCCTCTGAGGCTGAAGGGGAGAGCGTGGAGCTGAGCTGCCAGGGCCCACGTGACCCCAGCCTGCCCGCGGCCATCCTGGCCAGAGGCGCTCACGTCCTGGTCTTAGAGTTCAAGAGACTCGAACCCAAGACCCTCATCTATTCCTGGCGGCCCAGACTGTCCGGGCTTCTCATCCTGGAACTAGGCCCCGGGGGTGAGTTTGGGTTTTTGTGTGTTTTCTTTTTAAGTAAGAAGCTCAGAAAGGAAGCTAAGGAGAAGTCACTGCCTGTTTGTGAGACGTAATTCTTCTCTCATCATGCCCGAGTGGAATATCTAGTGTAAATTCCAACTTTCATAAGGACAGAATCACCCAATAAAGCGGCAGCAGCCCAGGCATGACCGACTGTAATGGGAGCCATGCTTCCTCCGCATACCCATGCGCACACGGGCCAGGCCCCCCGCTCGTCTCAGCCGCGCACGGCTCTTCTCCAACGAGCGAAGGGAGACGAATGGAGGTGAGGGCGAACGAGACATTAACACATTTCTTATTAAACCTCTTTTTTGTTCACTATCTGAAGAGAGCGCCCTAAGCAGAAAGCAGGGCATTAAAATGTCAGCACGGTTCACACTCCTTAACCAGGCCTTTCCACGCTCCGTGCGCTGAGAGTCCGGGAGCAAGGCCCTTTACGAGCGGGGCCCAGGCAGACCTTGAGGAGGTGTAGGTGTCACCTGACCCCCGGGAGGGTCCCCCGGCAGGTTCCCTGCTCTCAGTGCCTTGGGAACTGGGTGGGGAGCCTCGTAACAGCCGAGAGGAAAACAAGCTCATCGAACTAAACTGGCTCCTCTGGTCTCTCCCTGGAAACCCCACTGCCTGTTCTGGGAGACAGCAGAGCATCCTCTCACTTCAACTCCAGGCTCCGAAGAAACGGTGCTCGGTCTGCACATCCATCAGCCCCCAACTCCTGTGACCCTGCCGGCCGGCCTCGGCCACTCCCCCTCCCGCCCCCTCCCGCCCCCTCCCGCCGAGGGCCTCCGCTCAGCCACTGCCTCTGGGGGGACACTGTCTGTCGGCTACCTGTGGCCTCGGAGGGTCTCATCCGACTCCAACCACCTCCCAAATGCCAACATGACCTTCCCACTGCCTGTCCAGGCCCTCCCTTGACGGAGGGTCTGCCCGCGGCCGGCAGGGCTGTCCGGGTAAGGCCGGCTCCTTATCTAGGCAGATACCCTCTTTATGGCCGGCCTTTCCCGGCATCCCTGGCCTCCCAGGGATCACACGAGATAACGCCCGTCTTCTGGGAAAGCACCAAAAACAGCCTCGGGCGCGTAAAACGCAACTCGTGATAGTTGTGATGACTTTCCCGCCAGACCCGTGGCCCCACGCCCATCGCGTGTGCAGTCCCTGACCCAGTCCCTTCCTCGCTCCACAAGGTGCGTCCTCAAGTCCCGGGGCTCTACCTGCTGACAGAGCTGACAAGGACGAATGTGTGCCAGGCTGCGCCCGGAGCCCGGAGCCAGAGACCGCCGGGACGACACCCCAACTCGCCTCGCACATCCGCGCACGTGCCAGACGGACCCCCACGGCAGAGCCTGTCCCCAGCGGCGAGGAGAGGCAGAGCGGGCAGCTGGGGCCGGAGCCACCGCTGTGCTGCACGGGCAGCTGCCGGCCAGCCTGCTCCTCGCTCCCCGGCTGCGGCAACGTGAGGGGACAGGTGAGGCTCATGAGAGACGCACCCGCCCCCAAGGCCAAGTGCAGAGCGAAGGCCAACGCAGACGTGCGCTCTCGGGGTCCTCTGAGGCCCCGACTCACCCTATCAGCTCCCAACACGGCTCGAAAAGGGCACATGGGTCCAACTCGTGCTGTGAATGCCTTTCCTGTGGCTTTATTCTCTTCCCGGGACTCACACAGGCACCAGGGCCTAGACCAGTGATGGCGAACCTTTTGAGCTTGGCGTGTCAGCATTTTGAAAAACCCTAACTTAACTCTGGTGCCGTGTCACATAGAGAAATTTTTTGATCTTTGCAACCATAGTAAAACAAAGACTTATATTTTTGATATTTATTTTGTATATTTAAATGCCATTTAACAAAGAAAAGTCCATCAAAAAAATGAGTTCACGGGTCACCTCTGACACACGTGTCATAGGTTCGCCATCACTGGCTTAGGCTGTGCTCCTAGGCAAACTACAGAGACAACGCAGGCACCTGAACAGGCAGGCGGGGGGGGGGGGGGGGGGGGGCGGGGGGTGGCCTCCGGGGCCTGACACTGAATTGTCCTCCAATGAGCTAGTTAATGTTACGGCAGGAAGGAGGGCAGAGGGAAGCCAGACCTGTGGGCTTGGTCCCCTGGGAAGCTCAGCCTCACACAGCATTGGGCTCCAGGGGTGAGCATCCCCCCCCAGTGCCGGATTGTTGGGGGATGGAGTGGGGGCAGATGCACAGAAGTCCTGGGCGCACGGGGAGGGGCCTGCCTGTCAGTCTAGCCTGGGGAACAAGGGATTGGCTGGGGGTGGCCCCAGCAGAAGCGCGTGAAATCTGGGAAAGTTTACTGGTTAGTTTGAAGAATCTCCAGGTTAAAATCCCCAGACAGCCGGGCCGGTGCAGCTTACCGGTGAGCGTCAACCCAAGAACCAAGAGGGTCACCGTTTGATTCCCAGTCAGGGCACGTGCCCGGGTGGTGGGCTCGATCCCCAGTGGGGGGCATGCAGGAGGCAGCCGGTCGATGAGTCTCTCTCATCATTGATGCTTCTATCTCTCTCTCCCTCTCCCTTCCTCTCTGAAAGCAATATATATATTTGTTTTTCAAGTTAAGACTTGGGATCCGGGCACTGCCGCTGCAGGGAGGGCGGGAGGGAGGGCAGATGGAGCACGGAGATCGGGGCCAGGGAACCAAGTGGGAGGCAGGCGGCGGTGCGTGCGAGGCAGCCCTGGCACCCCACTAACGTCTGTTTTGAGGACAAATGAAAGGTAAGTGCTGCACGAGGGAGGAGGTATCAACGAGACAAAGCCCTGGTCACTGCGATCAGAGCACAGGCAGCACTGTATTTGGAGAGGCTGGCGATCCTGGCCATCTTCCTGAGGCGGTGGAGGCGGAGATCCAGGGGTGCCTGTGTGCCCACTGAAAGGGCGAGGAGTACGCCCTCCACCTTGCCCCAGGGTAAGGGCTATGCCCTTCATCTTAACTTGGCCATGTGCTCAGCAAGCTTCTTCCCGGAAGATAGTCAAGGGAAGTGCACGCCATCACTATGACCACATCCTGTGTACTCACGCCTGGCCAATCAGCAGGGCCCACAGTTCTTTCTCCTCCCCTTACCCCAAACCCCTATAAAACCTCTCTCCACACAGAGTTCTCTCTCTCTGGGCCACTGGAGCTTACCGTTGCATCGGTGAGTGTGGCAGGGGAGCCAAACCTAGGTTTGAAATGAATGACTCTTTGCTTTTGTATCGGACTCGCTGGCTCCCTGTGGGTTCTTGGGAATCATGAAATCTGGGCACAACATTTGGGGGCTCGTCTGGGATTCCCAAGACCATTGAGGGACCCCCGATCCGAAGAGTCTGACTGACCGCGGTATGTGTGTGTCGTTGTATGTTCTGTTCAGTGTGAGCTCGTTTCTGGAATCTGTAATTGCCTGAGGGGTCTAGGCGGACGCGCCGTGAACGACCACAGGCGGGGGAGAGTTGGAAGACGTTCCGCTCCCCAGGAGGGATGGATATGCCCCTCACCCCAGGAGGGATGGATATGCCCCTCACCCCAGGAGGGATGGATATGCCCCTCACGAGGGATAGATATACCCCTCGCGGATTTGAGACGAGGCAGGTCGCTCCTGCCGGTTTGGCGTAAGGCCAACGTCTAGTTGCTTCCATGGAGTTGGAAGCCTGTATTTTCGGGCCCTGTTTAGTGTTCTGTGTTTGTACTGGATGGATGTTATGGGATGGACTCAGACTGCTCCTTTGGGTATTGTGATTGATCATTTCAAGGAGATTGGGGGAGGCTTTAGAGCTCCCTCAGGAGTTGGGAAGTTGTTAGGAATTGAATGGATTGTTTAAAGTCTGAATGAATGTCTGGTGAAAGTGTGGGAGTGTGGAGGGAGGGGAATTGCCCTCCCCCCTCCTTTGTGTGGTGGTCGGGTGGCCGCCTGAGTGAAGGTCTGTGGAAACAGGTCACCCCCTCCCCAAGTAAATGCGTCTGGGATTTCTGTGCACATGTTAGGAGAAAAGCTGGCTTAAAACTAATGTGTGCACCGTCCATTTTCGGATAGGGTTTTGGGCTAGCGTATTTAATTTGCTACCTAAGATTTTAAAAAGTTCTGCAATATAATGTTGGCCATCTATCTTTTAGGGGTTTTGGTTTGCTCTTCCCTTGTTTATTGTGAGAATGAGGAAATCATCTTTTCTGTCAGAGAACAGTTTAGACCGCCACAATGTTGAGCTGCCTGACTTGGCAGCCACCATGTTGGCCGCATGGCATGCCGTGCCCCTGGGGGCCGCCATCTTGGAACAGCAGGCCCCTCCCTCTGACTTAGTCAATCACAAAAGGAATGTCTGCTCACTGAGGCAGGATGGGATTTCAGGGGTGGAGTTTTAAGGCAGAGTTTTACTAAGGAAATGTAGATGGGGCAGAACGTCTGCCTGCCTCCCAGATTTATTTAATACTAAATTAGCAATCACGGTCTTAATATAATTTTAGTGGTATGATAGACCAATGTTTTAAGCAGTTGGCTTTATAAGGGCCGACAATAGAGCTTGTATTTCTTAAAGGGCTTGTAGATAGAGAATTGAAAAGCTTTTACAAATTCATAAATGCATCCAGGATTTCTGTGCACATGTAAAGGAAAAGGCCAGTTTAAAAACGAGTGCGCATAGTTTTGAGCTGAACTTGACCTTTTGCTGTGTACAGAATAAAAACCCGAGCTGTTTTGGCCTTAATAGTTATGGGTTTGCTTCTTGAATTCCCCAGCAGGAAAATTGTGACCATTTTGAAATTTAGCAGCTATGCCAGGATAGCAGTAACCCAATTTCTAAAGTAAAGTACAATTATTTCAGGTAGAAACTGTGGTTTAAAAGTTCTAGCTACCTGGAAAGCATGGCCTTGGTATGATAGGAGGAAAAAGAAATATTAAATGAATGGTAAACCAGTGAACTGGGACTTGTCACTGATGGTGGATTGTGAAAAGGGCTGGACGTGGCCTAACTTCTCCTTCCTTGGTACCCCTGAAACGTCTGAGGGTACTTCTGGCCTTGGTTTTCCAATGTGTTAAATCTGTCGATTTTGTTGTTTCGCCGAAATCCTCTGGAAGGACATTGAATGGTTCTTTCCTTCCTCTTTAACTTTTGGGGGATTGTGTGAATGGATTACTGATGTAGATTATCAAGAATCTCTAAGGTACTTGTCCTGTATCTGGAGGAATGGCTTCTAGATGGTATTCACCATCTCTGGGACTTCCAGAGGGAAGTCAAAGCTCGGACTGGCTAAGGGTTCGGATCTGGCCTATCTTTTAAAAAGGTAGAAAAGAAGCATTCCTAGGCAGTTTTCTACTGCCTCTGTTCAGGGACTTGTTCTGTATCTCGACACAACTGAAACTGATTTGTTGGTATTTTGTGGTATAAATGTGGCATGCACCTCGAAGTTCTTAATGGGGAATGTATCTAGTTATTGTGTCTATTTAGTCTTGATTTCCTTGTTCAATATGAGTACCATTTCTATCTGGATGAGACGTAGGTCAAAAGTCCTGTCCTGGGATGTGGGAAAGGGAGGCCTCCACATCTGTTCCTGTCTGCTCACTGAAAGGGTGTAAGTTGGATGTTTATTTGATGTTTGTATGTCTACTTGGGTATAATTATTTGTTCATGTAAGTGTGGAAGTCTGTGGGGAAAAAAAGGCACACACTTGCCCCAAGAGCGCTTGCTCTCTGTCAGAGGTGGAATCTGCCCGCCTAACTAGTAAACATCTCTGTCTGTTTGTTTGCTGGGAACTTTGATTTGCTATGTGATATTCGGTGCTGGGTTGGGATTTTGGAATTCTGGGGTAGATTTAAAAAGTATTTGTGGCTTTTCTAGTCTGATTGGGACATTTAAGGGTGGGGCTCACAGTTCCTCAGGGCAGAGATTTCATGGGACCTTCCCCCTGCCTGTGCTGAATTAAATAATACAGGCCAGTGTCATTTGGCTTGCTGGTTAAAGGAAGACCCTGGGCCTTAGAATCTGTAAAGGTGAGCAGGAATGAAGCTGGTCAAATGTACTGAAAGGGTTTGGTACCTATTGCTGCTGTAACTGATAAACAGGGTTACCTAGAAGCCATCAGGACTTTGAAGTTCTCCAAGAGAGGAGGAATCTGTCTGACTCGGAGACTGGCGAGGACTGGGTGGCTTTTCTTTAACAATCTCTTTCCTTGAGAGGGCTCCAGAGGGCGCACGAGGACATTTGGCCGCGCCTCCGCGCCATCTATGAGACCAGCCCAACCCCAACTCCTCATCAGCACAAACCAGGAGATTGGGTCTACGTCAGAAGGCACCGCCGGGAGACCCTAGGGCCACGTTGGAAGGGTCCCTACATTGTGGTGCTGACGACCCCCACCGCTCTCAAGGTAGACGGCCTCGCGACCTGGGTCCATCCGGAAAGACTTCATCACCAAATGGAGCATCGATCGAGATCAACGCAACCCGCTCAAGCTCAAGCTACGGCGTGCTCGACCTGCCTGGTGCCGGTAACATGACTCGCAATCACTCCTGTCACCAGGAGCCCCCACAATACTGTGTAATACATTTAGATAATGCCGGCATCTTCATGGACATGGCTCCAAAGAGACAAGGACAATTTATAGGATCACATGTTTGGTAGCAGAAGATTTGGCTGCCTAAAGCGGCCATGATGCCAATATTATGTTTCATTGTATTGATATGTTATATTAACCTTTGATTCTTTTGCAGGTTTGAATGTATGTTGGCTGTCCTGGAAGGGAGCTGTGTGGGGTGACCCCCAAAAGTAAAGGGTGCCTAGCTGCCAAGAGGGCAGGGGCCCAACTGGGCAGGGAAGGGTGCCCATCAGGTTTTGGTCTCTTTTGAGAGACAGCTAACAGTTGGCAGCCTGTAATACTGTCTTGCAGGCCTGAGTCACCATGCCATGTCAGGGGTAGTAAAGCTGGAAAAAGCCTGTTTAGAATAGAAGGTCTGAGGCATGGTTATGCATAGAAAGAAGGTTTTATGCCAACAGTTACTGTTTTGTTTTAAATCCATGAAAAGGAATTAGCAAGGAAAGTCAGAAAATCTTAGAGTAGATCAGTATGTTTTTCTCCTTATGTAATTCCTCCGAAATCTGGCAATGCTAAATAAGTACGTTTCTTTGCATAGATTCAGTAAGACTGGTTCCTAATAGTGGTTTTATTAACGGAAAACTTTGACTGGAGTATCATGTTTCGAAGAGCCCTATCTGAGCTCTAAAGACTTGAAGCCAGTAAAAATGCCACGAAGAAAGCCTGGTATCCTGCTTGGGAGCCCTGAAGATGGCTGGCGCTGGAGCGTCAGGCTGATGCCCTACCATCACTGGCGGTTGGTAAGAGTAGAAGGGGAGCAGTAAAGATGCCTCTGCATCCCTGCAGAACCCCACACACTCTGGGCCGCAACAAGTAGGAGGGCTACTGAGATGGGCCTTAAAGCCTGGAGCGTGGGCTCAGGTGGAGTTGCTACAGGTGAGGGATTCACCTAACTCAGCAGATACTGCAGGCAGGCTTGATGGCAGCTGGATGGCTTGGCTTCCTGGCCCTACGGGGCACATTAAGATTCAACCATGAAATTCCAGCAAAGGTAGTCAGTTACCATTCTTGTTGTGTGTATGCAAACATCAGGACAGTAGATAAATTAATCTTGATTTGGCTTTTTGATAGCCATGGAGGAATTTTAAGAAGAAAAATCCTGTTTCAATAGAAGTTGTTAAATCTAAAATGGTTTCTTTCCCTTCCACCGGGCCATTTGTTAAGCTTATAGGGATAGTTCAGTTGATAGTTCTGTGTGCCCAGTATGGGCCTCTAGCAATGGTGGAATAGAAATGCAGTCCGTCTCATGATTGAGCCGGAAGTTCCAAGACAAGGGGGGAATGAAAGGGCGAGGAGTACGCCCTCCACCTTGCCCCAGGGTAAGGGCTATGCCCTTCATCTTAACTTGGCCATGTGCTCAGCAAGCTTCTTCCCGGAAGATAGTCAAGGGAAGTGCACGCCATCACTATGACCACATCCTGTGTACTCACGCCTGGCCAATCAGCAGGGCCCACAGTCCTTTCTCCTCCCCTTACCCCAAACCCCTATAAAACCTCTCTCCACACAGAGTTCTCTCTCTCGGCCACTGGAGCTTACCGTTGCATCGGTGAGTGTGGCAGGGGAGCCAAACCTAGGTTTGAAATGAATGACTCTTTGCTTTTGCATCGGACTCGCTGGCTCCCTGTGGGTTCTTGGGAATCATGAAATCTGGGCACAACACCCACCAGCCCTCTTCACGTGACCTGCTCTCCCCGGGCCATTCCGCCGTGAGCACTGCTTCAACAACATGATTTCCAGCCCCATGTCCAGCTCCCACCTCTTTCTCAGGAGCCACCCAGTGTGGCTTTCTCAACCTGCACCCAGCCAGCCCTCAGGCCTCACAAACCCGGATGCAGTGTCAATCTCTGGCCCATGTCATCCAGCCAGTCGCCCGCGGCGAGCCCTTCGCAGCACCGCGACCCTCCCGCTCTGCTCACGCCCTGCTTGTGCCGACCCTCTCGCCGGCGTCTCTCGGGTCGCACACTACGCCGGCCACGCTGCCCCGCAATAACCCCCATCATCTCTGACTTCAACGACTTCAGCGTAGGTACCGCCCCCTTCCCCCATCACAGGTGCTCAGGCAAGTATTTGCTGATTCGCCGAAGTAGCTCCTCGGGCTCTGTGATGGACTGTCCAGACTTCCGGTTATCAGATCGATTTTTTAATTTAAAAAACCATGACTGAATTAAAAAACAAGCTGAAAGAGCGGGGGCCGAGGTATATGCCACACCCTCTGGGTGTGCGTCCCCGGGAGACGAGGCAGTGAACACTGCGGAGTCCCACCTGCCACTCGCTGCCTGATTCTACTCCCGCCTGCAGCCCTCCTGTCCGCACAGCTCCCCTCGTCACCGGCTCCACTTCGGGTAACGGCGGGGCTCCAGGGCCAGACCCCGAGCGCTGCTGAAGCCGACAGAACACGCGGCCGACACGGTCAGCTCCCCCTGGGAGAGGCACGCGCGGGGAGGGGTCGCCCGGCACAGGCGGCGAGAGGTCACGCCTGGGAACAGAGGCAGGAAGGAGAGGCGATGCAGCCCGAGCCTCGGGGCTCCTCCTCCCTCCGCACCTTCCTGATAACCCATGAGGGGGGTCGCCTCCACGGGCCTCCCCAGAAGAGGACAGAAAAGACCTCACAAGTATTTTAGCCCCAAAGCATGTCTGATGCGAGCGGGAGGCAGTTAGGAAACTCACACTTGTCATGCTCGACTTGCATCCGGCAAGCCGGCTCAGACGCAGCATGAGAGCCGCGCGGCTGATGGGTTCAGCTGGGTGCCCGCCCCAGCCACTCGGATGAGAAGCCTTCCTCTAACCTCACTCTCCTGTCGACCAGGGGCCCGGCCAGAAAACAGCACACGCAGCTGACCCTGAGCAGCGCGGGTCTCCGCTGCGCAGCCCACACGTTTGCAGCCGTAAATATATTGGGGACATGGCTGAAGATTCGTAACAAACTGAAAAAAGCTCACAGGTGAACTTTGTGACTTTTAGGCTAACATTTGCTCTTCTCTAGCTCACTCCATTGCAGGAAGGCAGTCTATGGTCACAGAACAACCCCCAGAGGGGCCAGCACCGATTCAGGGCCAAGTCTTCTTTCCTGTTCATTGCGAAGGAGTCCACATTTTCTCCCGCCCCCGGGGCAGCCCCGCACGGTCACTGCTAACGGCCCTGGCTCCAGCCTCCTCGGCTCACAAAGTGCTTAAACACCGGTCAGCCCGTCCCGCGCACTGGTCGCCTATGGACCTCAGCCCTGGAGACCTGCCTTTCCCAGCGCGGCGGGAGCCACGCATTGCTACAGGGAATGGACAGCGTGGTCCTTGATCGGTGATGGGGCGAGGGGGCCGGACGGCGATGGCCTTCCCAAGTGTCCCGAGCATCGCCCTCCCCGCTCTGTTCGTTCCAACAGATCCCGGACGACTTGCCCGCTCAGCACAGGTCATTTCTCTTCACGTCAAGAACATCGAGTCCCTCCTGCCTGGTGAGGCCTGGGCAAGCCTGAGCGGGCGGCGTCAGCTCTAGGAAGTGGCGTCCAGGGGTGATCTCCTTGTCACACACCAGCTTCCGCTGCGGCTCAGTCCCACCGCCTGAGACTCTGGGAGATCCTCTTCATCGTGGCGCGTCCACGTATGCAGGCGTGACCACCAACCACGACCACGCGACACACGAGGGGGCGTGCCCCAGGACTGGTCTGTGGACCACGAGTCAATAAAGAAATCTCCAGTGGCCCACAGCGGACTGAGGAAAAGAACAAGAGGGGCTTTTGTTTTGCTCGTCACGTCACCTTTATTCCATTTGGAAAGATTGATTTATTCCAAGACTATCATCCTGCTTCGGGGTACCGGGGGGGTCTTTCTGCCGGGCACAGAGCTGCTGCTTTAACGCGCTCGTCCACCCTCCCTCTCCCCAGGAGGTCGTGTGTTTAACACGACGGTTCCGTGGAATCCGAAAATGCAGACGCCGTCCCAGCACCTGCGGGACGTGGAGTGGGGAAGGCTGTCCTGCGAGGCACACGCCGCTTCCATTCTGGGAATCAAGTCCATGTCTGTGTCCGTCCAGAACCCACCACGTGCGACGCGGGTCACTGTGATCACTGCATGAGCCACAGTGAGGGTGGCGAGGAAAACCCGGCAGACCGAAGCTCCCTTCACAGCCACGAGCACCGGTGCCGGGGAGCAAGTCAGAGGACGGCGATGGACGCCGGGCTCCCCCCCACGGATTCCCACGGGACCCTGCAGGCACCACCCCCAGGTCCGGGAAAGGGACGGGGAGGGACGCACACGCTGGCTGACGCCGCCGCCTGCAGAGGGCAGCCCAGTCCGAAAAGCGAGAGAAGACGCTGAACAAGGGACCATCTAAAACGGCACTAAGAAGAGAGGGCTTTTATGTTATTTTGTTTTCAGTTGGGATATTATTTTTATTTAAGTGGATGTTGTCTGGAATATTTGAAGATTCTTAGAAACAAACCTTTTTGCGTTTTTTTCTTACTAAAAGGACCTCCTTTCGTATGTTTTTAAAACTACTTTCATTTTTATCGAATGTACTAGAGGCCTGGTGCACAAATTCGTGCACAGGTCCAACCAGCCCACCCCGATCGGGGGGAGGGGCAGGGCTGACCGGGGACAGGGGGCCAGCCAGGGGAGGGGCCGTGGGCAGTTGGCTGGCCAGCCCCACCCCCAGTCGAACTCCCAGTTGAGGGGACAATTTGCATATTAGCCTTTTATTATATAGGATTGAGGTGACACTGGCTAGTGAGATGACATAGGTTCAAGCGTGCGATTCTGTAACACATCGTCCGTATATGGTGCCGTGTGTTCACCACCCAAGTCTCCCTCCATCACCATTTACCCCCGTTGCCCTCCCCTGCCCTCCCCTGCCCTCCCCTGCCCTCCCCTGCCCCAGATTTTCATTCTTTGAGGAAAAAATGTCCACGACATTAGAACCCGACAGCAGCGCCGAGTGGCCGCTGGTCAGCAGACCGAAGCTGAGCCGAGCCCCCGAGGGAGGGAGGCAACGCCCACCGGCCCCGAGAAGCTCCAGGACGGCGGCAGCCGAGGTCCCTTCCAAAGGGGGTGAAGCTGGGGCGAAACCCAGGAGGATCGATTCAGAGCCCCTGAGAGAAGGACTTGGGGTCCGAGCCCCTCCCTCCCTTCCCCACCCCGTCCAGCTGCCCGTCGCTGGTGGAGGCTGTCCCCTCTCCCTGGGCAGGCAGGCACCGCGCTGCACTTCGGTCGCCGGGCACACGTGCTGGGCCTCCCCACCCCCCGCCATGTGCGGGAAGAGCAGCTATACCCTGTGCGCAGTGACACCGAGAGCCGGTCCCGCTCCTCCGGGTCCCCACGCAGAGGCCGTGCTCACACCCCCACGGCGGCTGCAGAGTGTCACCGTGGGAGCCCCTGACCAGCCGAGAGAAAACCGAAGGCTGTGATGGGCTCTCCAAGGAACAGCCCATCGCCGTGGGAGAGCCTGCAGACACGGCCCACCGCACACAGCCAGCACGGAATCCCTCCACGCTGCCGTCGGACGCGAGGAGGCAGGCGGGGCGGCCGGCGCCGAGGAGGAGGCCAGTCGAGGGCCCCACAGAACAGCAGCCGGGACCACGGCCTGCAGGTGGAAACCTACGTCAGGCGTTCCTGGGGTGACAGAGCCCAGTTAAAAGGAGATACCACCCTCATGACAAGAGAAGTAACAGCTACAACACAAAGACCGCTCTTGACATAGAGCGGAAAGCAAGTAAACAGAATTTTAAGACTCAATAAAAGACTAGGAAGGTACACTTAAGAACATCTCCCAGAAAACAGGACCAAGGGGCAAAGAGATGGAAAGTGACAAAAGTAAGAGGCTCACTCCGGGGCAGCCAACTGCGAGGCGAGAAAAATGCAGGGAGCGTCACAGAACTTAGGGATCTGAGCTTCTAGCTGAACGGGTCTAGCACCGTGGGCGGCAAACTGCGGCTCGCGAGCCACATGCGGCTCTTTGGCCCCTTGAGTGTGGCGCTTCCACAAAATACCACGTGTGGGCGCACATACAGTGCGATTGGAACTTCGTGGCCCGTGCGCAGAAGTCGGCTTTCGGCCTGGGCGAGTCCATTTTGAAGAAGTTCTGTTGGTATTTGGCTCTGCTGACTAATGAGTTTGCCGACCACTGATCTAGCACATTTAGCTACAAAAATAGCCGCACAGCAAGGGAGCTGTGACATTTCAGAGACTGGAGGTTCCAAACAGGATTAAACACAAACAAACAGCAAAACATCATCGCCGCCAAGAAAAGCCCTGATACAAGCTCCGGTCAACACAGAACTGCTTCTCCGGGGGGCACGGCCCAGAGCCGAAAGCAGACGCAGCAGCCCTCACAGGACGGGACACCCAATCACTTCCACCCAGAGCTCCACCCCGGCCGGACCATCCACCCCGCGGCGGAGAAGCAACGTGTCAAACGCTGCCCGCTGCCCTCGCTGCCCCAGGGCTGCCCCCAGGTGCCCCCTGGCCCTGGCGTAGGGAAGACAGGGAAGGCAGGGCCGAAGGGTCCCGCAGTAGGAGAGGGAGGGGGGTCCCTCAGGAGGAGAGGGGGGTCCCCCAGGAGGAGAGGGAGGTCCCCCAGGAGGAGAGAGGCTCTGGCTGATAACTCCGGGGCTTGGGGCCACAGCCGGGCAGCGGCCCACAGCGGCCAGTGCAGACTGAGCAGATGGGAAACTGGGAGAAACATCCCGGGAAGATGAGGAGTATACAACCCACACCTGTTTGGAACCACTTTCAAAGGGAAATGGACACACCTGGGGGAGCCAGTGGGCCATGAACTGATGAGAATCGCAAACCGAGGCAATGATGGAACAGGACCGCCACCGCAGGGAACAGCCGAGTGGGAGGAGGGCAGGCATAGCGGTGCGGACACGGCCGCTGCGGACACGGCTGCTGTGGACATGGCCGCTGCGGACACGGCCGCTGCAGGCAGCGCGGATAAAGGCCGCTGTGAGCGCGGAGCTCCCCAATCACGGAATCCATCCCACGGGCGGGCTGGGGGGCGCTCGGAGGAGGGTGATCGGGGCAGTTACGGGAAAGGGTCAGAGAGATGGTAACAGATACTGGGTGATACCAACACGGGAACACCGACAGGCGGCCACAGAGGCACGCTACTTATGCTGATGAAGGTGTTTCCCCCGAAAAAGCGCTAAACAGTTGCAGGCGGAGAAACCTAGAGAGAAGTCGCCGCTGGTTTTCATAATGTACTTATACGTTATTTTACCCTTTGGGGGGACACCCTTAGTTAAACATATTGGGGTGACACAGGTATAGGCATACAGGTTCCAGCGTACATTTCTGTGATACGTCATCTGTAAACGGCACTGTGTGCTGCTCACCCCCACGTCAAATCTCCCGTCGCCTTATATTGGACCCCCGCTCCCCGTTACTATCCCACCCCCGCAACCACCGCTGCTGCCCGTGCCCGTGACTGTATACAGTCCGTGTCAATGTTAGATCCCACGTCTGCGTGAAGTCAGAGGGTTCCTGCCTTTTTCTGACTCAGTTTGCTCAGCGGGACGTTGTCGCGATCTACGGCAGCAGCTCACCTTCTCCACGGCCGTGTCGCTCCCGCTGCGCGCGCTACAACTTTGATCCCACCGTCTACGGAGGGCACTCGGTGGTTTCCTGTCTCGGTCACCATGAACGTAGGGGTGCACAAACCTTTGCGAATCAATGTTTTCAAATTTTGGGGACAGATACATAGAAGGGTTTGCCGGGTCATAGGGTAACTTTATTTTTTTAGGAACCTCCATCCTGTTTTCCATAGTGGCTGTACCATGACTGGACCCTTTAAAAAATATGGTCATGTGTACCCCTCCTAAAAATAAAAAAACAAATGATAAAAAAAAAGCAAGATATGGGGTAGAATTCAATATTCACATCTGTATCCCTTGTAACATTTTCACAGAATTATGTATGCATGCCTGTGTTTTATAGCATCGGTCGTAGTGCCATATTATTTCTTTAAAAGAACAATTTCGAAGTTTTCTTCGGTTGAAAGCACTTTTACTGGAGAGAACTATTCACCTCTGGTCACGTGTCAGCACCGGACCGGCCGGACCCGCCGTGTAAAAGGCTGATCCGTGAGGTCGTTGGCCGTCAACATGCTTCAGCCCTTTAAACGGCAGCCTTTCCCCTCCCCGTCTGTGGTGGTTGTTTTAATTTTTTTGTTGTTGTTAACCTTCACCAGAGGATATTTTTTCCCCATTGATTTTTAGAGAGAGTGGGATGGGGGGGGGGGGAGGCGGAGAGACAGAGAGAAGAAGAAAGGGGGGGGGAGAGAGGGCGAGAGGAGGGGGGGAGGGAGAGAGAGAGAGAGAGCGAGCATCGATGTGAGAGAAGCACATCAATCCGTTGCCTCCTGCACATGCCTCAACCCGACCTGGGGTCAGGCCTGCAACCCAGGTACACGCCTCTGACCGGGAATCGAACCCAGACCCTTTAGCCCTCGGGCCGCTGACCCGCTAACCACTGAGAAACTGGCAGGGGCTTCTTTCCATCTTTTATGTAATCATAACCTGCCTTTTCCCTCAAAGTGAAGCAGCTCTCCTTCGCTTACATGGCAATCCCCTCGGAGAAACGGAAGGACACGGTGAGCGAGCGCGAGAGGACGCTGATCGGAACGTCCTTTCCAGATCAGCTGAGGGGGTTCTTTGAAAGGGAAGAAAGGGAGTAAGTGTGAAAACAAGATGATTTGCTCTTGGCGCCTCAACGTTCAGCCTGAGCACAGGGCCACGCTCACTCCTTCACGCCCGGCTGCGCACCACGGAGCCGGGAGGGGAGCGGGGCCGCCGGTTCGGGAAACGAGCTTCCCCTGCTACCGGGCTCCTGCTGAAAAGCAGGGCCGTCGGAGGGCACCCCCTGCCGAACCGGGGCCAGCTCCCGGGCCCGGGCACCGTGGTCCCCAAGCCCCCATCAGGGGACGCTCGGTCTCCCGTGAATGACAATGTCCTGGGTGAGGCGAGCCCGGAACGGAGCCACGCGGCCGGGCGCGCATCCAGTCGTGTGTCCCCGTGCAGGGACGGCCGGGCGGCCCGATCAGACCCGCCTCCCTGCGGCCCCGGGGCCCTGGCTGCTCGGGACGCAGTGAAGGCTGCCGGTCGCACTGGACTTCACTGCTCACAGGAAATGAAATGTGCTCTTAGCTCCCAGCGCACGGGCACACGGCGCCTGAGGACGAGAGAGCGGCGAGGGGAAATGACCAAATCGGTGTCCACCTGCAGCTCCTGGAAGGCAGGGCTTCCACGGGAGTCGGGAAGGCACACATGGTCCTCGGGCCGACTCTGACGGGCCAGGGCACCCTCTCCACGCCTCGCTGGGAAGTTTCCCCGCTGGGAAGGGAGGCTGCCCAATGAGACGCTCCGTGAGGCCTAACGTCTCAAGCTCCGACTTCCTGCGCTTCCTCTCGGTCCGCCGTCTGACGGAGCGGCGCCCACAGCAGCGGGTGCGGGTGTCACCCACACCAGGGGCGCCGGCTCCCCGCGCAGAGTCCTGAACTGGGGCAGAGCGCGCTGCTAAGACACCGCACGCCACCCCACCCGCCCCACCGCCACGAGAGCACACGTGTGAGGAGGGTAGTTAACTTTTTAAAGCACTATAAACGTGTCTTGTAAAAATTATACTGTTTCTTACAACGAACTGAAAATAGTTCTCAAGTCAAAACGGTAAGTGCTGTAGCTGGACGGTTAACGTGGGGTGCTCCCCGCCACGATCCTGGGGCCGCTGGGAAGGCGAGGCGGCCGGGACATACTGGAGAGCGAGAACGTGCCTGTCCTGGGACATCTGCTGGTTCTATGCCCACGTCCGGAGCTCATCACGTTCTCGTCCACAAGCTGGTCAGCGTCCATGTAAGAGACACCCCCCCCCACCCCCCACTACCTGAATGCTCTGACATCAAAGAAATTCGTGCAGAAAACTTGGTTTAATCTAGCGCAGTTCAGTCGATACTCGGACTCCAACAAGGGCAAAGCTGAAAATCCACTGCTTTCCTGTACTGTAAAGAAGGTCATTTGTTGATATTCAATTTAATTAGCTGAGCACAAATCCCATCATTTTTGTCACGACTGGTAAAGTGCACTGTCCCTAAATGTGAACACACGCGAGGGTGGGCAGACGTGGGCTCACAGCTGTGAGTGCAGGGAACGGTTCCTTCTCGCTTTATCATTTAGTGATTGTTGCATTATTTTCCAACCAACCACCCTGCGTGTGAGCGAGGGGCTTTAAAAGGGCCCAGCCCGGCAGGCGTGGCTCAGGGGCTGCGCGTCCACCTATGAACCAGGTCAGGGTTCGATTCCGGTCAAGGCACAGGCCCGGGTTGTGGGCTCCATCCCCAGTGTGGGGGGGGGCGTGCAGGAGGCAGCCGATCCATGATTCTCTCTCGTTCTTGATGTTTCTCTCTCCCTTTCTCTCTGAAATCAATAAAAATATTAAAAAATAATAAAAATAAAAGGGGCCCAAAGAAGAGGCTATTCAAGGATTGCTGTTCTGGCCAGAGCACAAGTGG